>NC_046187.1:23098293-23419031 GCF_011004875.1 Balearica regulorum gibbericeps | reverse complement strand
AGCCCTCCTGATGGAGTTAGGTTGCCTGAAAATGAAGAAGAAAGCTAATGTATTGCATGGAAGATACCCCTCACCTGTTTCGTTTCATACATTCCATTGTATATAACAATTTGCACCGAATCAGCTGTCCTATAGCATAATTGCTATATTATCTCCGTGTCCTTTGCAGGAAAGGAAAGAGGAGTTAAGGAAAAAAGGGGACTGGGATAGAATCAGACATAAAGAGTGGAAAATGGAATTAATGAAAATGATGCATATATGTGTCCAATCTGATTGTAAACATGTGGCAAGGGGGGAATGGGTGAACAGACCTTGCATTGTGTCCTTCTTCCATCCAGATATAGTTCCAAGGCAGAGGATGCACCAAGTGTTCAAAGGATGTCCCTTGCTAAAAAGTAGAAGGTTCATTTAAAAAAAAAAAAAAGACAATTTCACTTTTGTCTATATAGTAAAAATGGATAATGTTATTTATATTGGTACATATGATGATTATTCTTGATAGAACTGAAAGCACCTTTATGCATCTGTGTGTAGGACTGGATGAAGGAATTGTGTCCCTTAAATCTGTGTTAAACAACAAATGATGTAATTCCTGTTGGTCAGTGTAACATACTGAAAGCTTTTTACATAACTTGTTTTTTAAAGGATGGACTCTTAGTACTGTTTCACACCCACCAAATGCATAAACATTTGAGCTACTGTGTACTGAGAAGAAACTACGTGTAGGAGAATCTTGGAGAACCCTATTTGCGCTGAAGAATCATCCCATCGAAACTGTCCGTAAAAAAGGAAAAATCATATTTCTTAAAAACTCTGTGTTAAATGAATCCTATGGAAAGCACTTTGTTATTCTTTCTAATAAAAAGTATTGTCATCAATGAGAACTGTGAATTCTTTGTGGTGCTTTGTTCAAGGTTACTCGACTCCATTCAGAATTGCATGGTAGGCCCGGATGAAATGGGGCAGCGTTCAGGTACCACTGAAATCAGGTAACTTGCAGCTAGTGGAGAAAACTGCAGTACAAGAGCTGACTAAACCGCATCAGATCTCTATGGTTGAGTGTGCAGTAAGTTACAGTGAATTAAAAAAAGAAAAAAGTAGTAGTAGAGCTAGACGTTGACAAATAATGGCAACATTATGGTGTAAAGTAGCTTTTGTTTCATAGCATATCTATTTTGCATCCAGAGCAGTCTCCGAAGGAACCAGATGTGGTCAGGGGTGTGAAAAATCCTTTAAAGTGACAATTGCTGTGCCACAGAAAGGTTTGGGAGTTTTCATTTGCTTTCGTAAATATGCATAGAACAGCATATGGTTCAAAACAAAGCCACTTCAAACTGATCATTCTTTTTTTCCTGCAGGTCAGTTCTGCTATATCCAACAGGGATTTTAATGTATCTGTTGCTCAGGATGCACAGTGAGTTACGCAACAGGTTTTCTAAAAGTAGCAAAGTTGAATTTTGGTCCTTCAAACTCAGATTGGTGGTTGTGCACAAAATAAGTAAGGCTAACTGCTTGAATAAATTCAAGTCTTCAGGTTTTATTTCTGATGAAGTATCTTGGTCAGGCCTCTTATACAGTGCATGCAAACTCAAGAACAACCTGGCTTTGACTCTGATTCTTTCCATCCTGGGCTTTACTCTTAGGTTTTGGAAGTTTATTTCTTTGCCTCTCCCCTCTGCCAGAACTGACAGCTTCATCTCCTTTTTACTTTCCTCCCTTTGCTCTGTAGCGTTGCCTTCTGTAGGGCTGTTCACTGGAACAGTCTCTGCGCCAAGGATTCAGGCTTTTTCATCATTCAGTCTTCTTAAAAGCTACATACAAAGTCTATTTTCAGTTGGATATTTTGTTGTTTTACTGTGTGTCTGCTTAACACCAGAGGGGAGGAAATTAGAGGATTTTAAAAAATACGTATGTTGGGTAGTCACTTCTTTTTTACAGTGCTGATCTGTTGTTTTAGATGATGGTTACCAAACTGCAATTTGCAGTCGCCAAAGGTCCAAGAGAGTGTTGCAAACACGTAGGGTAAACAACCGTGTAGGGTAAAGAACTGGCACCAGGATTTTGAGACTAGATGGGTCAAGCAGCATGTGACTCAGGGTTGTTTTAAGCTTATACAGACATGTAGACTTCTAACTTCCCTTAATTCCTGCCAACCCCTCCATTTCTTCTGAGGATGTCTCCAAATGCGTATAAAAATCATCTTACTCCTTCTGCACTCACTCTGAAGAAACTGAGCTTTCATCAGCTCTGTTTTACACAGAGGAACCGAAAGGGGGTGAGAATGGGAAAGGGGAATTGGACTTACATGAATGTTTTTAACTTGTGTGCAAGCTTGTAGTCTTTTCAAATTTTAGTCTTGTACTGTCCAGATAATGTTCTTGTGTCTTGTATGCAGTTGTCAGAAGTCTTTATATCAGCCCCAGCTTATATATATTTTCCGATTAATACGGAAGTGAAGCAGCTGAGATAATATATCTTTTTTCCCAAAGAATGTATTGAAAACAACTCCCCTCCACCCCCAAGTGGCAGGAGGGATGCAGCTGGATAAAGCCCTTCTGAGGACAGGAGCCGCTCTTGGTGCAGCCTCAGGTGAACCAGCTCCTTCCCGGAGTACATCAGGCTGCCGGGGAAAAGCACCTTGCCCAGCCCCAGGCATCACTGAAACAGCGGGAGTCCGGTGGCAGGGAAGGGGAAGGGCTGTTAGACCACAGTCCAAGGGATTCGATCAGATAGTCTTTGAGACAGAGCTGTTACGGAGTACAGTGCCTATGTGTTATGTTCATTAAATGTAAGTTAATTAAGCCCAATTGTTTCTTGGCTTGCCCTGGTGCATCACCTTGTGTCCAGAATGAACGTTGCTTGCAGTAAATGTTTCCGCTTCTGGAACCTGTCTGTGTCTGGCTGGGCATATATTAGACACACCATTTACTGTTAATTGCATTTTAAAGCATTACAGGGGAAAAGGGCTCATCTTCCAGTCCTCATTTGGATGAGGGTTTAATTAATATGTGTGAGAAGGGAGGCAAATTAGCCACTGGCAAACTGTCAAGGGCTTCCTCGTAAAGGAAGAAGCTGTTATCCGATGTGTGGGTGACGACAGTACAAGAGACATGGGTTTGCTGCCCAGAATGGGTGGCAGAAAGTAACCATTTTTCTGTCCTGATTCACAAATAAACTCTGTTTTCTAATGCAGTGATCTTCCTCAAACTAGCTGGAATGTACTTCCCAGGTACAAAAAGTCTGTAGCAAGATGAATTACTAGGTAAAGGAAACCCTTTAGCAACCAAAATCCTGTAAAGTGTCATAGACTGAGAAGTCTCTTCTTGACTTGAATGAGATTTGAGTTCTTAAGTGCTTTGGCGGGTTAATTCCTCATCCTGAACATTTTACTTGGTTATCCTTTTAAATCATTCTTTTATCCATGGTCTTTCTAAAAGCTGTTAATACTAGTCCAAAATTCTTGAAAGCCGCTGTCCTGTCGATGGCTGTTACCAGCGGGGGTGAAGACAGCCCGTGCACAGAGGGTGGCAGGTCACGGGCAGAGACTGGTGTGTCCTAGTGCTACCGGGCTGGTGTCACAAGGGCTTAAAGCAGGTCTCCAGCAGTTCCTCTGCTGTCACTTTCTGTATTTGTGCATGACATTAGGGGCTTAGCAAGAGCTGACATAAGCCAGGTACCTCGTTTCCTTGGGCATCTCTGTCCGCTCCTGCTGAACAGGCTCTGCCTGTCTCCACGCAGCTGAGCACACACGTAACTGTCCTTCGCTTCTTGTTAAAGAGCAGAAATATACTCCGGCATACTGCGGTCATGTCCTCATCCTAGTAAGATTAGGAAAAGCATGATGATGCAGTTTTCCTGAGAGAGCAAATATTTCTAGGCCCTTAAGCTTACTTTGGTAAGTCTCTCTGTGAATCTTCCTGTTGCAGAGAGGAAAAAAAAATTTAAGAGTTTTTGAGTCTGTTGCCCATTTTTGATGCTTAATAGATAAGAGAACCAAAGGCATGCAAGTGTTTGAATATTTTTTTTTCATTTTGATTCCTAGTTTCTTCATTCCATCTGTGATTAGATAAGAAAGTATTTGGCCAAGCTCTGTTAGCAATTGAATTAACTTGGCTCTTAGTTAACAAATTCTTATCCCAAGGTCTTCAACAGGTACATACAAATTGCTGTATTTTTTAGCTTCCTTTCAGTCTCCATTTTTTCTTGTTCTAATGCATTAGCCTAGCTTTTTTTTTTTTAAATTTATTTTTGAAACATGTTTTTGGGAGAGTCTGTTCCTTGCCATGCATGTACCTCAGTGGAGAAGGGACTGTTGGACAATGTAGTGTTTTGACCCTGCACTTGGCGTGGGTTTTGTCATTGAGACCTGCCTGTCTTGTCAGCTGGGATTTACCAACTGGGGGGATTTCTGTGCTAAGAAGCAGGTAGGTTTTAAAGTACAGTTAAGGCTTGAGATTAAGAGAGTTGACTTGTGCAGTGGTGGCTATGCTGCATTTTCCCAGGAGACTAAGCCATGTGTTGTAATGACAGTGTTTTGCAAGGAACTCTAAGCTAAAGACACTGTAAAAAAGAATTCAGGTCTTCATGAGGAACTCTGCTCTGCCATTAACACTCTGTTCTTCCTTTGTTACTTAGGAAAAAAAAATAAATTCAATGCATTTTTAAATCCTCTACTTAAATTTCGAGACTGGTAGCACAGATCCTTTTTGACGCTGCCCTTCTCCCATCTTTTCTGAAAGCTTCCTAATTGCCACCTTGATTTTTTTCCCCTCCAAATCCCTGTGTAATACAGACAGCAGAGGGAAAAAAATTGCAGCTATTCCCAAATCAAAGGCACTTGCTTCCAGTGTAGTGGTAGTGCAGGCTGCTTTTTCCTTCCTAAGCGCTTCAGAGATCTCCTGGGGAAACTCAGAAACCATTTAACTCGGAATCAGCTCTGCTTCTGTATCGTTATAAATGGTCCTTTTCACTTGTTTTGATGAGTAACATTTGAAAGCAGGTTTCTAACTGAGCTTATTTGGGCCTGCTGCTGCTGTCCTACATAACCCCCACTATAGGGGTCCCTAAAGGCAGAACTGGTCCTGCGTGCCCAATTGTACTGCTTTCGGATAAAGTCCCCAGGGCCAAATTCAAATCTTAACAGAAGGAGCGTATTCCAGCCCCCGGCACAGCTCTCGGTCCCGCTCTAACTGATCTTGTCTCTTTATTCTCCTTTAGGAAGCCATCCAGAATCCCCTCTCTGCAAAATCACTGTGAAGATTCAAAGGGGTTTTTTTTCAGCCTGTGATCACCGTCCCTGTAGCACAAAGTCATGGAGAAGCAGGCCAGAATTAAGATGTTTAACTGTCAGGGGATCTGATAAGCAGCAAAGGGGTCTTGCAGTTTCCCGTAAAACACTGACGTAATGAAATTTTTCATTCCCTCCACCGTTAGCACTGTTAATGATTTATTTGCTACATGCCTGGTGTTGGGTTTTTTTCATGTTTGTATTCAATGAACACGAGAGTTAATTTTTATCTCCTAAGTAGTGTTGAGCTATGACATTTTCCATCTTGACATTTTTGCGCTATGTTTTTATTCAATCCCATTGTCGCTCCTGCTGAAAGCTCGTTAGATACTGCTGTTGACAGGCGATAGCTGGCAGTGGTCCGGCCCAGAAAAAACGTCCTCGCGTTGCCCCTGTGCCAGCCTGGGATCTGAGGTGTGTTTCCAGCGAGGCTTACGCCGTGGTGGGTTTGAAGCCAACCTGCATCCTGGCTTCTCTGCGCTCTAGGCAAAAGCCCGTCAGGACTGGCTCACGAGAGCGCTGTTCCAAAGGGCGGTGTGTTCCCCGACAGAAGTCACTGCCATCTACGGTGACCTTAAATGACCTTAAACGCTGCCTCTCCCGTGCCTCAGTGCTGGTGCCTGGGCAAGGATAATTTTTGGCTCTTTATGGGATTGTAAAGCTTTTGCCTAGATTTCTGACTGCTGGTTTAGGAGGAATCCTTTGCCAAGTGCGTAGTTGCATGAACTAAAATAGAACAGACTCTGAACTTTAAAAACAAAGTAAGCATAGTCTTCTGCCTTTCTCCTTTGGGGCTTTTTATAAGGAATACATAGAATAGTTTCTTTCTCAAAGAAAGAAGTAGCATTTGAATTATTCTTTTGTAAACACTTCTCCTTCCACCTCCGGGGACATCCTGGGGTTTCCATATGTCTTAGTTTCCTGAAGACCTGTGCTACAGCCTGTTTCCTACTGGTGGCTGTGTTTCAGCAGCTAGCACGTGATGCCAGCTGAACGCATGTGGGTGTCTTCTGTGTATTTCTGAATCAACGTTGTTTCGTTGCTGAAATCTGAAAAGCATTTTATCTTGAGGAGGAGAAATGAAGCTTACTGTATTGAAGATAGAACAAAGCCAAGCGCCGGGTCCTGCACTTGGGTCGCACCAACCCCAGGCAACGCTGCAGGCTTGGGGAAGAGTGGCTGGAAAGCTGCCTGGTGGAAAAGGACCTGGGGGTGCTGGTCAACAGCCAGGTGAATACGAGCCAGCAGTGTGCCCAGGTGGCCAAGAAGGCCAACAGCATCCTGGCTTGTATCAGAAATAGTGTGGCCATCAGGACTAGAGATGTGATCGTCCCCCTGTACTCAGCACTGGTGAGGCCGCACCTCGAGTGCTGTGTTCAGTTTTGGGCCCCTCACTGCAAGAAGGACATGGAGGTGCTGGAGCGTGTCCAGAGAAGGGCAATGAAGCTGGTGAAGGGTCTGGAGCACAGGTCTGATGAGGAGCGGCTGAGGGAACTGGGGTTGTTTAGCCTGGAGAAAAGGAGGCTGAGGGGAGACCTTATGGTTCTCTACAAGTCCCTGAAAGGAGGTTGTGTTGGGTTTGTGTGGCAAGGTTTTGGTAGTGGGGGGTGGGGGGGCTACAGCGGTGGCTTCTGTGAGAAGCTGCTAGAAGCTTCCCCTGTGTCTGACAGAGCCAATGCCAGCCGGCTCCAAGACGGACCCACCACTGGCCAAGGCCAAGCCAATCAGCGCCTCTGTGATAACATATTTAAGAAAGAGAAAAACAGTTAGGAAGAGCTTTTGCAGCCGGAGAGAGGAGTGAGAAGATGTAAGAAACTCTGCAGACACCAAGGTCAGTGCAGAAGGAGGGGGAGGAGGTGCTCCAGGCACCAGAGCAGAGATCCCCCTGCAGCCCGTGGTGAAGACCATGGTGAAGCAGGCTGTCCCTCTGCAGCCCATGGAGGGAGGATGAGGGGGTGTAGAGATTCCACCTGCAGCCCGTGGAGGACCCCACGCCGGAGCAGGTGGAGGCACCTGAAGGAGGCTGTGACCCCGTGGGAAGGCCAGGCTGGAGCAAGCTCCTGGCAGGACCTGTGGATCCATGGGGAGAGGAGCCCAGGCCAGAGCAGGTTTGCTGGCAGGACTTGTGACCCCGTGGGGGACCCACGCTGGAGCAGTTTGCTCCTGAAGGTCTGCACCCCGTGGAAGAGACCACGCTGGAGCAGTTTGTGAAGGACTGTAGCCCATGGGAGAGACCCACGTTGGAGAAGGTCGTGAAGGACTGTCTCCCATGAGAAGGACTCCATGCTGGAGCAGGGGAACGATGAGAGGAGTCCTCCCCCTGAGGAAAAAGAAGCAGCAGAAACACCGTGTGATGAACTGACCGTAACCCCCACTCCCCGTCCCCCTGTGCCACTGAGGGGGGCGGAGGTTGAAGCTGGGAGTGAAGTTGAGCCCGGGAAGATGGGAGGGGTGGGGGGAGGTGTTTTAAGAGTTGACTTTATTTCTCATTCCTCTACTCTGTTTTGTTTAGTAATAAATTAGATGAATTCCCTAAGTTCAGTCTGTTTTGCTCGTGATGATAATTAGTGAGTGATCTCTCCCTGTCCTTATCTCGACCCACAAGCTTTTTGTTGCACTTTTTCTCCCCTGTCTAGAGAAGGAGGGGAGTGATAGAGCAGCTCTGGTGGGCACCTGGCCCCCAGCCAGGGTCAACCCACCACAGAGGTTGTAGCCAGGTGGGTGTTGGTCTCTTCTCCCAAGTAACAAGTGATAGGACAGGAGGAGATGGCCTCGTTGTGCCAGGGGAGGTTTAGATTGGATATTAGGAGAAATTTCTTCACTGAAAGGGTTGTCAATCCCTGGAACAGGCTGCCCAGGGAAGTGGTTGAGTCACCATCCCTGGAGGTATTTAAAAGCCGTGTAGATGTGGTGCTTAGGGATGTGGTTTAGTGGGGGGCCTGGCAGTGCTAAGTTAACGGTTGGACTTGATGATCATAAGGGTGTTTTCCAACCAAAATGATTCTATGATTCTATGAAGACGTACACAGGCACAAGCATCCATGCCATTATTATTGTAAAAAGCACTGAAGCACGCCACTGAAAAATTTAAGTTAATAGTGCCATACACTGGGATTATTATCTCTGTTCATCTCTTCCTGCTTCAATGATTTTATTAAAAGCAAAAATTTGCAAAAACCATTCCAGCATCACAGTTCACAGATGTGTACTGTTACCTTCCCATCTGGACAACAAGCTGTCAGAGGCAAAAAATTTATTAAACCTTGGATTTGTTCCCTTAAGGAGTGTTCTCTTCATATTTTGCTAGTAGTAATATACACATGAATGGAAACTACTCTATTATTTAGAAGGTTGGCACTACAAACCCAGTTTGAAATGTCTTCACAAAGGATTTTTAAAAAGAGACTGCATGCAATATCTTAATTTAAGTAGGATCTTACTTAGTGAAACACAGGTCCTTCATGTTCTGCACCTGGGAAGAGACCCCCTCCTTCCCCGAGCTATGCCTGGCATTCCCCAGGCTCCCATTGGTATTTGCCAGGTTAGAATAAAATCAGCTGTAGATGACTTCTTAAAGTAGGACTGGACTGACTACTGAGTTCTGGGCGGGCTGAAGATCTGGTCTGCTCAACCAACTCTACTGGTTGAGCTTTTATTTGGTTTGTGTATGTAAGTCGTGTTGTGTACGGTCTCTCAGAAGATCTCCAGCTCTTCTCAGCAATGTACAGCTTGGACGTGTGCGAGCCAAACTGCAAATCTGTCCTGGTATTGAGAGAAGTCTTTTATAGTGCCTCTCTGCAGCAATTCAATTGCTATTTTCTCCAAAAATTAACTACAGAGCATTTTTTGAATACTTTTGGACTCTTAACATGCTAAAGCATGTTCCTGCTTGGTCTCAGAAAAGCCATTCCTGTTCCTCAGAGGGCTCCCTGCTTGTTTGTGGTAAGCAGGAACCAAGCTCCGCATTAACTTGTGCTGGATGCAGAGTGTCAAAGAAAGGAATTTAAATTATTTATGTGCTTCACAGCTGGCTTTTGAGCTTACCTTCAGCAAGCTCAGCTTTTTTGAGCCTGGTGCAATCATAATGGGGCTCTGATACTTTCATATGGGAATCTTCTCCTTTAAGAAACAAAATAAAAATAGCTTTAAGCCTTTTCCTGTATTTGGCTTTTCCAGGAAGTTTAGGACAGTTGTATCTTTTGCTTGCGTTTCCTATTTTGCCTTTTCAACAGTGAAATGGTTGAACTGCTTGCCTGAAGCCCAGACTCAGCAGGAAGCTGCCGTGCTTTTCTAAAATTGCTTACTTGAGACTTCTCACGCGTGTGCTCTAAGTGTTATTTCCATAATAGAAAACCTATCCTTATTCACAAAGCTAGATAAAATATAATATGAATTTATTTCTTTGAGCCATATTATTTTTGACAACTGGTATCATAGCCAGGAGAAATGTGGCAGAGCTAGCCTACCTGTAAATTAGTGAAGTATTTATACAATATGGGAAGAAAAGTGTAATAACTCAAACTGGACATGGGAAACAAAGCAAGCTGTCAGACTGGAAGAAGTTTTATAGAATTCTTCACAGTGGGGTCTGTACAGCTATCTATCTTGTTTATATTTGCAGTAGTGATGGAAGCAGGAGAATTAGGCATGTAATAAACTTACAGAAGCAATAGGAAGAATTATGCAAGAATGCCTCAGAGTTACGGCCTGGAGCCAAAAAAAAAAGGGGAGCAAGGAATAAATTTCATAGTATGATGTGCAAGATCATATAGTTCTGAATTCATATAAGGCACTCTAAGAGCTCATCTGTTCAAATTGACAAAAGAGGATACCTGGAGTTTTAGCTGAACACAGGACAAACAGGAGCCAAGAATAAGATGTGGCTGTCAAAATATAATCCTAGGATGTTTTGGACAATATATTTTTACTATAGACATGCAACAACTCATAGCATTGCACTAAATTTTGTTTATATATAAATAACACAATCTGGTACAGAGGAGTTTAACGAAAAGGAAGATCTTATGGAAGCTGGCTTGTTTGTAAAGGTAAGTGAAGTCCTAACGCAAAGCGCAAGGGTAAAAACTAAGTGAAAGGGTGATGCTGGCTGAAGGGTAATTAGGTAAACACTGTTAATAACTTTAGGCCAGACATTAGGAAAACTTTCAGACCCTCATTTGAGTAAGACTCTGAAGCAGTAGCATCAGTGACAACAAGAACTGGAAATAGCTTTTAGGATAAAGCTTGATTGTTTCAAAAAGAGATGCTATGGGATGGTTGCCTGCAAGAGGGGAAGCCTGGACTCGCTCTGGAGCAGATTTCCTCCAGTTCTCTGGTACAGCTACAACTAACAGCTGAGCTGAGTTTTGCTTGTGCTCTTCCAGAAATGTCAGTGCAGAGGAGGACACATTAAGTAGTCTGCAGAGACTGCTTTTTTGCTTGTTTCCCCTGTCCTGGTTGTCAACATATTGCAGTACTGTGTACTGCACACAAAGAGATTATCTAACCTCATCTTGCTCTGACTTTGGCTAGTTTAACTGAAGATTCATTTCTGAGATAACACAGTTTATAATTTATCTTAATACTGTTCTCTGTTTCCAAATATCTGATTTCTCCAGCTTTGAGGCACGAGTGATATTATTTCCTACTGAACAACCAAGCTGATATGATCTGTGTTAGCATGATTGCAGTGGAAGAAAGAAAAGGAGTTAAATGATTAGGCTTTAAAGTTATTGCTAAATTCTGCTTGCTTGCTTTTGGTTTGCTCAATAAACTGGATATTGTAGCAATGTGCCCCTAGCATCCTGGGTTGGACATTCAATTACTTGTGACCATAAAAGCTGATAATCTCATGGCCAATGATGTGAGCAACACTTCCCTTTTCAGTTTAACTGAAATTGCTCAACAGTTACAGTACCTTCCTCCCCTTCCACATGCAGTTCAGCAGCACACGGATGCCGGGGCAGAAACAGCCTTTCACGAGAGCCACGGCGTTAAGGGAAACCTTTTCAGCTCTCGCTAACAATTCAGATCTAATCCAAGCTGTGGTTGGAAAACCACAACTGCTGTTACCTCAGGGCTTATTGTAGGGCTTTTGCAGTTGGACTAAATTACTCAAACCCAGTTTCTAGTCAGTAAATCTGTAATCACGAAGCAACGGTCACAGATAGCCTTATTTGATGTACTTCACCATCCAGTGAGCCAAAAAATACAGGCTTAAGAAAACACGGAGTCTGAATTCAGCTTTAAAGGAGGGGTAGCCCAAAGACTAGAACTTTGGCTAAGTGTATCATATAACTTTGATTAATTCCTCCTTACTTTTGTTGAAGAAAGGCTTGACTTTCTCTCCCTTTTTTGTAAAGGTGGAAGGAAGAGGAGTGCACATATATCTATAAAATAGGTCATTTAAGGGGATCTCAAAGCTAAGTGGGATGAAATGCTGAGACCAGCAATTTTATGCTGCTTTTCAACCTGCATATAGAAGTTTTCCGGCTCTGTGATGTGCTCTTCAGAGCGCAGTTCTCTGGAAAACACGCAACAGCAATGCAGACCTGTACTCCAGGCTTGTTGGTAGGTGTGGTTAAAACATGTACACATGCTCTCTTTAAAAACACATATGTACCTTCTTCATGGCTGAAGAGAGCACACTGAAAAGATGTAATTTAAGAAATTCACTTCCAAATAACTGATCAGACATGCGATATTATGTCAACATAGGCAACGTTATTGCAGGGTGATCAGTGATCTCCCACGTGGCATGGAGTCTGCTACCACCAAGGCTGCTCATGAAGGCAGTGTATGTTATTACTTTCCATGAGTACCTGCAAACCTCTACGCAGCTGACACTGCAAAATCCTGTTGTAAGAAGTTGTATCTGTTTCTAAAGGTTTATATCTAAGGAAATGAAAAAAAGGTAGAGGGTTGAAAACAGTATTTTTCTTGGGGAGATACGGAGTGTCAGAATCGGAAGATGAGACTTGTCTCAGCTGAGAGGAGCCTGTGGGGGAGCTGGGAACTGCCCATCACCCTTCGGGGTCCCAGTCTGGTACTTCACCGTGGTAGTTTCCCACTTGCACTTTTGCAGGAGGCCCAGACTTCAGGAGCTCATTTCAGAATCTGTGAAAATGTAGGTAACCAGTCAAAACTCAGCTCAGTAGCAAATTATTGGTCTCAGGGCCAGTAAGAAGAATAAATGTTTCTACGACTATCCCATTAGAAAACACTCGCTCAGCTGCTGAACCTGCTGGGCACGCACAGCCCCAACGCTGCCTGGGCAGCTGCTGGCAGGACGTCAGAAGCTCTGCAGAAGGGAGAACGCTAGTATCCAACAGCAGCTACGTCCTGAGCAGCTGGCTGGTTCAGATCTCCCAGTGGCAATACCTAGAAATGATATTCAAGAGTTCTGGTACGCTAATGGAAAAATGATTTTTCCATGCACATAGGAGCCTCATGTAAAGATACAGGTCTTGCTCAGAAAATGAGCTTGAATTTCACTATCTGTTATTAGGTACAGCTATAAACCCTGAAAGTATCAGCCAGTGGAACATGACCAAAGTAAATGAAGAAATGGTGCCAGAGGGTGTTATATGAAGCAAAAATAAGTCTGCCACAATAGACTGAAGAAACAGGTAACCTTTACTACCTGAAGAAATACCACAGGTGTTCATAGTGCTTTATTAAAGTTGTCACAACTGTGGCTGCAGCACTGTGAGCCGTGCTGTATTAGTCTCAGGGGAGTCCAGATGCTGTGATGGAAATAGCACAGGTAGCTTTCCAGGAGCTTGAGTCACCTAATTTGACTGTATGTTCGTATAAACGTGAAACTACTTGACACCATCTTTGTGAACTGAATCATATCTGCCATCACCACTGCCTCTCAATGAATGCTACAAGAGAGACAACATACTGAGTATGGCTGAGAGGATTTTTTTGTCTTCAAAGTGAAACAGATAGAACCAAACACATTCTCAAGTTTGCATTTCTATGGTTGCTTTGAAACGAGACACATGTTGCCAAGCCGTTTCTAACAATTACTTTCTCAGTGTTTGCTATTTACTAACTGGAAAAGGTGTTACAGCAAGTAATTCTTGCTCCATTGGAAAATCTTTACCTCATTTAAAATTACTCATAAAAATCTTAGGCATAAAGAACAAGATATTTGTTGTCAGTAAGGGTTGGGTTTGGTGGGGTTTTTTTCCCCAAAACACACTTTTCCAGGGGGACTCTGTTGCTCTGTGATCTGTCCCCTGGTAAGCCAGTGCTTCTGGGAGGGAGGCAACCTATTGTTTAAAGCCACGGCCTTTCAGCCATAGAGCGCTTACGGCAACGACCAGCAGGTCAAGCATCGCCACTTGACCACCAATCTTTATACTTCTGACCCAACCTGCAGGTGATGGATCAAAAGAAAACGCAGAGAGCCCCAGGACCGCGTCGGTCTGGCACACACAGGCACAAGGACCCTCCTCCACCTCCTGCAGACCAGCAAGGGTTCCCGTGGGACCCCCCACACCCCGGCCCGTCTCCTCACCTGGCACTGCCTCGTTAACGGTTTAATTACCCTCTCGTGTCACTAACACATCGCCTCCTGGCTTCTTCCTCTCCTGTCTATATAAGACATATATGAAACATTATCAGACGCACACAAAATCAGTATTTGTGCCGGAGGTACGTGTCCCCTGGGGCAGACGGGGCCCCGGGCGGTGCTTGGGAACTGGCCGGGGAAGCCGTGGTACGGGCCCCCCCGTGTGGCCGCAGGCGGCTCCAGCGAGGACGGGGGCACCGGGCTCCGGCCCTCCGGGCTTTATTCCCCGGCGCCCCGAGCCCCGCGGGTCCGCCTGCCTCTCCGAGGAGCCACCGACAGCGCGACCGCCCGGGCACCGGCACTTGCCCACCCGCTCCGCAGCCCCCTCCTGGGACGGCAGCCCCACAAGGCCAGGGCCTCTTCCCCGCTTCCCAGCCCCACCCGTCGCGGCCGGTCCTCGGGCCGAGCTCCCCGCGCCTCACCTGGGCCCCACCGGGAGCCGATCCGGGCCGGGCCCGGCAGCTGCCGCCCCAGGACCGCACACGAAGCCCCCCCCAGGGCCGCCCGGAGCGGGGGGAAAAGGCGGCCACCGGGACTGAAACATGCCCCGCTCCGCCCCGCGCAGGCGCCTTGCGTCCCCGCCCCGCCCACGGACCGCCTCTTCCGGCCGCCAGAACCGCCCCGCGGCGGCAGGGGTTTGTCCCGGGGGCGGGGTCGCGGCTTCTATGGGCCTAGGCGGGTCAGGGCCGGTGGGTGAGGTCCCGGTGTGTGTTTCTGCCTGGGCGGGCGGAGCCGGTGGACGACTCTGCCTGGAGCAGCGCCGGGCCTGGGCTCCCCTGGGCGCCTGGAGCCCCGAGCCCGGCCTCGCGGGCAGGAGGAGCCGCGCCTCGGGCGAGGAGCGGGGGTCGGGGCTGAAGTCTGCGCGCCCGTCCGCCCCCCGCGCTGCCCGCTCCCGCTGCCTGCGCCGGGCTGGGGCTGCCCTTGCCCGGTCTCCCCCGGGGCTGGAGGGCAGCGGGGGCAGCCAGGGCCGGTGTCACGGAACCGGCGCCGCCGGCTCCATACAGACACCGAATAAAGGCTGGAAACTGCCGGCGACGCTGCCCCCGATCGCCCGGTACCGTCCGACCGGGTCCCGCACCACGGCCTGGGTCCGGCGAATCCCGAACCGGGGTACCGAGCCCTGAGCACCGACTGGGGAACGGCCCGGGGAGGGGAAGGGGTGTCTCGGCTCTCAAAGCGTCTCTTGCCCCCGGCCCGCCCCGGGAACAGCCGAGGCTCCAGGGCTGAGCCCAAACGCGGGCCTGGGGCTCTGCGGCCGGCCCTGGGACAGCAACGTGGGCCCGGCTCCAAGCCGCAAAGCACAGGGCTTGGCCTCCATTTTAGGGCACAAAAGTCGGACAAATGAGCTGGGTTTCAAGCCACGAAAATGTGGCACTTTGTTTCTGCATCCTCAAAGTGCAGGATTTAGTCTCAATTTCTGGGCCCTAAACTTGGCTAAATAAGCCAGATTTCAGCCCCCCAAACCCACATGGCTTAGTGCCTGTTTCTGAGCCCAACACTACAGCACTTCATTTTCAAACCCTAAAACTGCCCCAATGAGCCTAGTTCCGAGCCCCAACAATGCAGGACTTAAGTTCTGTTTTTCAAGCAGTAAAACACAGGATTTAGTCTCTCTTTTAAAGACCTTAAACTGCCCAAATGACCTTAGTTTCAACATCCCAAAACACAGGACTTAATCTCTGGTTTTCAAGCCCCCCCCAAATGAGCCCTACACCTGATGTATTTGGTTTGCTTGTGCAGGTCAAGGTAGTGAAGGGGCTACAGGGATGGCTTCTGTGAGAAGTTGCTAGAACCTCCAAGACACCCACAGCTGGCTACAGCCAAGCCCATCAGCAACGGTGGTAGCGCCTCTGGGATAACAGAGTTAAGAAGAAGGGGGAGAACTGCACAAGAGCAACTGCAGCTGGCGAGAGGAGTGAGGATATGTGAGAGGAACAGCTCTCCAGACACCCAGGTCAGCAAAGAAGAAGGGGAAAGAGGTGGCTCCAGGTGCCAGATCAGAGATTCCCCTGCAGCCCATGGAGAAGACCATGGTGAGGCAGGCTGTCCCCCTGCAGCCCATGGAGGATGATGGTGGAGCAGACATCCACCTGCAGCCCATGGAGGACCCCATGCCAAAGCAGGTGAGGCCACCTGAGGGAGGCTGTGACCCCATGGGAAGCCTGTGCTGGAGCGGGTTGGCTGGCAGGACTTGTGACCCTGTGGGGGATGCACACTGGAGCAGACTGTTCCTGAAAGACTGCACCCGATGGAAGGGACCCACGCTAGAGCAGTTCATGAAGAACTCACCTTGGAGAAGTTGGTGGAGGACTGTCTTCCATGGGAGGGAGCCCAGGCTGGAGCTGGGGAAGAGTGTGAGGAGTCCTCCCCCTGAGGGGCAAGGAGCAGCAGAGACAACGTGTGATGAACTGATCACAACTCACATCCCCCATTCCCCATCCCCCTGTGCCGCTGGGCGGGAGGAGGGAGAGAAAATTGGGAGTGAAGTTGAGCCCAGGAAGAAGGGAGAGGTGGGAGGAAGGCATTTTTAAGATTAGATTTTATTTATTATTATGCTACTCTGATTTGATTGGTAATAAATTAAACTAATTTCCCCAAGTTGAGTCTGTTTTGCCTGTGACAGTAATTGGTGAGGGATCTCGCCCTGTCCTTTCTTGACCCAGGAGCCTTTCGTTATATTTTCTCTCCCCTGTGCAGCTGAGGAGGGGAGTGATAGAGCAGCTTTGGGGGGCACCTAGTGTCCAGCCAGGGTCAACCCACCACACCTGGTCAGTTTGGAAATTAGAGAAGCTTTACAAGTTGCAATAAGAAGACTGAAGAGCAGATGAAAGGAAAAGGTAAATTAAGTTAAAACCTCATCTAAGTCAACTTCATCATTTTTAAGACAGTGAAGAGAGGTGGGCAGTTTCCATCTTACTGCTGTGAGATACTACAACTCTGCCATTGAGACTTCGGACACCACTCGCTCTGATCCTCCGAACCTTTGCACAGTAGCTCAACCTTTTATGAAGAGACCATTACTCTCACTGAACTCTGGGCCACTTTCCCTGAGGAAGGTTTACATACATAAACAGAGATGCTTGAAAGCTTCTCTCTTTAATAATACATTATTGGGAAATAGCTTTCCCTGAATCAGAGTCTTTTCATTCATTTTTACATGCTCAGCATGGGGCTTACAGCAAGCATAGCCAGACCATGAGTACGTACGTGGTGCTGCCTCTAACACCGCCGTCAGCTTTGATGACCTTTCTTTGATACAGAGCTGATAACAGCAAACTTCAGACCGACTTCTTCAGAAAGCAAGAGCCTAGGCCAGTCTGGGTGTGTAGGACCATGCATCCCATTATCCACACTGTGGGGAACAGAGAAACTCATTTCAGGTTTGCTTTTTAAAGAGGAAAGAAAAAAGTCAGGGTGTTGCAATGGAAGAGCTGAAGAGCAGAGGGTGAATTGCCTTTCCCATGAACCAGCATTGCAGCCGCTCGAGCACAAAGTGCTGGAAGTTCTGGTGTTCACTTTCTTTGACCGCTTTAGAGCACAGCCTCTACTTTTCACATGTTACTTTCCAAGCCTCCCATGTCTTGGCCATACCTTCACCCACCAGCAGGTTTACTTTTCCAACAGCATTTGAAGTGAGGAGAGAATAACTGCAATTTTAATAATGAATGCTTTCAGATGTGTATTTATTCTTAGTGAACACTCTGTGCCTGCCTCCTTTCCTTGCTTTCCCAGGTAAGTGGGTACACATCTCCTACTAAATTACCTTTCATTCTTTGCCATTGTCTTCTGATGAACTTTTCCCTGTCACTCACACTTCCTTGGTAGTTTATAAAGTCTGCCAGTATGCAGTATGTTTTACTGTTTGTTTTATGATACTAATAATGAAACTCCCTTTGGGTTTTTTCCCATTTTTCTGGACTGCAGATTACATAGCATGCAAATACAGCCACTTACAGTCTCTGCAAAGTCTCGTTTTTTCTCTAGCCATTTGTTAAATGGCAGCAACGTTCCTCTATGTGACATACAGTGTATTGCCATTTCCTCTCTTCTTCTGCTTTCCTATCTCCTCTACCTCCAGCTCCGTGTAAATACTGATAATAAAGGGAATACAAGGCCTGGCTATTTCAGCGTGCCAGTATTGCAGATACTCCCCAAGGAGTAGAGGAGGGCCCCCTTTATGCTCCTGTGGCTTTTTTTGCCAGGGGAGGTTGGCTGTGGGTGAGAACACAGACAGACATCCCAGCCCAGCTGACCATGGAGAACTGTACTGAATGTAAGTCTTCACAATTAGTGAAAAAGAGGAAAGCTGGATATTTCCTAGTGCTTTTGACAGTGAGAACAAGCTGCTTCAGAAAGGAGGTTTGTTTTGTTAGCTTTTAGGAAATAAAACGATTGTGATCCCAATTCAAACATCTCTGTGTTGCTAACCACAAATTACTGATGGTCTCGAAATAATCTTTCAGGTATTGCTCATATTGTTCCTTTTCCTTGACATTTTCCTATTCTGTTATTTCCAATGTCTGCTTCAACATGGCTGTGATTACCCACTAACCACACACTGTCTTACAAAGTTGCACTCTTAACACAACTGCATTACCTTTTTTCATCAAGGGAAGCAGGCAGTGTTGAGATGTGTTTGGCATCAAGCAGTATCCAGGGAAAAATGTGTTTTGAGAGTGAAGTTCAAGGTCACCATAAGAAAAATTCAGCCTGTGTTTGGAAGGTAAATTCATCTCAATAATTTTAAAGAATCTTTACCTGAATGTTAGCCAAGCAGACTATTATTGTTATTCATGGTGCAGGGCTGTATTAAAATGCCGAACGCTTGCTCTTTCTCAGTTTTTCCTGTTTCATTCAGCAAATACTGGCAAGTTCTAATTAAGATGGAGCAAAAAGAAATCAATGGAAATTGTGCTGCATTCATCTCAGCTGCATCAAGTAAATGCTGAAAATTTGGAACAAGTGCAATTGCCAGAAGTAGTTCTGCATAGGTTGCTACCTGCTGCTCAGCTCCACCGGAATGGACAATGCAGTGGTAACTTTTAAGTGATATATATATGAGAGGTAAAATATATATATATGGCAGGCTAGCCTGAAACCTAGCAGATCCATTTTGTGATGCTCTTGGTCTATACCTAGGGCTAGGGAAGCCATGGGTTTGTACAATGTATGTACTTGTATACTGTGAGGCGTATCACCTAGTCCCATATTTGTAAAGGTATTTAGGGGCAGTTAACTTGTAGGGATTTTACTGAGTGTGAGCACCTTAGCAGCTCTTGAAGTATGACCTTTCTCTTGTATGTGCTCAAGTTACCTGGATTGAAAAAAAAAAAAAAAAAAGGCAGTAAAATATTTCCTCATGGTAACCTAGGGATTGATGTATTCAGGTTTGAGATACTGAGGTAGTTTGGTGGTGGAAGGGGTGTAGGTCCCTCAGAAATCCCCAACAAGGATTCTTCTTGTACCTAAACCAATTCCTTCATATCCCAACCAAACATTTCTGAGCCAAACTCATCGGCTCCAGCATGGCTGGAAACAATGCAAGGAGGAGAATGGAGGAGCTCCTGGTGTCCCCAGCCAGGTGTACAGGTCTTTCGCCAACCAGGGACCACCAGCAGGTACCAGGTGACAGCAGCAATTTCCCTTCTGGGCTGAACTGAGCTGCACTGAAATCAGCATCATCTGTCTGAACAAGTCATACTACTCATCAGTTCCTCAGAAGGGTCATTCAGGAGCTGCTTTGCTCTGTTGTGTGGGACATACCCCATGCTGTATGATCGTCAGGGCCTTTGGCAGACTTTAAATAGGTGTTTATATAAGCCTGTTACAAGAGCCTCAGAGTCTGTGGAATTAAGACATTTGCCCCTGTAGTTATGGGCCCAGTAACCCCGGCCATAGAGGTCTTTCCCACCTAGTGTTATGGTGGCATATCAATATTTGTCACTAGTTATTTACAGACAAAAGGTGGCCTTTCAGGGGACACTAGGGCTCCTGTGTTTAATAGGCTTAAGCCAGAGGATCAGTTCTTTGCCAGGTTCTTTCTTGCTGTACCACTTGATGGCACACTTGCATTAGCACACCGCAGGCTGAAGGCAGGACACATCAATGAGCCAATCCTGTCCAAAGCTGTTCCACTTAATTTGTTTTGCATCATGAATGTACCTGTTTAATTGATTAAAGGAATCTAACGCTGTAGTATTGAGTAGGAATAAGCAGGGCATACAAAATAATTACACCAAGAAAGCCCTGTATTGTGCAATTTTAATCCCAGATATTGCCTGGATAATTCATTATTTTTTCATTCTTTCAGTAAGTTTGGCAAGAAATTTGCCTTTGCCTTACTGAGCCTTTTCTTCCAAGGGTGGCAAATTTTCCTTGCCCAGTATTTTCTTCTTTATCAGAAGGTTTGTAGCAGGTTTGTTCATTGCATGTGTTGCTAGACTGTAAATGGAAATTAATTTACACCCTCTGAGTAATAAAATTATGATCCAACTTTATATCAAAGGAACATTCTTCAGTGGGCTATATGAGGTTAATAAATGAGTATGAAATGTTATCACATATGCCACTTATCTCTAGATGGTTATGAATACATCAGCGAATGCTGCAGATGGTTACAGGCTACAGGTGGAAACAACTCGCTGCTCCAGTGACTGGATTAATACACCGGTCATAATCCATCAGTAGATTTTCTTCAAAGGATACCTAAGAGGGAATTTACTTCAGCCTTCATAAAGAAAGGGGAACTCTGCCTTAATGGACATTATTTGGGATAAAGATGGGATAGGAAGGACAGGTTTTTATGGAATAGAACAGCCTGCAAATTGATATAGCCTTTTAACCCCTTTCTGCAGTGCTTAGGAACAATAACCCAAATAAGTAGAAAGGGTTTTAGCCAACCTTTACATAATGTAGCTCTTGAAGAAGTCCTGTCTTAAAGATTCTGGGCACAGATTTTTGTATCCGAATTGTTCACAGTGCTTCGAAAAAAACTATCTAAAGCTTTGGAAAGCAGGTAGTCACAGCACATGGCTGTGACCCAAGAAAACTGGATGCATTCACCTTCTCTACCACCCAAAGCTTGTCCACTGAATTGGATTTGTGCAGTTCCTCCCATAAGGTGACCAAGCTCTTCACAGTGCTGGGGTCTAGCATGAAGTTTCCTTTCTCCCTTTCATCATCATTTCTTGTGCCAGTTCCCCATTGCTTTGGGTGTATTTTGAGCAGCACTTAACCCCAGCGCTCTGTGACAGGCACTTTATCAGTGTAACAAAACATCTCTGGTCTTGTGGGAAACAGAAGTAGTCATCTGTCTGGAAGCAGCCAAGACTTACTACAGGTTGTCATGCAGAGTCAGAGGCTGAGAAGAGAGAACTTGTCAGCTTTACCTTGATAAGCCCATGAGTGTGAAAGACATGCCACATGCAATTTCCATTACAGAGATCACCAGGAATCCATGAGAAGCATGAATGAGTGGAAGGAGTCAGGCATGCAGAAAATTATT
Source organism: Balearica regulorum gibbericeps (assembly GCF_011004875.1). Lineage (NCBI taxonomy): Eukaryota > Metazoa > Chordata > Aves > Gruiformes > Gruidae > Balearica > Balearica regulorum. The sequence goes on along the minus strand of NC_046187.1, from coordinate 23,397,659 downwards.
CAGACCAGAAACCGTGGGCAGTTCCAGGTGTGCCTGCTTTCCATAGGAATCAAGGGGATTCTCAAAATTGTCTTACAAGATTAAGAGAACATCATCCATTACAAAGTACATCAGGATAGCAAGATAACATTTTCAGATTAGCCTTCCTGTATTTTTTCCCCTCGAGCCAAAAAGGTGATAAATTCTCTCACAGTAGGAAAGCAGTTTTAGAATCATCCAAAAATATTTTCGTGCTTTTCTGCTTAGTTAGGACCATTTTCCTGGTTCACATAAGGGCAGTGTACTACATCCTCCTTGTCTTTCCCTGACACTGGCAACTTCATCCGCAGGTACGAGCATCCTCTCCCGTTGTGCTGGAAGAGGGATATGGACTGTTGGTGGAGTTGGCTTTCAGAGGCTGAGACCCCCAGCTGTCCTTGCAATGAGAGGCCAGAAAAGAGGATCCCATTCTTTGGCAGCAGCTCAAATTCTGTAGCTGCACGAGCAACTCCCAGCAAAGGAATTGGCACACGCCACGCTGCTGCGCAGGAAGATCCCATCCAGGAGCTGACCGCAACTCGGCAGTGAAGAGGACTGGCCACCCGCTGGACACCTACCACTGCTTTTCCTCCCTCTGAAGCGCAGCAGTGAATAATGATCTACAGTAAATACTTGCACTGTGGCACCATTGCCAAGCAGTGGCAGATGTCACATCCTTGAATTTGAGGTTTATCGGATGAGAAGTCATGATTTGAGGCTCATCTTCCTGAAGTTGGCTGTTTGGTGTTAGCTGTGGGAGCTGCAAGGAGCCATGCAACTCAAACATGTTTGTGCTTGCTTTCCAGGCAACAGCTTTGTTTTAAAAGCTGATTGCAGTTACGGAGGAAAGAAGTTTGTTACTTATATTCACCTCCCTCACACAAAAAAAAACTTCTGCACTTGGAAGCTGCTAACAGCACAGCATATTTGTACAAGTTAAAAATACTGTTTCACTTAGGAAAAATAAACGCCCTTTTGAAAACTGCAATTAGTTGAAAAAGTGATGTAATATGCATATAAGATCTTTCGGACCAATGTTACCCCCAGACAAAGCGTTTGTTCATCAATACAGTGCTAAAATAGCATCACTGCAAAAGTTCAGCAGCCTAGTTTCAAGAATTAAAGCCAGATAACTGTTACTTTTGCAAGACAAGTAGAAGCAAAGTCTGCTTGTGTCAATCAATCAGTATGAAAATGTAATTTAATTCAGTCCAACAGAAATCAATTTTTCTCCCAGGATCTAAGATACTAGAAATTAAGCTGTGTGATACTTAACTATTTGTACAACTTCACCTGGAAAAGGCACAGTTCACGTGTTTGTTCTTTATAATTCCGTTCTGTTCTGTTTTCGTGCTTAGAAGGAGGCTTATAAAGCTACACAGTGGCAATAAAAATCTTACTCCAATTCCGACTTTCTTTTGGTGACCAGGAGATGGAATCAATGCTCCATCAGGCCATCTCATTAGTATCATTAAAGCAAGCTCAACAAGAGGAAGAACACAAAACCAGAGGTTTTTAAACCTTTCAAAAAAACTCTTTTCTCATCAGTTTCCTTCCCTAGAGAAGTAGCAGCACATAAACTGCACAAGACCCTCATTCAAACAGTCTTCTGCTCTCCAGAAATACATATCTGTCCAAGTCTTTCTCAGTATCAGTGGCTTCTCTTAAAGCCCCTGCTCTGCCACCTTGGAGTCCAGGGGCACCCAGGTCCCCATGTTTGGGCCAGGAGCTCTCACAAAATGACCCAAATCTCTCTATTGCAAACAAACTAAGGGCCCTGTGTCTTCATGTTGCCTTGCCCCACGCATCCCCCAGGTGCATTTTTTTAGGCTCTCACACCACAGAAGGTCCTGCAAGGAGCATTAAGTTACCAACACCAGAACAAGTCTTAGTACCTGTGGCACAGGCAGACGCCCGCCCCAAGGGGTGCTCAGCCAGCCTAACCAGTCACTAGCCCACAGGGCACTTTCCTTGGAGGCAGGAGGCCAGCAGCAGGGTGCTGGAAGAACAGGGCTGTTCCACTGAGGAGGACAAACCAGGACACAGATTACCATGCCACAGCAATTTCACCAGTATGGGGCACACTGCTGAGCAGCACAAGAAAAGCAGGGTTGGTGACAGTAACAAGTACCAGCAACTGCCAGTTGACCTGATCATCAGACAGACGTTCAAGGATGAAACAAGTCCCAGGGCAAGCTAGGAAATCTGGCAAGCAAGTGAGGTGGAGGCTGGAAGTTGATGAGGGTAATTAGAGTCTATTATCATCTTCATACCCTGCCAGCTGGCTCTCCTTCTCAGGCTGGTTTGAGTCGAGGAGTTTACTACTGGTTCATGAGCCACAATAGACACTTTGGTTTCCAAAACTGAGATTGCATTTCCGTAGTTAAAAGAGCTTTTACTTGTAATATTTTCATCAAGCTTCTGTCTCTCTTACCTCCTGACCTGTTTCTTGCCCTCACCCTTCCTGAAAGGCGAGCATCCAGCCCCCAGCAGCCTGCGCACGCTCCTCCCCAGCACGCAGCAAGGTCTGCCTGATGGCCACCATGACGTCCTGTGCTCTACACAGGGCTGTAGCCCTGATGGCCATGAACCACGGCAGGAAAACCTCTGCCATAGCACTGAGTTCAGGGGGCAGGGCAGCCCTGCAGGGTGCAAAGCATCCCATGTGTCTGTCAAGGTCCATCAGCATCTGCTTGCTAAATGGGTCTTGGCCAAACGAGGCTCAGCTCTTGGACCCCACTGAGCCCCCACACTGCTGCAAAAATGCAAAAATCCCCACCTTTTCTTGCTCTGAAAATAGACCCATACCTATTTTGATTGCTGCCTGAGTGAAGGATATTTTAATCGTGCTGGTACTTGCTGGGCATTTCACCAGTTGTGGTTCCCCTGCAGTGATTCTGTCTCCCTGGGGTGGCAAAGGACACCTCTCTGGCGTGGAGAAAGTCACTTCTGGTTTTCCATCTCCCTCCAGATTAAAGGTTATTGTATTTGGGGCAGGGATATTTTGGAGATGCTTCCTTGCTGGCCATTTCCCTCATAACAGTTTTATTCATAAATATGGAGCATCTCTCTTATGAGGAAAGGCTCAGAGAGCTGGGTCTGTTCAGCCTGGAGAAGAGAAGACAGAGGGGATCTCATCAATAGTTACAAATATCTAAAGGGCGGGTGTCAAGAGGATGGGGCCAGACCCCTGTCAGTGGTGTCCAGCGACAGGACAAGGGGCAACAGGCACAAACTGGAACACAGAAGTTCCACCTAAAGATGAGGAAAAACTTCTTCGAGGGTGACCGAGCAGTGGAACAGGCTGCCCAGAGAGGTTGTGCAGTCTCCTTCTCTGGAGATATTCAAAACCTGCCTGCACGCGATCCTGTGCAACCTGCTCTAGGTGATCCTGCTTCAGCAGGGGGGTTGGACTAGATGATCTCCAGAGGTCCCTTCCAACCCCTGCCATTCTGTGAATCTGTGATTCTGTGTTGACAGACACCCAGCTGCATGTGCTGGGGGATTATCACATATCCCTCGGGGCCGGCACAGCCCTCCACGTGCTGCCTGCGTCTGGCAGGGTTGCAGCCAGGTCCCTGCTGGTACAGCTAGAGAAGTCTGGTTTGTGTCTGTAGATAAAACAGGTCGCAAGCTGTTGGGCCACTGGGCAGGCATTTGTTTATGCAAGTGCCAAGACAGAGTGAGTCCTTCCACCCTTTTCCACAGGTCCCAAATTGTCTTTGTGTGTTTACTGGCTGCTTTTGTCGCTCAGCCGCTGCTCATCAGTCCCACCCCTTTGCCAGCGCTATTTATACCACGGCTCTAGGATGTCAGAGGGGTTAGAAACCGAGTGCCATGGTGCCACAGCTATGGGGATGCTTACAGAACCCCCAGAGGGCTGGGGGGCAGTGGGAACTGGTGAGTGCCCTATGAATGCATCCAAAGCAGCCCCTGAGCTCCCAAACCTTGCTGGGGAGATGCCTGTGAGCCAAGCCCTGGGCAGAGCGAGGGCTGGGCACTGTGGCCGCCGGATGGCGGGAGGAAAAGGGCGGTTTTGTCAGCGCTGCACAGAGCGTGGGTTCATCCACGCTGACCCTGGCAGACAAAGAACAAAAGGCCAAGGAGAAGGTTTTAGCTGCCCATGGAGCCTTCCCATTACGGTTGGCACGGCTCAGTAACACTCAAAAACCACAAGAGGCAAACAGTGGTAGGGGCTGTTTATCTTTTTATTATAAATTTAGTATGAATGACCAATGGAAAAGTCACAATGGAGTACCAAGAACATTTTATCAAAATTTTAGCAGCATTTAAACAGTAATAGATTCCCAACCTCCTCCGGGCACCCCTTGCCCTTTGCCTCCCACCCATAAAACAGTAACCTTCACCCAAATGTGCTTTCCAAAGCCGTGCAGGGGATGTAGCTAGCCATTTCCCCCTGAGCTGCCATGAAAGAATCTCATCCCAAATGCTGGTTACCCACGCAACCTCCATCCATGCAGGGCCAGGCTCCCGTCCCCTCCTCGCGGTCGGCAGCACGGCGGGAGGCTGGCGGGCTGTGGCATGGGATGGGACTTGCCGGGGGGGACCCAGCATCCGCTCACATCCTCGCCACGCTCCTCACGCCAGCCCCCGCGCCGGTCAGCGCTCCCGCGGGCGCCCATACCTTCAACCACAAAACCAGGGCTTAGCCCGTTTCCTACCCGCTGCTGCCCTTCACTTCTGCACGTGGGGGTGCCATGCACCCCACAGTCCCGCTCCTGTACCTGAGAGTGTGCGGTTGTTTGTGGCTGGATGGACAGAAAAAGGGGAGATTGACAGTCCGTTCCCCTGCTGGAAGTGATGGCAGGGCAGCCGGGAGCTGAGATTTGAAGGGGAAAGGTAGAAGGTGAGCAGTGAGATACTTCAAATTCAACCCACAAAATGAAATCGGTCTACTATGAGCTAATGTGGAGAACTGTGGTTTGCCTACTAAGTAACGAGAACGAACTTTTTTGTGTGCTTTTTTTTTTTTTTTAAGTTACATTAAGACATGAACAGTATTATCCCTTGGTGGCGGGAGCTTGGTGAAAACAACGTTGAATTAGAGGTGGGGGGAAAAACAACACATGCCCACACGTGTAGACAAGAACATAATATTGGCAAGCTATTCCCCTGCTTCTTTGGTACTTCCTAAACTTTCTTATCCAAAATATATAAGGGAAATGCACCATTTAAAAGTTACTGTCTGTAAGTATTTACACAGCCATAACCATCACGCTATGATACACAAAGATCAATACGATATGAACAAAGTTATTTTATGAAAAGCACTTCTGCACATTTTATTTTGTTCCAGTATCTTAATAGCTTTAAAAAAATTCATGTGTTATGCAGTCCTGTACCTCGCTTCTTCTTATATCAAATGGACAAGAAACATTTCCTAATCCATACTCTTCTTCAAAAGATTAAAAAATTGCCACCAAAATGATACACTATGTACAAATTTTACTAAATATTAAATTCTAGGCAATTATTTTCACCCCACTGATAATATAACTTAGGTATTGTTACCTACTATATGCATATATATTTCTTTAATATATAAGAAATGGCACCACATCACCATGTCACCAATATGACACATTGTTATGTACAGTAGATAAGAAGTTAGATATGGAAGATGGATCTTCTCCGACTGGTTCTTTCATGGGAATGCTTCTCCCCTCGGTTGGCCGTTTCCCCTTTTCCCAACGAAGGAGGCTCTTCAGACATAAGGCAGGATCCCGTACATCAGCAGCGCCATCACCCCGGCGCTGAACAAGCCGGCCACCGGCACAGTCACAAACCATGCCAGGAAGATGTTGCGGAAAAGGCGCCAGTCGACGGCTTTCTTGGAGCGGATCCAGCCGACGGCCACCACGGAGCCGACCTTGGGAGCGCAGGGAAGAGAGAGGGAGACAAGGTGTGAGCGCCCATAACATGCCCCCGGCCGCACCAATGCCAGTCAGCTGATACCAAGCAATGCTCTGAGATAAAGGAGCCCCTGATGATGACGACGGCTCTGTTCTGGTGGGGTGGCAGGAGGGCAACAATTCCAGGGTGCTTTAGCCTTTATTTTTCCAATGATCTCCTGTTTTTCATGGGTCTTGGGGTCAGCCAAAGGAGAATAAATGTTTGCGGGTTTTTCTCTGCCCTACTAGCTCCTGGATCAGCCATGAGTGGCACCGAGGCAGCCCTCCACCCGCCCAGCACCCGACTCGGTCTGCAGGGGAGAGGGCAAGCGTCCGCCGAGTCTGGCCAGACTGCAGTCTAAATCGTGAAAACACTGGGAAAGTTGTTTTTAAGGCTCTGCCAGAAAGCACGGCATGGGGCAGGTCGGGATAGCTGGTATGGTTCCCATCCCACCTGCTTGTCCTCTTGCTGGTTCGGGATGTCCTGGCTGTTCAACCCAGCAGCTGCTGAACCTCTGCAGCTTACAGCCTGGCATAGGGAGCTGACTCCATACAGCACCCATATATTTCAATACTGTGGGCTATAAACAGGACAGCATCGGCAACATAAGCAGCTGAGCCCACCCCGTAACAGCAATGGTAACTTGGCGGGGGCAGACAGACAGCACACGGTTAGACCCAGTCCAGCCGCCCTACACCAAACTCATCAGTCCGAGCTCTCTGAGGAAAACCAGCCCTTCTGGACCAGCCGGCCAAGCAAAGCATCCAGAACTAAAATTCTCCCTGCGGACAAAGACATCAGCCTGATGCTACGGGGCATGCAAACTGCACAGACATCAAGAGGTCTGCCTTCAGGTGGGGAATGGATAAACCACCACTTCAAAATATCCTTTGAAGGCACTGCTATCAGGGCAGCTGGGTAGGTTGGTGTTTTTGAAGACAAAACACACTGTGGCATGAGCAAAGCTACAACCTTGTCTTCCTTCAAATGTATTTTCAGTTAATAAGCTCAGGTATAAGCCCAGCATATTATTTTTTTAAGGAAGAACTGGACTGAGAAAAACATTTCCAGTGAAAAATTATGCAAAAACTTCAGAAACATTGTGTTTTCTTTCTGCTCTGGAAGTGGCCCTCCGTGCCGCTAACAAAAATGTGTAAATCAGTGCAAGTCTATTCACAGCACATGGTAAAGCAGCAAGAAATGTGGAAGGAATATCCTGTTTTGAAGGAAAGGAAACTCCAAGACGCAGCTGGGCATGCGCTCCCTGAAATGCCATCCCTGCCTCCTCTTCCCTGCTTGTTTTCTTAGTGGGAGTATCAGTCCCTGCCTATAGATTAGAAGATGGGCTGCTCCGCACTGTGGAGCCAGGAAAATGATAAATGCTGGGGGTACAGGGAAGCAGGGAGAGACAAGATGGAGATATTGAATCTGCATCTTTTGTTAACATCTATTTAACTTCTAACTGCTGCTTAACATTTCTTTTTGGAGAAAAAGAGTTATTTGTGGAAGACCCTGTAACTCTAGGGAAAGACTCTCAAAAGTGCCTGTGACAGAACAAAGGAAAACTAAACTTGATATTCTGGGACTGAAAAGGCCTCGGTCTAAAGTTTGGTCCGGTAAGGAAATCTGTTAGATAATATTTAATCTGAATACCGCTTGAGTGGACAATACATTATTCTGTATTTATGAGGTGTAAGTGTATTTAGGAGGTGCCCAGCTAACAGGAACCCCACACTTCTGACTGTATCAAAAGTGTTAACTTGAGGAAAAAGCGTTTGGTTTTTCAGCTGCTCAGCTGTTAGGCTCTGCTTTACGTTTTGCACATCCTTAGCATCCGTCTGTCATGCTTGCAACAAGAAGCATTGCTTATTGAGCGAGCTTGCAGTCTACATACGGTAATCTCTGAGTCCTTCCTGAAATTTAAAAGGTATCAGCAATGATGGCATTGGTAATCCGTTTTAACCATTATTAAAAGTTTAGTTTATTAATAGTGATTTTGATGGACTAGAGGTTAGGAGAGTAGCTAAAACGGGGGTGTAGGGACACTACACCGTCTGCAGAATTTCAGATGATATCTACTTTGAGATTGGTTTGAAACCAGTGCAGTTTGCCTTCAGTATGCTCTGCTCAAAGCATTACAGAAATGCTTTTGGCTCTCTTGCTCCTGTGCAATGGCGTATCATAACAACACACAGAACGTGATAATTCCACCATAGCAACATAGAGAATATTTTTCAAAAACCGCGAATCATAATAGCAAAATGGAGCTGACAGTATGACCCCAGCAAAGTCACTTTTGCACAGAAAAAGCATTTAACTCCTGCACTCTAATTTTATCTGTATGTGAGCACGTTCAATCTGTTATAGCTAAGAAATGCCTGTTTATTTCTACACCTTGGAGTAAATTTTGCCTACCTGGGCAGCAGAAAGGCAAGGCAAGCATTCACACCACAGCAGCTTTTCAGTGCTAAATCCCAAGGGAGGTTGAATGGGTGCAGGCAGAGCAATGTGGCTACTGTGTTCAGACGCACAAAGTCCTTTGGAGGATCAAAAGGTTCGGTCTTTCTCCCAGGTCCTCTTGATTTCGACGCATTCAGAGGGACTTACCTCTCCCCTTTGACTGGTGGCAAGGACAAAGGTGCAGTTCAGGCTCTCAGCAAGCACCGAGCATGGGAAAGCTGCTGGGCCGTAGATTTAGGACTGGCATATCGGGCGGTGCCTACCTCATGTAGACCAAAGCCTCTGATTTAGGACTGAGTGCAAGTCCTGATCTGAGAGGGCATGACAAGTCTTTCTGAGAAGCTAATGCTTTTCCTCCAGTTTGCCACCACATCTGCTCTAAGACCTGAAAACTGCTGCTCAGAGCTTTCCTTTGTACTTGGTCTCCATCTTTCATTACAGTCTATTGTTTCACTTCAAAAAGATCTCCATGCACCTAAGGTGTTTCACGCTGCTCCTTCTTTGCGGTCGGTTTATCTAGTTGCTGCACGTTCAGTTGACTGAACACCCCTTTGGTGTTCACTTTAGCAAATGCTATTTTGCTGTGGAGCAAATGTCAGGGAAAAGAATAATTCCCACTCCCTGAAGCTAGAGGCTTAGGACTAGGCTTACCTTGAACCCATTTTCTTTTTGATTTCTAGGGCAAAATAATTTTTCTGCTAATTTTTAAGAAGGCATTTCTGTCTCAACGGCTGACAGCACTTTCAGAGAGGCATTTTCGCACGGAGTAAATTATATATAATAGTTCTTTTATTCCTTCACCAGGCCCTCAAAGAAAACAAGGAATACATCTGTTACAACTGTCTGCTTTATCTTGCGTTGATCACTTAGGATCTTTCAACTCAGGATCTCATTTTGCTGAAACATAGAGTCAGTTATAATAATATGACATCCTGGTACAGTCTAATCCTATTGTGAAGTGGATCGTCCCATTAAGAATGATCCATCTAATGAGATATAGCAAACTACAGGGAGCAGACACAGACTAACCACATTAACTGTTTTTATGGAAGTATTTTTTAAAATAATTATTTTGCTCTGCAGTTAGAAAAGACCAAGCTTTGAACTGCATTGAGTCAATGAATACCTCCTAATGCTGCCCTCTCATAAGCTTATGGCTTCCAAGGCATTTTCTTTTTAAATTTGGTCTATTTCTCTGCACCAAAGCATATTTTTCTCTTTTACTACGGTTGGCTAGAAGTGCTTCAGGCACGCAACTGGGATAATCAAAGCTGTATTATTCTCCTTGGCAAATTCTTCATCACACATTTGATATACCAGTCAAAGGGGGGTGGTTTCAGGCTAGCATTTCTAGAAGTGGATCACGTTGTTATTATTTTTCCCCTCCCTGCTTGATTCAGAGGAACCAGAGTTCGGCCAACGCCAGGAAATCTGAACAGCCTTTCAGAGCAGCTCAGCCTTGGCTGCTTCTCAAAGACCTCCACAGAAGAAAGAAATGATTTTGCAATAGAGGAAGGCTTTCTGAAGAAATGGTTTTCACTAGAAAAAGGCTGATTGAACCAACTTGGGGCGTTTTGCAGGATGTGTGGATTTCATTGACTCTTTCACTGGAAACCAGGTCAATGTCACAGGCAAGGATGCCCGGCTTCTTGCCAGCCTGCCTGCCATGCCGTGGAGTAGTTAGCCCTGAAAACCTGCCTCCCCCAGCCCCAACCAGAGCTGGAAGGGCTCCAAGGTCCCCGGGGTGCAGCAGCAAATCCCACAGGATCTGGCTCTTGTAGGGCTTGGTGGTATGTCCCGAAGCAGAGGGGCTTTGCCGGTCTAGGGTCTCTGATTTCAGAGGGGCTTCTCCGCACACTGCCTGCGGGTGAAGGAAACAGACAGCTCTGTGTGTCCAAGAGCTTGGGAGTCCGTGGGGAGTCAAAGGAAAGGAAGATGGGATTTTTGACTTGGGAATTTCCTGGGGAACAAAATTCCAAATTTCCACTATGTTCTTCCAGCAGTGTAAATGTCCACATGCTCCTTGTTGCCTACGAGCAATATAAATGTCTTCTCACACAACGTATCATACAACACAATTAAATTCTGCTCATTACCCAGCCTATACTTCAAACTGGTCTTTTTTTTTTTTAAAACGATCTTGTTCAAAGAACTAATTACAAGGGCTGGATTCTGTATTATAATGCACAAAAGTAAGGACAAGTTGGTTTAAAAGAAGAGAGACATTAAAATATTAGCTTAATGACGTAACAGTGTTTTTCATACAGGTGGCTCTAAAATACACGTAACTGGGATCACACAAACTATGAGTCTAGATTATTTTAATATGTCTATATTAGTTCAATACAACCACGAAAGGGTGAAAGATGTTCCAGACTTTTGTGCAATTACTTATAACGCTGACTTTGCTTAGCCGTACTGGCTTTAAAAGCAGTCCTTGTTATTTTGCGATCGCTCTCTGCACGGCGCATCGCATAGTGAAGGCAATCTGCGACAATCGGTATCTCTCGTATTGTGTTATGGTTTGTCCTAGTGATGTGATTTACTGATGCGATCACTGCAAACTCCAATACCTTGCAATGGGTGGAGCTTATTGGAATACCCACATTTGAGGCTACAAGTACCGTTAGCGCACACATTACTTCAATGCAAAATCCACTGTGAAGAAATAAAAAAAAAAAAAGACAGATGGAAAACCTGTAGTAAAAGAGTTATATGCAGGAAATCCCATGCCATGCACTTATCAAGAAAGTGAAGTATAAATGATGAATGGTGCGCAGCCTCTGAACAAGGGAAAAATGCTACCTGACCAGGTTCAAATGGCACTGTCGGAGGAAACCAGGTTCTTCCTTGTAATCATTTGCTTTAAATTGAGGTCACGTTTTTGTAAGTAAGTGCTGTTTTTCTTTAATCACAGCTATGGAGTTCACACCGTGTCCAATTGCAGCGGCTTTACTGTGACAACTCCAATGCATTTTTTGGAAGTCTGATTATTTTCCAGTGTCACTGGCACAGCTGAGACGCACTGACGCACCTCCACCTAACTGTCCTCCGTGAGCAACTGTTTTCCTCTCGCCGTGCCATTATCCGCTGGCTCAAGCGATACAATTTTAAGATGAATAGTCCAGACTGCCTTGACTGCAGTCACTGGGCAAAGGCATACCTTGCAGTGTGTAGTACTGACAGGAAGTCCAACATTGGAAGCTACCACAACTGTGAACGCCGAAGCCAACTCAATAGTGAATCCACTGCAGGAAGCATAAGAAAACACTTCACAATCACTCTTTGCATCAGCTCGGACTGATACCATGCAGTGTGCCAAAGTCTTACCCGTTTCTTCTTTCGACTGTTTTATCTCCGACTGATTTTTGTCATAGGAGTAAGTTAAGAGAACAAGGAAGGGCTGAATAATGGGAACGGCACAGGCTAGTCATCTGTAGTAACCCGGCTGCACGGCTCATTGCGTCAGGGACTTTTACTACTCGACGCTGCAGTGAATCATGCCTAATTAGTAATTTGGTTAAGCACCAGCGGAGGTCGAGTATGCATCAAGGACAAAAATTACTGTAATAAATACATATGGTTTTAATAGTCTGAAGCACGCTGGGAAAGCCACTGTAATCTTGCCATTACCAAATGCACCTTCTGCCATGATAATTAGGTCATCAGCAGAAGACTCTGTTCATGTAGACCTCTACGCCTCAAACGCATTCAGTATTAGTTTACAGGGTTATCTTTTTTCCTTTCTCTCTTTCTTTCTCTTTCTTTCTTTCTCTCCTTTTCCTCTTTTTCTTCTTTCATTTTTTAGAAAGACAGAGAAGTCGAAGCCAGGTTGTCATTAAAATCAAAGCACAGCAAATCCAGCAAACTGCATTACAAACAAAATACTGGAGCAGCAATTTCTCCGACTGGTTCACGCACAAAGTTCACACAACCGTAATGACAACTGTGCACCTACCTTGATGGTGTGATTGGAGTGAGGTCTTTACCCATGGTCTGGATAACTCTTCTACCCCAGACCCAGAGACCCACACAGATCCCAACACCTCCATAAAACAGCAGCCAGACAGGAGTTGACGCATCTTGCATTACACCACCTTGCTCGTAGATCAGCCAGAGCGCAACGAGGGGACCGATTGCATTGCTGGAGAAACAGGAAAACATCGCCTGAGTTATAAAAATGCAGATAATTTCTTTGAAAGAAGTCTCTTATTTTCTGCGTGGTTTTTCTTCATCGTGCGTGCAGCGCTGCTCTGACTTGACCCTACAGGCAACACCCTTTCTCGTTTGGAAAGGCTGCAGCAGGGGACTCTTATCATGCTGCTTTTTTCAGTCGCCCCTTCATCACTGATAACTATAGCAAATGCTGAAAGGAATTTCTCTTTTATAAATCATTTCCTGAAATGTCAGAGGCGGTAATACATCATTATGTCTATTCTGGGACAAAACCCAGTATTTTCAGTACTGCACTGAAATTATCTCAAAATTTACCAATTCAAGAGCTCTGCATCTTTAAAATTCAAGTATTAAATTAGCTCTTTTTGTCAAAGAGGGAAATTAATGAACAAAATTACCATCACAGACAAGAAGATACTAATGTAATCTAGCCTGACAACCCATAGTGTTTGGAGATATGATCAGAATGCAGCCAGGAAGGTGACTTAGTCCTCTTCAAACGCATTGTAGAGCTAGTTGGACTGGATCAGAGAGGACTTCTTGGTGACACAGAGCTGGCGTAAGCACTTTTTGCTACTCTGCTGCTGCTATCTAGAAAAACACTGGAAGTCAGCGACACTGAAGTCCCCACTCCTAACGCAGGTCACACAATACTGGCGGCTGGAGTCTCCAGTGCCTGGAGTGAGACTTCTGACTCTGCTTATTCTAAAAAAGCATCAAGTTTCTAGACATGAGTTAGAAGAAAAACTTGAAAGCTGGTATCCAGTTACTTTAGAGGCTTAAATACTAAAAAGCAGATAAGAACTTTGACACCCCTTCTTTTTTTTTTTTTTCTTTTTTTCCCAGCTCTTTTGGTAAGCTGAGTAGCTGCTTGCCCTGCTGAGCAGCATTTATCCAGAACCAAAAAAGCATAAGAAGCGAGGCAGCGCTGCACTTATGTCTAAATAATCACGAGAAGAACTGAGCAAACCTGTCCAATGTCATTCAAAAAGTTTGAAAAGCAACAGGAAGCTCCCCTCTTTGTCAACTGATAAGAAGAGCGGGTTGCAGCGTGCGACGCAGGCAGGACCGACAGCTATGCTCGCCCCGCAGCCAGGACCAGCTAAATTTAGTTCCTGGTCTTGCTCCAAAGCACTCAGATGGAGTAAGGGCCAGTTTTAACATCAAATGTTGTGCAAACCAAGCCACTGTAACTGACAGTTAATAATTTACTTGAATGCCATCTTTTCCAGATACGAAATGCTAGGGGCTGAGCGCTAATTGCCAAGAGACGAGGGTCCTCAGCATTGCAAAGCTTGGCACATCTAAGCAACACGAGACCCTCCTTCTTTCTTCGGGTCCTTGAGAAATCGAGCTCTGAACCCTGACAGGCAGTCCTGGAGCAAAGTAACTAGGAAGGAATTTTCTCTTGTAAATACACACAACAACATTCAAGCTGCGAGGCAAACGAAAATACTTTAAAATGCTCTTTGATATAAAAAGGAATGAATAATTCTTATGGATTTTGAGAAAGATGCTGGGAATAAATTAGTGAGCTAACATGGATAATAAAATCCAGTGCATTTGAAGACACTGGGTAGTATGATGAAGAACTAAATACACTTTAAATAAAGCGTGATTTCCACTAGCAAAAATACTTTAAAATTCTGATACTGTGCCTGAGTATGCATTTGATTTGTTGAGTTTTGCATGAGTGAAAGGATGGTATGAGAAAAGTCCTTAGTGCCTAAATGCAAGAATTATTTTGTCTTCAAGGAAGAAGAGATTCTTGATCGAAGCATTTCTAATATTTTTAACTCGATCTGCAACTTCTTTGCCAGTGTTTTCAGGTGTGGATTAAATTACTTGCACATTTAAATGTCTTATTGTGCATAGAAAAAGAAAGGTAATTGATTGTACCTTGAACTGATGGATGCAGAAGGGTGGATAAAGGCAACTAAAACATTGATCAGATGAATAAAGGGAAAACTGATCACCCCTTTTTATAGTGCTGTAAGACATAGGGACAACCTCCCTGTTGAAAATAACAGGTACATTTGGAGCAAGCCCAGGCACTGGCTGTTCTGAAGATATTATGGATGGATATTTGTCAGTCCTGTAAATGGGAAGACAGAAAAGGCTTCAAAAACTACAGCAGCCAACTGCTCTTTTGTACCAAAATCCAGTTTTAAATATTTGCAAATGCTACACTTCTGTGAATCAACTAAGCTTAATCCTTGAATAAAAGGTTATTTTCTTATTTGTGGCAACGGAAGGCAAGGCAAAACTCTGCTGACTTATGCTCAGCCTTGGAGGATCCGAGTGAGTTCAGAAGAGATGACGCTGATGCCCACAGAGGCAGCACTTCTGATACCTTCCCTGTAGGAAAAGAAACCAGAGGAGCACTAGATCCATATGTGCTTGGAAAGGCAAAAAGGTAATTAACTGCATTTTCCTTTGTGGGTATCTACATCGCTGGTTATCTATACCAGAGACATTTCTCCTCTCCCTGTAAATCATATTCAATGTGACTTAAACGTTCAGCTCAGGCATCTCCCAGCCTGAATACCTGCAAGTGGCTACCAACAGCCACCAAACCAGCAGTGCACAGCTGGTGGCTCCCATCTACCACCATCATGGCTCTTCAGAGGGCTCCTTTGGCTTCTGGATCCAGTCCTAGCAGCTTGCAGTATCACTGCTTCCTATGCCAATGGAGAACAGCTCTAGAAGAAGATGCTAGGCCTTTCCTACCACAAAACTGCCAAAAGCTCACAATGAATGCGGCTTGACTCACAAAGACTAGGATCTTGGTACTGCATGCACCAGCTTTGAGACATCACGACGAGCATGTGCAATCAACCATCCTTGGAAGTAGGAAGAGTTCTTTGGTAGAAGACAACCAGTCCCAACAGGAGAGCAAGAGGGAAACATCTCATCAAAAAAAAGGAGTTGTTAGATAAGAGACTTTGATTTGAGACCTTCTGCAGTTAACAGATGTCTCCTACAGCTAAGTGACTAAGCAGATGAACCACGAGGACACTGGCTAGGCTAGGATGTGGCTTTCACAATACTTCCTAGTGGTTCTATCTCATTTGACTCAAGACATGACTAGCAGGAAAGCAGACTTCAAATCTTCCGTGCATTTGGCTAAGACACATTTCGCAAGTCTATTTTCATGAAGTGATTTTCTCTTACTCTCCCACGCAGCTCTTTTACCTAACTAAATCTCCTTTGTGCTGGAGCTCCAAGTCTCACTCTTGGTGGTTTAGAGGGAGAAGAAAAAAGCCTGAGATGGGTCACCCAGGGGGTCTGAACCCATATCCACATCTATCTATACGTAAAACTGTCATTAGGTTCCTATGTAACTGAAGAGCTTTCGAGGATGTTACCGTGTTATTTAGCTATTGGGTTTAAAATCCAAGATAAGCTACTCCTGTCGTGGTATTACTTAGTTTTGTACACCTAATATGCATTTTTTCCACTAAGGACAAGAGGATGACCATTACAAGTTGATTTTAGGATGAATTTATAAATCATTATGGCATAAGAAGCCTAACTCCTGAGTCTACCTGTCATGAAGTGTATTCTCCATGTCCAGTATTTCTCACCATCTCTGCCCGGCTCCGCCAGCCCCAATTACCCGTGGGGCGCAGGACTTTGCAGCAGGGGCGGTGTGTAGGGGCTGTTCGTCTTCCTTGGAGGCACGATACAGGATTAAATGCCATCTACAGTAACGCTCGTACTTGCAGATGCGTGCCTCGGCGGTTCAGCAAAGCGCTGCTGAGTGTTTCTGAAGTGCTGTCTGACCCTCGTGACGATTTTGCTAGCTCTCTCAACTAACGCGAATTGGCACAACTTCTCTTTTTCTGCTCGCTTGTGCCAGTTGAGAATCTGTCCCGCACCATTTATAAAGCTGTTGTGAAAGAGCATTTGACAGTGAATCTGAACTATAAATAGAGTTGGCTTCTCCTCTCCCCTGTGATACAGATAGTATTACCAACAACCCACCACCACCACATTTAGTTATCATGAGACAGGCTTAGAAATTACAGTTTCCCATGAACACACACACACGAGCAGAGATTTTTAAGTACCTTTGGGTCACAAGTCCAGGCCCTTCTCTGGAGGAACAAGGACTACAACTTTTTTTTTTTTTTTTTTTTTTTTTTTAGTAAAAATTAAGCGGTTTTTTTCAGTAATGGAAGGATGCCATCAGCTGAATGCTGTATCACCAAATCCCATCAAAGTTGTCATAACATTTTATTAACTAGCAAGATTACTATTACCTCACTACTTCTTATTTGAGGGGAGCACTGAGTTGCTCAAAAAGAAAATCTAATTGTATTTGAATGCTACGCTCTGAGTAAGCTGTGTTATAATCCACGATCTACAGACTTGATGACCATGCTTTGATTCTCTGTTGCCTGAAAAAGCAGATTGTGTTTTAACTACTTTTTCTAGTTGAGTGAAAAAGCTTGAATCACCAATTAAAACTGAATGACGAGCAAAATAGGCATCTGAGAAATCTATATTAGGCTTCCAGTATTACAAATATAATTACACAATCCCCAGTCATTTGACTGTTTCCCAAACCAGGATTTCACAAATGAACTCTCCACTGGGAAAATAAGTGGGATGATATTTCTGAATATGCTGCAGTTACGCCTGGAGACATCACCCAGTTGAGTAAGGGTGCAAGGAAGATATGCCTGTATGTACCAACAGGAAAAAAAAAAAGTCCTACTCTCCAAAGATCTCAGATTATCAAGCAAGTTTTATCCTAGTTCCAATAATCGGACAGTTTTGAAATAATGCATATACCATAGCACAACAAAAGTGTGTCACAGCTGTGCCCTGTGAAGCGTGAGCTCTGGGTACGTTAATGAGTCAGGAAGGCTACATATTTCTCCCTGCAGCTCATCGCTGCGTCCTGTAAATGCTGGCCCTGAAACCCCAATTTCATGGAGCCTGGAGGGTTGGGTCCATCCTCCTCCTCACCCACCAGCATCAGCCTTCCCCCAGCAAGCCTGGTCGCCGGCCCTGCTCACAGCAGGATGGGGAGGGATTCCCGTGCCTGCCAGAGCCCCCTGTTTCTTGCTACTCTTCTCTGGCTTGCCTGCGTGGCAGGAAAGATGCCGCATACCTGCACAATTAAGGACCCAAGTGAAGATTCACATCTACTGGGGACACAGGCTCCACTTTCAGGACAGACTGCTATTAAATAGGGGAGGAATCAGATTTCAGGCTGCTCTCAGTAATTGTAATGGACAGATTAGCTTCCTAAATTTTCTAAGTGATCTTGACTGCAGCTCTCAGGGAAGAAATAAGAAATACTCATTTTGTAATCCAGCCTTATTATAACTCCTTTAGACTCTTTATTTAGCCAGGAGACTGAATCCCACTAAGCTCTCTGCATGCAGTGAGATACCGGCAATGTTCTGGCCCTTCCCTTCTTTAATCCCATTGCATTTACTTTAGGAAGAGGAGAAAAGGTGAGTCCCACTGCTGTTTGTGTGCTCTGACCTAAAACTCCAGGGAAGTCTGTAGGTGGTCAAAGGAGAAGTTTCTTCTCCCTATATTTTGAGCAAGCAGGTATTTCCTAGTTTCACTTGCACTGCTTTTGTTAACAATGAATTCTCTATCTGGTAGCAGTTCAGTTTGCCTAAAACCACTGTGACAATGTGTAGAAATATATAAAAAATACTAAATACTTTTACTATAGCCCCGAAATAGTTTTAAATCTTCTGTCTTCAGTAATGTAGCCTATATCATTTGGATAATAAGAGAGCTGTTCTTTGTCAAGCTTGTGCCATAAATCTATATGGCATTACCTGCAGACCCTAAGACGAATGACCCCTTTTTCCTATAATATCTAAGTATAAATATGCAAGGGTAGTCCTGAAGTCCTTCACGTGAAATTTAATTAGAGCAGCCACATTCAAACAATTTATGCAGTAGGAACTCAGCGAAACTGAGATCCCACAGACAGCTATGAAAGTTCTGCAAGCAGGTTTCTCCTCCCTACAGCACGTACCAGCTAAACCTTGGTACCGCCAGCACCGTGGCCTACACAGACACGGGCGGGTGGCACGGTCTGCAGCCACCCCGTTCAGCTGGAGCATCACGGCTCCTGCCACCGTCATGATAATAAACCACCTTCCTCTATGGCTGGAATCCATGAGCCCAGGGTAGATGCCTGCTCACATAAGCCAGGGCACGTGGCTCCTTCCGTCATCCCCAGGGTTTCTCCTGTGACAGCAGAAATGATGGCCTGAGGCAGAGAGGGAGGGTAGGAAGGGACAGAAGAGGCTACCCACTTATAGGATAAGGAATCTACAAAAAAAGACTAAACACACGCACAGACAGGTGTGCAGGAGCACAAGGCTCAGGCTTTTTTCACAGCATAAACAGCAGATTTTAATCAGCAAACCTCATGTCTACCTACAGCATCTTTCTGTGGGTCATCCCACTTCGGTTGCAAGAATTCAAGGAATAACAAGCTCCAGAGGTTGCTTGAGTCAACAAAAGCATCTTCCTGTTTGCTTGGATGGGCTGCGGGGCCGACGCACCGTTTGCTCATAGCTTTCTCGTTCCCAACCCAGTAGCAAAGCAGCCACAGCCACCATTGAGCTGAGCACAGGAGATAGCTATGGGGTTAGCAGTCCTCTCTAGCCATTTCTGAAACAGCCTGCCCAACTACCCTCGTTTTTGGGAACTAATTCATTCAGACATGCTTCCAGACTGTCAAATGCAGCATAAACCCTACAAGCTTCAGCAACACTCCTGCTACCCACATTTATACAGGTAGGCTGCTGCAGCTGCAGCACTGAGCTCCAGATCATCATGGTTCCTGCTGAACCAACCTATATTTACAGAAAATAAGTTCAGTTCAACTCAACCATAGGTGCATATAATCCCCGCCGGCCAACAAAGCCCAGCCTCCCGGCCTCTCTGGAAAGCTGGCTCTGAACAAGCGTTTAGGAAGCTGGCAGTTCTCCTTGTGTCACGCTCCTGGCCCAGGTCTTTTTTTCCATCCTGCCCTTTTTATTCTCCCGTTGCCCTTGCAATGACCTGACGTGCTCCCTTTGTGCTCGGGTGCTGAGCCAGTGGGACCTGCTCACTTGGCGCCGCTAATTAAGTTCAACAACAACATTTTTTTTCCAGCGGTTCTGTCCCAACACATTTAGTTGGGATTTTAAATTCTTTAGATTTCATTCAGCCCATGTGCAGGATGGTGTCACAAGGTTCTTGGTCCAGCTCAGTTAGTCCCAGCCCTGGAAGGGCTCCAGCATCCTTGACACAGTGCATATAAGCTCTGCAGCGGGGGGAAGAGGGGATGGTCTGAACAAAACAGTCACCCAAATAGGGAGTTACCATGACTCCCTGTTTCTTTTAATGCACAACCGCCCCGGCCAGGATCCCTGCTGATGTCAGCCTAAACACGAGCCCTGACTGCTACAAACATCAGCTACTACAGCAGAGATGGCTGGTGTCGTTACGATGCTAAAAAGCATCAACTTGGATTAAACTGGGGTCTAGCGACCCTTATGACGAGTTAGTTCTGCAGTCAAAGGCAAAATACTGATTTAACTCTTCCAGGTCCAGAAGAAAAGCCTGGACAATGAAACAATGAAACTAAAGTGCTATCCAAACTATATGGGATGCTTCTGCTCCACAAAGTGCTTTTGAGCTGCATCATGGTTCAGTCCGTACCATACGCCTCACACTTAAATATGCTCTAAACCAGGTCAATCAATTAACTACCTACAGTTTTTCATTTTTATGTTAGCTTTTAATTTTTCTCTCTTTGCTCCTCTTATCTGCTTATGTCCCTTCAAGGAATACCAGCAAACACCCTGATGGAAAATAAACAGAAAACATGGGACGAGAGTGAGTTCCAGCATAGGGAAGGAAAACATAGGAGACAAGTCCAAAGAAAAAGATGTGGACAATGGAGATTCTACCCTAAATATTTGAGGGAGGAGCTTAAAACCAAATGCAGAGGAAAGTGGGATTTTAACAACAGGATTCAAGGCTGAGGAGAAAAAAAAAAAAAAAAGAGAAGCAGCTTGACAGCAGTATCTAAAATGAGCAGAAGGAAAGTGAATGAAGGAGGGAGATGAAAAGAGAGCAGCCTTCAGTGGAAGGTGGATTGACAAGGCTTTCTTTCTTACAGAAATGTGGACAGGAAGCTGTGCTACTAGCTAGGTTCTGCTGCATTATTTTTAAAACAACACACTGCCTTTCGAGCTCTGCAGATCTTTATGCGACATGCAAAGAAGCCAAGAGCACAGTAAGAAGTCTTCTGCTCTGCTAGACAAAGACTGGCAAAATGTCTCTGCTATACAATCCACAGGATAGATATCCGCATTCCCAGAGTGTTTTATCTACTCAACCTTTTTGGCATGCAAAGGGGTCTTAATGTTTTATTGCTTAGGTAGAACTCCGTTGCAAGGATGGATTCTTATCCAATCCTACACCCATGACCATCTTCTTGCATTTCTACCAGCTTTGACAAAACAAAGCTAACTTGTTCTTTAGTTTTGCAATTACATGAATTCAGCCTAAGAAGAGCTTTTGGAATAAATAGCATTTAATAAAAACGCATGCTTGCTGGCAAATTTGGTAGGATCACTGATAGAACTTGAGATCTGCAAAACACTAAAAAATACGAATTTTCAGGAAAGGATATTGCCAAGGCAACAAGCCAGTCCAAATGCAGAACTCTGGCGGAATTAGGCTGTAAGATGCTACAAACCATACTGCACAGAGTCTAAACCTTGTCTTTCATTCTGTCCAGCTCCTACGAACAGCAAATGTGATTTCTGAACTGACTGCATCCTTACAGATCACTTCTGACAAACTCTACTACCCTTGCCTCCTACAGAAAAGGCAAGTGATGCTTGCATAAACACGTGAGTCCTTGAGGACTATGTATAGACATCACCTACAGGGTGATGAATAAAGGAGCAGGGGCATCTACTGTGGTAGGCTGTGAACTTTCTGCAATAGTATTTCCCAGGGTACATTACAAGAAATATAAGCAGTGTTTGTCCTTTTTCCTACGTTCCCCTTGGCACTCGCTGCTGCAGAGCCTGGGTACCAGCCTCCATGGGTCTTTGCTCTTGCCCAGTGTGTGCAGAGCAGAGGTCCTGATCAAGAGACCATCCAAAGGGAAAGAAAGTTGCACCGCTGCCCTCTGATCTAGAGGACGAGGGTACTCTGAACTGCTTCCCAGAGCCAGATCCCTGCAGATACGAAGGGAGTAATAACAAAAGCAAGGTCAGGAAGGCTCTTCAGAAACCCCTATTCCAAATCCCCAGGACGCCGGATTGACAGGGAGGGAAGAGACATGTTTGTAAGTGTTTTAGAGATGAGCTGTGAAGTTAAATCGGGTGGCTGACAAGAGCAAGGAGCGAGTTCTTGCTGAGTGGGACAGCGTTTGCTCAGATGCCTAAGGAGGACTGTGAAAGCAACGAATGCTGCAAAGCCCCGCTGCAAATGCTGAAACCGACACCGGCAGGGCAGAGCTAACACAGCGAGGGTTCAGTGGGAAGGGGACTCAGCACAGCCCCAGCTACAACCCAAACTGCTGCTTTGACAAGCAGTTTCTGAGTGGATTTCTCAGGGGACTTTATCACCCTACAGGAAAGAGTGCCTACTAAATACCAAGTGGATTGCTCCAGGCCTAGGGAAGAGGCAGTCAAGCCAAATCCTAAAGGAAAAGTGTGCGGTGTTCCCAGGGATGCAGCAAAACCACCCAAATTGCCCTTCAGCCACGTGACACCGAGACAGTGAGGTGCAATAGGGCCCTGCAGATGAAGCAATATTATAAGCAGATAAGCAATGTGAGTGCAGACGAGGAAGGTATAAAATGCTCCATGCTGAGCCTACGTCCTTCGGTCAAGTCTTGTACTTTGTGGAATAAAACAGAGGCAAGCCTTTGAAGGGAAAGAAGTTGGCAAATGAGTGAGTGAAGAGACACTATTTTGCGGCGGTGTGACCAGACAACAGAGGGTAAAGAGGTGCAGATAAACGTTTCTGAGACCAACTTTGAGATTTTATCAGCTGACTGAGTCAATATGAACATGAGAGAAAGACTCCTGGAGGATGATCCTTTTTCTTTATTCCTGGGAAATTATGTCAATGGCACAGGATTTAAGGACACACTTAAGTCAAATGACTGAAGGATGAACTCACTGGCCTCTTCCAAACTCAAGGAGCAACTCAACAGTGATAGCAGCTCTGGATAAAACTCCTGCCAGGGAGTACTGTGTACCAGAACCGTGCCAGGAGGTGGGAATTCTTAAATGAGTGCTAGGAGATGAGCCATAGCCCATGTCCCCTCTCCGCATGGGGCACAGGAACGTGCCCAGGGCTCCTTGAGGGTAGCTCCCTTTATTTTGGTAAGAGAACTGTGGCAGCTGGAGCAGTTGTATGTGCAGTTTATGAACTTCAGTAGGACTTTGATGTTAAAGCTTGTTAGATTTTCTGGACTATTTAGTGATACATTGCCTCACATAGTCCTAGACCCCTGGAAAACTCCCAGCAAAAGATTCAGCAAAGGGAAGTCTGTAAGGGCTGCAGCAATTAAAATGAAGACATTCTTCACACATCTTTTTGCAATGTGACAAGAAATGCAATTCATCTAACGACAAAAATAGTCTAAAACTCTCATTTGCTGATGGTCTCTGATCTTGCAGTTAAAATAGGCTGCAAACTCTGTGGGGCTGGGTCTGTCCTGTTTGCTGCTTTTACAGTGGTTGGCATGCCAGGGGGAGTCTCAATGCCTCAAAGCTTGCCAAATTAAACCTGAACTAATTACTGCACAATTATATAGCAGCGAATAAAAAAAGATGTTACCATTGAGAAGAAAATAAACCATAGGCTCCTGGAAAGCACCAGGGACGTCAGTGTAACAAGCTTTGCAAAACACAGCCCTGATGATCATCTGCATGCAGAAATTAATACACTTTCCAACCAGCCAAACTGGCAAATCTTGCTCCAAGCACTTAAACCGTAAAATTGCTGGTTTCTGAGATCTCATCCTCTTACCTGACATCATTACCTCCATGGGCAAAAGATCCAAAGCAGGCTGTTAAGATCTGGAGGAAGTGGAAAAGTAGATGGACCTGAGACGTGTCTTTCTCTTCTTTGTCCTCTTCCACAGGATCAACTGGGGGCCGGTTAGGATCTGCGAGTTCAGAGGCCAACTTCATTTCCACCCCACCTTCCTCCGCCTCGATCTCCGCCTCGGCCACTGCATTGCAATAGCTGGAGTAGCTGTCATAGCGAACTCGCTTCTTGGAGTAGGAAACAGTGTCCCCCACTAACTTCTCACTGTCCTCTGGAGTTGACGTATCCGCTGCCTTAAAGGAGGAATGCACAGGCATACCACAAATAGCAGCTGTATAACAAGTATAACTGTTGTTGCGTCGTAACAGTTTGTAGTTGTTTTCTTGAGTGGGCCTCTCATCAGTGGCCCTGTCCAAGTGTATTTTGTGGAGTAAGTCTTTGTATAAACCTGAGTCCTTGTGCACAGTGTGATAAACATGGCCATCGCTCCTCATCTGGCCATCGAAGCTGAAGGTGCCATTGGAAACAGGTGACTTCACCGAGGTGTGTGTCATTGAAAATGCCCTTCCTAAAAAGGCAGAGATTTAGAGTTTTTATTTCTATGAAATGTAATACAGAAGCTTCTTCCCTCCCACTTCGCGAGACAGTAAAACGGCAGTGACTCAAGAGTACAGGGCAAAGAAAATCAATTTGCAATATATGCAGTGAATAAGCCAAGATTCAATTTACTGCAAAAGAAACTCTCTCATCTTCTGTGCAAAAAGAACTTTGTTGGGTCTCCCCCAGACACGCTGCATGACCTGCAGCAAGTTACTTGGGATCAGCTATTCAAAAGGTGATACTTGAAGGTTAAATCCTCAGGTTCTTCAAAAAAATAATTTCTATAGAATTCCTTTCTTGTAAAATAAGCTCTACTTTTTCTGAGGTTTTGTCTACATTGAATAGGCATAATAAGGATTTCAGGAAAGGTGGTTTACTGTAATTTCATACTGAATATGAGTCACCTTTCAAAAGTACCTATGCTTAAGAGACATTTACATAACTTTAAAAAAAATTTAAAAAAACAGAAAGAAAAAAAGTTCCTGTTCTGTAGAAATATTTCCTCAGCTATTCCAACATCTTGTATATCTTATTTCTATGAACACAATGACAGTTATTCCCACTGTATACATTTAACATTAGCGTATGCTGCAGGACACAAGTCACAGCTAAGGCAATATTTCTGAAGAAACTTTTTCATTTCCTGACGTCCCAGATCTCCACTGTGCAACGTTCAGAATTGGTTTAGCTATTTCTAAACGGGAAGCACACACTCAAAGGGATTCACGTCATGACTTATTTGATTTTGTAAGAATCAGTTGAATATATTAGACATTTATTAACCAAATTACAGGACTGTGTAGATGTTAGCAAAGTGATATCAATGTCAGCAGACCGCTAAGTGGGGAGGGTGTGATCCCACCACGTAGGGGAACAAAAAGAGCTTTATGCGCACAAGCCTACTTCTTATAAATATATGTTCAGAAAACAACGTGTGAGATTTGTCTAGTGGACAGGCTCCAAACGGTCATACGTTTGTCAACTAAAGCCCAAATCTTTTCATCTCCTGTGGTAGTATGCTAATCATCTTTACGCTGAATTTAACCTTCATACATCAGCAATTTGTGTTCTCTGTATTTTTCCACTGCTTAAAAGGATGGCTACACCATTCAGGATTCAAAGTAAAGCAAAAAGGAAAGTAATTTTTGCTTTCAGCTGCTTCTAAAACTGAAATACAGCCAAACAAAATGTAATTGTTTTTACGTCCTCTCTAGAAAATGTCACTTGTAAATGAGTATCTTCCCAAAAAGTGCTGAAGAGGGATTAGAGCTGTAAATCCTAAACATTAATTTACCATTTAAAACAGAGACCTACTTGCAGTTAAGAAACCCTATCGAAACAGGGAGAAAATAAACCCTCTGAGTGTCTTAGTTTCTTACCATATGGTACACGTGGATGGTTTCCATTTGCAATAGTATCTGATGCCCCAGGAGCTTCTGTTACTGAGCCAGTAAGGGGAATCGTGCTCTCATCAGATGCTTTGGCACCGGGAAGCTCTTTAAAGACTGGTGTTTCTTCATCTTGAATTTTATCAAGACTTTCATCTGATATCCTTGACAGTGCAGCATCTTTCTTTAACTGGCCTAAGGAAATAACAGTACTGTAATTTTAAACCCAACCTATCCGTCTTGCTGCTTATGTTTCCACTGTTTGCATCAACAGCATAGATCAGCGTGGATACAATAACCTGGCTCTGTTTCATACACATTCTTTATTTATTTCTAACACTTATCTTTACTAAATTTGTCTGAGAAAATTCTAGAGCGACATTGTTTCTTCCTACATAATTCGCCAAATTATGTAACTGAAGTAAAACACTGAGCTGCCCATTTATTAATGAAATTTGAAACTTTTCTCTGCATTTTAAAGGCTGCATTTGTTGACAGTAGCAAAGCAAACAAGCAAAACACTGTAAAGCCAAAAGCTGTGATCAGCCCAACTTACTGTAATGTTGAAGAAGTCACTTAAAGATAATAATTCTGCCAGATTTTTCCTCCTTAATGTTTCCTTAATAAAATATAAAATGCATTATATTCCAAGATTTATTTTCCTGTTTCTGCTAGACTGTAGAAGAAGTGAGCACTGCAATGGATTGCCTAACAAGGTTTTGAATTTCTAGCACTGCGGGTTTTTAAGAGCAGGTTACACAAATACATGATGAATAGTTTAAGCACATCCTGCCTGTGGGTGGGGACTAGACTAGGTGACCTCTCAAGGTCCCTTCCAGCTCTGAAATGAAATTTTCCATGATTTTACATCACTCTCATTTCATCAAGCAACTACTTACTTTCTATTTTTCTCTTCATCCAGGGGCACACAAAAATCCAGACTAAGACGGCAAATATTAACGATATGCCAACTGATATTAGAGCAATGGCCCACATTGGCAGTACCAGTCCCAGTACTGTGAAGACAAAGAAATAAAAGTCAAGCAAACCGTAAATTAACATTACTTAACTATCTCAGGCAGTGGAAGAGCAGTCTGTTGCAGAAAAGCCTGTGTTCACAACGTATTCCAAATCAACATAGAATCATAGAATGGTTTGGGTTGGAAGGGACCTCAAAGATCATCTAGTTCCAACCCCCCTGCCATGGGCAGGGACACCCTCCGCTAGACCACGTTGCCCAAAGCCCCATCCAACCTGGTCTTAAACAATTCCAGGGATGGGGCATCCACAACCTCTCTGGGCAACCTGTTCCAGTGCCTCACCACTCTAACAGTAAAGAATTTCTTTCTAACATCTAATCTAAATCAACCCTCCTTCAGCTTAAACCCATTACCCCTTGTCCTATCACTACACTCTCTGATAAACAGTCCCTCACCATCTTTCCTGTAGGCCCCCTTCGAGTACTGGAAAGCCACAATTAGATCTCCCCAGAGCCTTCTTTTCTCCAGGCTGAACAACCCCAACTCTCTCAGCCTGTCCTCATAGCAGAGGTGCTCCAGCCCTCTGATCAGCTTCGTGGCCCTCCTCTGTACTCTCTCCAACAGCTCCATGTCTCTCCCGTACTGGGGCCCCCAGAGCTGGATGCAGTACTCCAGGTGGGGTCTCACAAGAGCAGAGTAGAGGGGCAGGATCACCTCCCTCGACCTGCTGGTCACACCTCTTTTGATGCAGCCCAGGACACGGTTGGCTTTCTGAGCTGCAAGCGCACACTGCCGGCTCATGTTGAGCTTCTCATCAATCAATACCCACAAGTCCTTCTCCTCGGGGCTGCTTTCAATCCATTCCTCGCCCAGCCTATAGTTGTGCTTGGGATTGCACCAACCCGCGTGCAGGACCTTGCACTTGGCCTTGTTGAACTTCATGCGTTTCACACGGGCCCACCTCTCCAGCCTGTCAAGGTCCCTCTGGATGGCATCCCTTCCCTCCAGCGTGTCGACCACACCACACATGAAGGAGCCGATCATTTTTAACATATGAATATATCAGTGCAGTATTTAAAGGTCTAATTGACATGTACATCTTTGCAGGTTTAGTCTTCCAATTCTCTGTTATCCCACTGTGACCTTATTTCCAAAGAAGTCAGGGGTAAAACTCCCACATCGGGGCTGCTAAAACAAGTTTGCAGTGATTTTATGCACTAATGCACTTCAAAGCATGTTGCCCATTAGGGTAAGTATTTACCTGACCTTTGCTCTAGTCAATAAAGCCTGATGCTTAACTTAATCTAAGCCATTATCTGCTTATGATAATAGCTTAACGTAGTACTTGAGAGCTGAGGTTTCAGTCCTGCAATCACATCAATAACTTGTGTTCCTGTAAGTATCCCCCCCAAGAGAGCTCCTTGCACTTGTTCAATTAAATGATCAGACCCTTAATGAAGAAAGGACTTGTACTCTGATCTTCCAAACCCGTATACGCATGCCTATCTTGAAACCTGTATGATTAATTCATCCTTGTTAGTAAACGCTGCCAGGACAGAGGCCTCAGAGAATAAATGTGTATTGCCCGAGTATCAAAAACAGTGTCCCACCTTTTTATTCATGCACTTGAGAGACTGCTAAGCTGAAACAGAAGGGACATTAAGATTCTTATTTCATTTATTTTGCTTAATGAGTCACTGCAGAGTGCCTGACCTACTTCTGCAGTACAACTAATGAGGAAATGTTGGTTATACAGCTGATTTACTGTGAAACATCTTGGATTCATAGCCAATTAGACTTAAGAAAAGGAATAGGTGAGTTATGTTACCCTCAAATTGGGAACTTCTCAAACTTTTTATTAATTTCAGTAATGTTATGCTATGAAGTAGAGTCTACCGAGTGCATTTATCTAGTACATCTCATGCAACAGGTTTTAGAGAAAACAAATTTGTATTAAAAAAAATATCACTTTCTAAGCCTGCTTTCTTAATTCAGGGGCACGTTCAGGAGTGTCTCTTCAATTGCCTGTTCATTCATGGCTCTGGGGCAATAATCTGAGCTAAAGATAACATTTAATGACCAGAGTCCTCAATAAAGTAGTCAAGAGCATTCAACACCTTTTTTCTGAACTCTTTTGCTGCAAATGCTTGTTTAAATGTACACTGCTTAAGTAAAGTTAAATATAAACATATAAATGCAAATATATAAACATAAAATGTGTGAATATAAATATACAAACATAAATATAAAAATGTAAGTTCAAATATAAGCACAAGTATTCATAAACACAAATATATAAATGAACATAACATATACAAATACACAAAAATATAAATAAAGTCCTGAAAATGACATGTATCATTTCCTTCTACTGAGTTGCAGTGAAAACACGGCACCCAAGAAAGAAGATGCATTCAATGGAGAAACAGGCTTGGGGCTTCTTATCATTGAAGGGAAATAAATTAGTAAATTTAATTAATAGGCTCTGTGCCAGATCTGCCAGAACAGTGACTCTGCTGATTTCAATGGAGCTATAGTGTCAGACGGAGTGCAAACAGCCTACAGGCTCTTACGGCCCGCTCTGAGCCTTCCCTCCTTGATGCACGTATCTGGAATACCTCTGAGAGCTCAACACATGCTCACATTTACGAGGCCAAAGCTGGCAATTCAGTATTTCCCCTTCTTCTAAAAAGGGATTTATTTTTTTTTTTTTTGTAGCTGTGCTCTTCCCCACTGACCGGAGTGATCAGGAGGGATCACAAAAACACAGGCACAAACAGAAGCCTGTGGGGAGGTGTGTGATTTCCTCTTGCCCTTGTTAACTCCTAACGTAGGAGATAACCGTGCAGTGTCGACAGCCACCTGACAGCACGCTGGCAGAGCATCATTCTACACTGTGGGAGCCTCCCTCCCGTGCTCCCCGCTGTGGACAGTTCACTCACCTGGT
Source organism: Balearica regulorum gibbericeps (assembly GCF_011004875.1). NCBI lineage: Eukaryota > Metazoa > Chordata > Aves > Gruiformes > Gruidae > Balearica > Balearica regulorum. Next base: position 23,368,122 of record NC_046187.1, on the reverse strand, counting down.
GCCCCCGTGTACATGATGGAAAACACGTTAATAGCTATGGTAGCAGCATAAAACACTGGAAGTGCACGGAGACCATTGGGCACAGGGTCTTCCTGCATAGAAATCAGGGAAAAAAGGAAACGTTAGCTGGATTTCCCACCAGATTAATGTCAGCATGAACTGCCATGAGGAAAACACGTGCTCCTGAGTCAGTGCCAGGTACATGGAGCTTTTGGGTGGATGGTGAGGAAAAGATGGTGACCTGTCTGGTTACATGTGAATCCACAACGCTGGTCCTGACAAGCACCGGCGTTCTGGGGAAGCTTGACACTGTTAATGGGAACCAGGGAGACAGGTTGTACTTTCAGGTCAGCTGCAGACCTGCTGGGTGACCTGGGGGCAGGTTTCTTTCTGCAAGTGTTTTCTTACCTAACTTGTCTCCAGGATGAGGAGTTGTCTTTCACTCGGCATGACTGAAGGGTGCTGAGCAGGACAGGGCTTTGATATTTTTGGGGTGAGGCTACCAGCATCAGTGCAACACATCCATCGCAAAACCTTACTCCTAACCTCTCAGTTTCGACTGAGACAGCCTGGCACCTTCCACCGGCTAACAGAAGTCTCTGAAACATTAAGTGTCTGGCTGTATTAAACAGGTAACATACATAAAGCGAGCGTGCAATGTTTAGCACGCCGCTGTGCCGGCTGCCCACCACGATCTCGTGCCCTTGGCGCTCACGAGGAAAGGCTCAGCTGGGGGTGCAGTGGAAACGCACGGTGCGAGCCATGGAAAAAGCCTTTGTGAGGAGACTGCTTTGGCCTTTTGAGGGGCTCCGCGTGTTTGCAAAGAGCCTGCGCGAAGCTAAGGGCTGGCTAATGTGGTTTTGTTTCTTGGGGCCATGAGCTATAAAAGGGAGCCGAGAGAAGACTGTGGCCGCTCTGCGCGATGTCCCAGTCCCAAAGCGTGATGCAGCACAGGCTGCATCCGCAGGGCCAGCTGCTATTCAGACACCCCCAATGAGGGCATGAACCCCTACACCAGACCACGGACTCACAAACTAAAAAGCTGCTCTTTTTTATGCACGCGCACAATGCAAGTTGTTACCTGCTTATACCTGCAGAAGCTCTATAAATCTTAACACTTTGTGGATGGCACAGATGGCAGTCAGAAGTCCATTTCCTTAGCTTGAACTTTTTCTTCTTCTTGAATGCTTAAATATGAAGCTTTTATACCACAGTTCATGTGATTTTGATGACTAATTTCTTAAGTTGTTAGGTTTTGAATGCAATACAGGAATTTTTCCTCATCCTTTATGCAACTTGAGCAATTTTAAATTCAAAGCTGCGTCCGATGAAATTTATCATCTGCTTTTATCGCTGACATTTATTTACATCAGAAATAAAGAATGATGAAGCTGAGGTTACAGGTGGTGTTATTTATAGCAAAAGAATTAATCCCTCATCTATTTAAGTTCTCTGTATAACTGCTAATATAGTGTCCCTTATTTTAGGTCATTGTCATGCGCTGCACTCCCCCATTTTAGCAACTTGACTGGTGTGAGAGAAATGGAAAGAGCAGATAAAAGCATTCTGGTTTCCAGTTCATGCTGGGTGGCAGGCAAATCATCTTCCGCACTGGAAAGATATAGACTGATGTTACCTCAAAGCTGCCACTTTTGACTGAGGTCACTAAACCCCATCGATTCAGGTTTTCTGAGAATCTAGGAAATATGCAGATGCCCATCTTCTAATGTCTGATGTGCTTGAAATCCAAAGCTTAAAATTTCGCAACTGCAAAATACCAATTAGAGTATCTCCAAGGGAGGACTGTTCTGTCTGAGTAACAGTCAGAACGGCTATTGTGAGGCTAAGTCAATGCCATCAAGTTTGTACTAATACAGAAGCAATCTCAACGTACCATCCTTTAATCAAACAGAATATACAATATTAATTATCATGTAGCACCTTCTAAGCCTCAAATACTTGTCAAATTACTTACTCTGAGCTTTCAGAACCGCTGAAAGAGCAAGTACAGTTCCAATGGCTATAAAAAAAAAAGACTGGTCTCCTGTGCAAAAAGCAAGCCACAAACTTTTAACTCTGGAAATGCCAGCACTCAAATGGGAGGCTAGAACACAGCTTTCATACTGAGCACTCATTACAATAGTGAGATTTCTTTACCTTGTTTAAAATGAAGAATCTAATCAGCACAAACAGGATTCCAGACATCAAGCCAGATAACAGTGGGGAGATAAACCAAGAGGCAACTGTGTTAAAGAAAAGAAAGAATGAAACATGAAATAAACAGTATTTTTGCATAATAGTTAATGAGCAATAAATTTAAAACAGTTCTTGTACAACTAGAATGAACGTTCCATATATTTACTCACAACTGGTGCAACTCCATGTCCACTGACACTCATGAAAGTCAAAGTAATGCTAGGCACAATTAGAAACATCAGCCAAAACATTTCCTGATAATTTTGCAAGTTTAGCAATCAAATTCATCAGGAAAGTTTCTTGTAGCTTGATGCAAAGTGGACCAGGAAGGCCCTGTAGTTTCCTAACCACCACGAATGTTGCAACCAAGTGGAAAGCAACTGCACCTAGCAGGATGCCACGCTGCTCGCAGGGTAGAAGTCTTGATTTCCAAAATGCTATAGAATGAATGTAATGAATAATGCACGTACATTTTTTGCAGGCCAGATTTGCCAGTGTCCAGGACTGATTTAACTGAAGTAGGTGACAAAACTCCCACTGATCTCAATAAAACTGGATTAGGGCAGCGCTCTGGAAATCTCATCCAGAGTGATTTATTGTTTGTGGCATGGTTAACAGATTGATTCTGCTGCCATTGCAAACTCTCTTCTACTTTTGACAGAATTAAAAAAAGATACGCATGGCTCCAACTTCTCTGAAGCTCAATTGTATTTCCGCGCCTTCAGCATCAAATCCTTTTAATACAGGGTTTAGGCTGCGACTTGGGTTACAAGGCTTCCAAAACAATAATGAAAACTCCTTCACATCCCTGTTTGGCTGTGCTGATCTTGGCAGTGGGAGGCTGTGAGTTAAGCATGTGCTGTATGCCCAGCTTTCGCCTCCCTGAAGCTGGTGGGTGGAGAAACATGACTGTGGGCATTCACATGATGGCTAGCATCGTCAAGAGCTACGACGAGGTGGTATGAGCTGCCACGAAAAGAATTAGAAGAGGAGGAATGTCACCTTGAAGCATGTCTCTGAGGGACAATGTCTCCTCAGCTTACTGTTGGGGAAGCGCAACTTGCATCTTACCCCTTTCTCCACTGGAGACACACCACAGCCTTTAATGAACGCAGCATCAGTGCATCTTCTGAATGATAGGACTAGGGGGGAAAATAATTTAAGGAGGGAGTGCTATCAGCACAAATCAGATTTCTGGGAATGTTTTTTGCAGGCAGTGTAGACTATTTCACATACCCTCATGCATAAAAGGAAACAGCACTTACCAATCTTGACAAGCTGCATCCACTGGACTCCCTGCGTGCCAATTGCCACCAGAGAAAATCCAATCGTAGCACCTACGATGCAATGGGTCCCTGATATCGGGAGTTTCAAGAATGACGCAATCAGCTGCCAAACAGCAGAACCTAGAAAAAACCCCAACCATAGGGTATAAACAACAACAGTAACAATAATGTCACACAGAAAATTCTTTGCCATGTACCCACATTCTTTTACAAGCGCTGCCTACACTCCTCATGCACGACAGAGATCTAAAGAGAGTTTTGTTCCTGTTCTGTCTCCAAAAGCAGATACTAAGACAGTTTAATAGCAGCTTTGAATGCTGCATCTTACTTATGACTTTTTATTACTAACAGCTCTTTACACTGCACAACAGTGCTGCTTTTTTTTTTTTTTTTCTGAAAGCTTTCAGTATTTTCAGCCTGTCTGATTAAATACATAAACTGCTCCCAGTCTGCATCAAGCTTAGAAAACCTCCTTCTTGAGAGCTGAACCTGGAAGCCTCCAAGTGATCAGTGTGAGGAGGCATCCACTGTTTCACTATTGAACTACCCATGCTCCTAAATTCAGATGCTACCAGAGAAAGGCTGAAATTGTGGGGCAGGGAGTTTTTATGCCTCTTCTCAGTGATGTGCGGCCATCCTGAGTCCTCTATAGGAAAAATGGACTGAAGAGGGAATAAGGACTCTCTCACTGCCTTCATTTGCAGCTCATTGTGGCACTGGAGGAATTCAGAACTGCAGAAAAGGCTTATATTAGTCACGAAGTAGCCAAAGATAACTTTGGCACAAGGAAGTAAGATTCTCTAACTAACTAAGGGATGGTGGCTAATAGTCTATAAAGTAAATGCAATGTCTGGTATCCCAACAGATGTCCCAAGGAAAGATGTTTGCCAAGAGAAGAAAGAAAGGAGGAAAGAAAGGAGGAAAGAAAGACCCAAATCATGAGAAAGTTAGATCAGACCACAGTTAGCCACCAAGCCCTCGAGCACGCAGCTCCATGCTCCAGCTCATTTTCATGTTGCAAGGACCCAGGTTCCCTGCTCCCCTTGTAGAGGTGCTAACCTCAGGACACCAGAATTGTTTTGGCAGTGACACAAGCTTTATGTGGATCTCGCCTAATATTAGAAAATTCTTAGAAAGAGCTCTTCTTCATCTTAAGACTTCATGGCCTTAAGAGACTAAATCTTCATGTGTTAAGAGGCCCCAATGGCAGCAATCGAACTGCCATGAGAGATCCCATATTTTCTGGCCCATGCCACCCTCCTTAACAGATCTGCAGCAGACACAGGTGATAAAGGAAGGTCGCTGAACATATGCTGTTACTCAAAATCTCAGCCTCTGTCCTCAGTTCCAACAGGAGAGGATGGTTTGACGGTGTTGACATGGAGCCATCTGCAAATGGTGATTTGCTGGCATCATACGTGGCTACGTTTGGAAGTCAGTTTGTAAAACTGATCTCTCCTGGGGTACTCCTATTGCTATTGGAAATTCTAGATTAAACAAGGAACACCTGCTCTTCAATTTTTTGGCTTCTCTTCCCCTGTACTAAAATAAAAATAAATACACTTTGAAACCTTTGACGTGAACTTAAGAGACTACAAGTGGAAGTGAGGTGAAAGAGAAAACAGATGGTAACATCTGTAAAGAGCCAAATAAACAGATAAGCTAGCCACAGATATCTAATTACGAAATACTCAGTCTAAAAGATAGGGAAAATGCAACCAAGCCACAGCTGCACTGCAAATGTGTAGTGAGGGCTGGGTTTTTTGTTAGGGGGGAAATAGAGGGAGTACAGCACTATTTCTTATTTATTCAACTTCACCTTGAAAACAAACAGGAGAGCAAGAGGGAAAGTGGTGGAGGACTGATGGATAGTCTGAGAAGGACAATGTGTGGTCTAAAGAAATTTAAGGAAGCACATTAAGGAACAGAAGAAAATACAAGTCAAGCCAGAGCAGGACTTTCCTCTGGGGCTTGCAATGCCTTAACTACCTACACCAAAGCTTCAACTCCCAGAGACATTGTAAGTGCCCCCTCCCTGGAAGTGTTCAAGGCCAGGTTGGATGAGGCTTTGGGCAACCTGGTCTAGTGGAGGGTGTCCCTGCCCATGGCAGGGGGGTTGGAACTAGATGATCTTTGAGGACCCTTCCAACCCAAACCATTCTATGATTCTATGAACATAAAATGCATGTTCCCAATTTTTATCTTTGCAAAACTAACCTAGGAGGCAGGAGGACCACTAGACCTGTCACAGAGTCCCAAATTCAGACTCTTTGCACCTGCTGACATCGTGGCTGTACACCCTTTCCTCCCGGTTGCTATTTCCTAAAGAAAGAGAGGTGGCTGCGGACTGCCCTGACCAAGAGTCGCCAATGCCGGCTTTTGTACTGTGCTTTGCTCATCCTGGCCAGGATGTCCTCTCTGTCGGCGGCACCTCCTCGGTCACACCAGCTGCTGATTTCAGCTCCCACCAGGACCACTAGAACAACACTTGGGTAATTCCTGACAGTAACCTGACAATTAGTTAATCCTAGGGAAGTACTACAATTTACAAGAGCAACAGTTCATAACTTCCCAACTGCCCAGCAAACAACATTTTAATATGCTACAAATTATTACAAAATGTTACATTTTAAAAGTTTAATCCCAGTACTCCCTGCTTCCTTCTCTCTTCAGAGAGAAGGTTGCCCTGAAAATCACCATCTGCTGTTTGCTGCAAGCATCAAAGGATCTTCCAGCAACATCTGGAAAGAGGATACAATGACTTTTGGTCTCTCCCAGCCTGTTGACTTATTTAAGCCTCATCAAAATTCAGAAGCTAAGTCCATTTGCAAAAACATGATCATGAGGCATGAGAGAACAGGGGGAGAAAATGCAGAGCAAAAACAGAAAGAGGAAAAGAAAACATGCAGGAAGGCTCAGAAAAAACACAGAAAAAAATATCATGCATCCAGAGAAAAGCTGGAAATGGATTTGAGGAAAAAAAAAAAAGGAAATCTGCAGTTCGTAACTTGTGATTAATTCTGAGATTTAAGATGTGGAATTTCTTCTTAATGCCCTTACTGGAGGAAGGGAATGCAACTGGTCATGAAGTTCACACAGGCTTATGTAAATACACATGCAAATCAGTTGTTTTCTTTGAGCTTCTGACCAGTTGCCTCCACAGGGCGCATCTGAGACTTAAAACTTTGTCGGGCCAGGATCAGGATGCCATAAATAGATACAGAAAAGGAAAAGGACCTTTCCTTCAATGGGGACTGTGAGTATCAAGAACGTGAAGGTCGGAAGATGCAGGTCACATTTCAGACAGTGTACGCTGCTCTCGGGCACACGCCCGTGGGAAACGATGGAGCTTATCTCAGGAAACAGAAGGCTAAATGATGCAAGTGGAGTGGTACTGAGAAGCCACCCTACAGCTTGAGGGAAAGACCAGAAATCTGCAGCTGACCTTGCGAGACATCGGTAAAGAGGAACTGACGTGGGGTGCCCAAGAGCATTTGATGTGGTTTAAGTTGGCAGCCTCACAGAGGGACCATTTGGGGAAGTGGCTGCGGTCCCAGCAGCAATTTCTCACTAACCAACCTCTCTTCTCCTTGGGCAGGGGAAGGTGGTCAACCTTCAGGAGGCTCAGGAGCTGCAAAAGCCCAAGAAAACCACCTCCTTGCTCTCAAGCACATAAATCCACCTCAGACAAGTCCAGAAACCAGCACTTAATGTCTATTTTGATCCATTAAAATTAAGAAAAAAAAAAAAAAGCGTGCAAAATTTTCCCATTTTCCCAAAGAAATGGGAAAATAACTGCATGTAGTAGACCTCGCACAGATTCACCTATCTCACGAGCAGGTCCTGCCTGAAAACTGTGGGGAGGCTAGAGAAGGTAGGTGGAAATAACATTTAGGTTAGATTTAAGGAGGTTTCAGGAAGAAAAAATTTGAGTGGAGCATCCCTTTCAAATGGAGGATGCTGCGACACTCGTATAAACTACACAGCCCTGGCGTGGGATGCCACGGACCTGCCAGACTGAAGAAGCGGTGCTGGGATGGACAGGCTGACCCCTTGCCTGGGCTGCCTCTCCCCCAGTAAAAGGGGTTCCTTCCTGCTGCCTCCTGCCCTTTAAAAGCAGGTTTGCTATTGATCCTTGAGGGAACTCTCCGAAAGCTCACAAAGCCTCTTGCATATAAACAAAGAGTAAATACCACGGCTTAATGTTACTTACCTCAGAATATGCTATTTGTTCTAAACGGAGATTAATTTAACTGCAAGCAAAAGAACACGGAGCAGACTCTAAGGTATGCTGAACTGCTTTCAGGTTGAGTTAGAAAAATTAAAGACACCTTAAACGTGTGACCATCTATCTTTACTGCTCCTTTGGTTTTGCTATGGGCAAGGGCGAAGCGTATGACTAATTGCAATCACTCTGCTAGACAATCAGTTTAAGCAAACATGCTTGGATTTTCTGTAATTTTTTAAACGATTTAGTTAATTCCTTCTTGTACACATTCATTGCAAACTGTAGGATCTTCTGTACAGTCACAAATGCCATGCTTACGTATTTTCCATGTACCATCATAAAAACCTCCAAAATAATTTTTTCTGTACCCTATGAATACATATATATGATCCATTACATTAAACTTTTTTTTCTATTAGTTAAATGGCTGAACGATTGAAAAACGTAAATGATTAGAAGCATTTAAAAAAACATAGTAGACTAAAAAAGGAATACAGGCCCCTGCATTCACACAAAACCAGATGTGCAAGTCCAGAAGATGGGAAGACTTAATTAACAATATTCACAATGAACAGGATGACGAATACACAACGAATGTTACTTGGAAAAGGAAAGTATTACTTACCAACCATTGCACTCACTTCTCCTGCCATCAGCAGTGGGACAGTGTTGTTGTACAGGTTAACATCAATGATACCTTTCCGAATTGTTTCTCCGACTTTTGCTCCCAGTAATACTGAGCCAGTGGTTTCAAAAACTGAAGCCAAAATGCAAGCCTGGCGTAAAGTAACGACACCAGAGCCCACAGCCGTTCCGAAAGAATTGGCAACATCATTTGCACCAACCGAAAAGGCTAAAATAAAAGCAATGATAAAACCCACAATGACCATCCACAGGTACCCATCCATTGCCATCTTTCCCCAAACCGTAGATTAGCTTCCCCTTTGCAAATAGTTAATAGTCAAGGCTGGAGGGCACCGCAACGGATTTGGAAAGCAGATTTCTTGTAAACAATGAGTTCTCTCTGGAAAGTGCTGGGTAGTGTTAGAATGTGAAGAAACTGCTAACTGCTGATTTTCAAACTACTATAAATACTGTTCATTTGGCTGCCTTCGGTCAGCAGTGAAACACATTCCATATTTTGCTCCCAAACCGGTACAACTGCGATGTTCTGTCCTGCAACAGAAAAAAAAAAAAAGAAAATAAAAGAATTTTTTTTAAAAAAAAAGGGAATACTCAGAGGAGCCCATAACAATGCGCGTTTTCAGAAGTAAACAGATGATTTAAACCCCCTAATGGGGTCCTACCTCGGCATGTGACTGTTCTAATCATAAAGCAATTCAGAAAAGGTTAAAATCAGGTCACTTCCAAAGCAATATGTTTCTTGCAATATCACTGACCGAGAAAATCTTTTGAGCAATTTAAAAGGATTTAGAAAGGGGTGGGGGTGGGGGGCGTTGTTTGTGTTGAATTTAGCGAGGGGTGCGATAAGCCCTTTTTCTAGGAGGATTCTACTTGGCTCTTTGCACCCAGTGAATATAAGACATGTAGAATATATAGACCATACCATACAGCCTGCTTCCCAGCTGATGTATATCACCTAGGTCCACCGACCTCAGCAGAGCTGTCAACATCTTATCAGCTGCAGCCAGGGATGCACTCCTCTGAAAAAATGATTTCATCTCTATGTCTGTCTAGGAAATGCCACTGAAAATACTCTGAAGAGCATTAATATTCATCTATTGCTGTTATCACATCCCATGCAGGAAGAATATAATTTTCTTACAGCTTCTCAGTCACTGAAACAGCACAATAATCGCAATAGTCCCGTGTATCCCTGCAGATCTAGGGAAGTCTATAAAGAAAGTTTAACTAAAAAGTTGAGCTCTCTGCATTTTCCAATAGATGGTTACCAATTACTAACAGTTGTTGAATTCAAACCATTGTTATAGATATCTTTTAGTATTTCTTTTGATAGTTTCAGTTTTATGATCGCCTTTTGAATTACATCTTAATTAGTCCTTAATTAGTCTGATCTGAAAAAGAGAGTGAGCTCTTTCAAACCAAAAAATGGACAGAGAGAAAAGGACTTTAAAAAATAAAACCTTCACCATCCAAGGGACTGCTAAGCAGAGCAATAAGGCCCACACTGATGTCAAGATGGTGAAAAGCCAGAAGCAAATTTGCCCAAACCATCTGCCTCTTCTGAGGGCTGCTCCTCTTCTGCTAGCAGCTGCCACGAAGATGTTCCATGCTGCCCTCTGCTTTCCTATCCATGCCATTTGGCTCCAGAAAAGTGCGATTTTGGAGGTGGCAACGGGTTAAATGAACATTTAGCAGCAAATATCCATCAGCCAACTCCACACATTTTAAGAAGCATTTCAAGAGATCAGGGGATATCAGATGAAAAGCCCCGAGCCCACCTGCTGCTCTCTCTCAGTTTCCCAACAGTTGCTTCAGTCTCATACAATAGACCCACAGCCACAGTTTCAAGACCACGCTTAATTTCTTTCGATGACCCTAATGCAATGTAGGTCCTGTGGTAGCAAGGAGGAAGGGTCTCTGAAACCTCTGAAATACTGGCAAAATTATAAGAGATTTCACGTATTCCTGAGATGCTGGATCCTTGAGAACAACCAACAGGAAAATACGACATCTATACATAAGTGTTTCCTAGCAAACCCTTATGTTGATGTCAAGGATTGATGTTTTCTCTAAATATACATATTCAGGAGAAAAGATGTCCCTCTTTCTTTCTCCAGGCTCCAAACTGACTGAACAACTGTTGCTCCAGTCTTTTCCAGACATGGAGCAGACATCAATCCTTGAATGCCTTGCACTCTAAAATAACATCTTGGAAGGTCTTAATGGCTAAAAACATTTGTATAAGGATTTTTATACTATGAGATAACATGAGAAAATGTAGCACCAATGCATTTTTTATGTTCGAAGACTTGCTGCCTTTTCATAATTCATGAGCACTCAGCCCATTGAGTGGAAAAGGACTTGACAGAGACAGAAAAGGCTAACGGTATTTGGAAAAACAATTAGAGTTAGTACTTGTTTGCCTGTGAAGGAAGACAAAACTCCATTAACTTGCATCATTAAAAAATTTCTATTACGTATATCAGATTTTTGCTAGGAGATGAAGTGCTGGACTAGGGTCCTTCCTTGATCCTGGAGATTAATGATTAAATTCTTCACCCTGCATGGATTTACACAGTACCTTTGCCAAGTTAACCTCGGTGCCCCAGTTTCCTCTCCTGAAAATGGGCAAAGCTGACCGAGATCCATGCATGCATCCACAGACGCTGTGATTATATGAGACCCGTTTCCTTCGGACCCACAAGACGAAAGCACTTATTCCCAACAGAGATCTGTCTTTTCTCCACTTATCAACCAACCTACCAATTTACTGTGGTGACCCAATTTCTGGGGTAAGGAAGAGCAGGAGGATTGTGACATTCCCCCCACCGCAACAGAGTTCACGGGACGATGCTTGCCAAATCTGGCTCCTCCAGCCACAGTGAGTTCCTGCAGCTTCCAAAATAAACCACCAAGTCACAAGGTTGCCTTTATTAGCTTCCCTGGGAGGGGGGGAAGGGCGGTGGAGAAGAGCTCCAGATGGTCCCAAAGAAATTAAGACTTCAAGTGTGTGTATGTGTGCTCCTAAAACTCCTCATGAAGGCTGAAGAGCCTCCCGAAGTCTGTTGGCGGGGCTGTTGGCAAAGGGCCCGGAGAGGCAGATACATGATCTCCCTCCCTGTGAAATGGGATATACGGCCTTGGGAGAAAAGGATGTCTTAAGTAAGAAGTCACCCCTCCTGTCATTTTATGCAAGGTGATGGTTCAAAATAGAGCTCCCTCCAAAACTTGGGAGGCTCGACTTGACGTCCACTGCGTTTGCACAAGTGGCAGAGTACAGCAATGGCCAAGTCAAGTCTTTAACAAGATGAAAAGGAAAAGATGAAATGGAATAAACACATGTTTAGAAATAAACATGCAGGCAGCATTTGAACAGCTAGGTGTTATTACTTTCAACCTTAAATAACTGTAAGAGATGTTAAACGTTTAAAGAAAGAAACAAGGGAGAAAAAAAAAAGGTACATCTCTGCTGAGAAAGTTTTCAGAAATGCAAAATATCCTGCAAAGTAGGCCAGTGACTAAATACAGACTAAATCTTGTAGCATGCTTCTTTCTAGAGCCCAAAATACATCTGGCATGCTCAGACACGCTGAGCTATGCCCCTCACCACCTAATCTAACCCAAGAACCTGTGGTATTTCAAGTTGTTACTGGGACAAAAAAGAAACTGGAAAAACTGCTGTGCAGTAGGGAATGGCAAATCTTCCGCTCTCTGCGTGACAGCTGGAAGTCACTACCGTGTGTCTCTCCTGCGCTCATTTATATTTCAACACGCCTCTATGCATGCCAAATGCAATTCAACCTGACCTGCTAGATGCCAGGAAATCCTCCCATTTTACCTGCGGGACCGATACCGCCTCTCCACCAAGGCCTCTGCAGTCAGGTGCTCTCCGCTACCCTGCAGATCCAGGGTGGAAAAGTTCATTTTCCTCTTTATGCTTTGGATAACTCTTCCTGAACTAGCCCAGCCTGCGTTGCAGCGGCCGTGCTGCAAACTCACCCTTGGGCATTAGCGGGGCAGAGGAACCGTGTTAGCACCAGGGGAGCTGCAGGACCCGAAGCTGGAGCGTGCTCTGACGGCTGTTAGAGCGAAGGGAAATGCATAGAGATGGAATTTCAAGTTGTAAGAAGCTAATTCTGCGTTAAGGCAAGATTTTTAGCTAATATAGTTTTCTTATGATCCATAATTAGAGTACCATACTTAGGAGGTCTGAGTTGAAGCTTTTAACTGTTTAAGTGGACTTAGAAACTTACAGAACTTGCACCTCAGTGAGAAAAATCTGATTTTTGGAAATGCTAAGCACGTCCCTCTGCCACACTGACAAATGATCCAGACACCCCCCTCGGACTTTATTTTGTTGCTAGCTAAACGTCTTGTTATAACTCTGTCAACACAAAGTGCTATTTCTTCCCTAAGGGAGAGATAAAAACAAAACCTAGGTAAGGAAGAGCCTTGATTCATGCAGAACGACAAGTGAATCCTCAGGAAAAAGTCAGGATCTCCTGGTAACCACAAGATCATTTTAGGACAAGTTTATATACAGACATTTAGTAAGACAGCTTTTCTGGAAACTATTCACAGCAAGCTTCTAAGCCTAGACAAGTTTTTAGTGAAAATAATCTGAAATTTTAAAAACAAAATTGGCAGTTGTTTTTTGCCAAATTGCTGTTAAAGAATGCAGAAACATCTAACAAGAGGGACAAACGGTTAAATAAAAGCTCAGGATGAAGATCAATGTCTAGGGGAGTGATTGGAGTGCATTATCCACCAGTAATCCAACTGTATGACATAAAGGAAACAGAGACCCCATAAATGTCCTTTAATCTTCTGTCCACAGAAAATTAGGGAAGAACCTACTGCACTCATGAAACATTGAAAGGTATATAAATCATACCATATGCAGTGCACACCCTATATAAATCATCCTATATGCAGCTCTTCTGCTCTCAGAAGTTGCCCCGTGCTGCAGTTGAAAACTTTCTGCTACTCTGGACAGGACAGAGATTCAGCGAGGTCCCGGTTGTAACTGTTCTGTTGTTGCCCAAGTATGAGCAAAAATCAAAAGACAGCAGCTAATGTAGCATTTCTCAAGATAACTCTTACAACTGCTCCACTTTGCATTATGACAAGAGAGATCAGGGAGGACGATTTCTTTTCCCCTGCAGAGTTGCAAACAGCAGACATTTCATGATAGACAGTGACATGGAATTTGTACTGACAGGCAGGTTCACTTCTAGTTACCAGTGGCTGAAAAGTCTGTCTAAAATGCTTACCAGACAGCAGCTTCTAGGAGGTTGTTCCATACCTCTCTCATTTCTGTATGTTGTTCTTTATAGAAAACCAATCTGTCAGGCTTCCCACCTATATATATAAACTCATAAGAGCTCTGGCATTCCGGTCCATCGGTACTAAACACAGCACTGCATAGAAACCAAAGCCTGATTTAGAACTAAAGCTACCAACATCGTTCACATCAACAGTCCTTATGTTTCCAGTTCGTTGGGCTCCAGTTCGCCGGGCCACAAGGCTCGCAAATTATCTACATTAAATTACTAATACTACACTTATGATATGAAAGGTAATATTAATTCAAGTGGTTCAAGACTAAGAACATCCCTATATGGCTCTAAATTACATGCACAGGACTTGTCACAAGGCCAAGCATGATGCAAGTATAATGCTCCGGTACACAAAAAGCACCCTCGGCTTTAAAAAAAAAAATCAATTACTGCATCCACAGAAGCAGTTTTTATATCAATCAGTTCCTATTTTAATGCATTCGCAATGTGTTTAAGCATACTTCATGCTACTACTTGATATGGAAACAGGACTGAAGCTGATAGCTTTCCAAGGACTCCCATCCAGTTTAACATTGCAGAGAGGGACTGTTACCACCAGCTCCCAAAACTTCCAGAGGATGCATCCTTTTCTTAATCTTTATCAACTTCTGTTCCCACCATTGAAAGGTCAAAAATGCATATAAAATATTTAGCATGAGATTCTGTTGCTGAAAACAATAACTAAAAACACAGACAGCAGTCACGTTTAAACAGTAATTCTACAAACAAGTAAGATAGGTAAAGTATCAACAAGTCCTTGTGCCTTTGCTGATCAATAGCTTTTTCTCTAACTAAAGGACAATTTGATCCTTCAGTGACTGAACAAAGTCCTTCTAACAAGCAAGTGGTTTTTATGACACCACAGATTTTTAAGACCCATTCAGAGAAGACAAGTGTTCATGGTTACGGAAAACTTGTTTTATAAAAGAAAACCGTGCACAGAAATCTTTAAAACTCACCCAGTATTTAAAAGTTGTTTCAAAAGAAAAAAGAGCTAAGTTCTTCCAGCGACTTGCCCTCCTGATTGTAAATACAGGCTGAAGTCTAAAATAGACATCCTATCATTCAGCACAGTCACATCTGAACATGCAAACTTCCAGAGGGTAGAAAGAGGGCTATAACTTACAACAGGCAGTCCAGGGATAAAATTCACTCCAGCACAGGAGAGCACACAAGACAACACCGAGAAGCATCAATGTGAGTCCCGAGTCTTATTCAGTAGGTGAAAATCTGCCTCCTCTTAAGCAAAGAATTCTGCTGGGGGTGGGCACTGATAAAACACAACACTGCGTCACGACTGCACTAGTGAGACAAACCAATCCAATGAAGCTCATATTAAAAGCAACAAAACGTTCTTTCTTTTTTTTCTTTCCCCCAAGCATAAGCACAGACAAGAAAGGAAATCTCATTTTTTGAGCACCAGCTAGGCATTTTGGTGAGATCAGGTAATCTCTGAGGACCCCCAGGTTTTCTATTTGCAAGCACACTTCAACGCATGCTTAATTCAAGTGCATGTGACAGTAGGATATGTACATCCAATTCGGGAAAGATGTTGCATGCTTTTTACTTTACCCATGTCAGCAGAGGTCTCACAGGCTACACAGACTGCAGAAAGTTAAAGATGTGCACGAGTTTTGACTGGATCGATGCCTAAGCAAGCAACTTCGCTTTCAACAGTTCAACCTAAATGACCCAATCCAAATTCCTTCAACCGCTTTCCTTTAAGTGGGAAACATTTTTGCATGTATGTCAAGGCAAAAATAATGTTTGCCTAGAAGCACCCAGCTTAACTTTTTATAAAATAAAATATTTGCTTTAATACTATATAATGCAATCGAGCCATTTTATTCAGCAAAAAGGAATGTAAATCAAAACTGCATTGTCACAGTTTAAAAATGTGACAGACACAAATTTGTTGGACACATTTCTGGTTTATAAATAAATGATGCTTTAAATTTAACTTTTAGGTTTTACTCCATTCTGAGTCACTCAAAGCCATGGCATCATATTCCAACATAATGAACTTAATTTGGTAAATTTTCTGTGTCCTGAACATTTGAGAAAAAACAAATCATCTATTTAGATTTATAAACACAGACTTGGAAACATAATTTGTACTTCATCTATTTTTTCAAGTTTGAATAAAGGATATTTCTTAGCAAGGAGGCAGAGTTTTCTAAATTGCTTAAATTCAGCTGCAGATGATATTCAGGGATAATTTGGTAAATCTGAAAAGTAGTTTACATTTCTTAAGGAAACTCACATGGATTAGTAAGCCTACATCATCTTCTACAAACAATTAGGGCAAAACTCCAGCTAGAAATCTGCAATGCAGAAAAGATGCTAAAAATCCCCAATAAAAAAAGAATTATCAGTATCAGGCCACGATTCTTTGTAAGACACGCTGACTATTTAAGGTCAATACCCAACTACTATTAAGCTTGCAATACAGCTGCTAACTTTGTGAAACGCTACATCTCTTAAGTCTGGTTGCGAAGTCTTTCCTTTTACTTCTGTAACAGCTGCCACACAGGCTTCCTAGTTTTAGGAAAGTGATAGAGGTTGATATTTTAACACTGGTTTTCCCTTATGTACAAAAGCAACTTATTTTAACAAGAAGAATATTAATATTTTCCTGCAGACCTAAACACATCTTAATACTTTTTATTTATTTATTTACAAGTAGCATCAATCAATGCAAGTGAGAGCGATCACAATTGTAAACATGAAGTCAGCCTGTATTTATAGGTCTGGATTCCAGGGTTTTAAGGAAGTGAATAAACAAACACAGAAACTTTCTTGGAGCACTTATTTAACTTTATAAAGTTAAAAAAAAAAGAACACAAAATATTATTTCATGTTCTCTTTATAGCTGACAAGTTGTTGATGTCTGGCTTGGTAAAGCTCAAACCCGAACGGTCCAAGTAAGCACTAAACCCACCCTAGTTCTTCTCAAAGGACCATTTGCCCAGCCCAGAGCACCCACCACCAGCGGGCAGATGCGGGTAAAAATACTGTCGAAAGGACACGTTAATTCAGGAGGTATCTACATCGATTTCCAAAGCCAGAAGTTGCCAGCCTGACCTGTGGGAATCATCCTGGACAGGGGAGAAAACCAAACTGGAACCATTTGAGTGCCGCTTCCCACGAGCCAGCCTGACCACAGCAGTGGTTTCTTGTTGACCTAAGCTTCAGAGCTCGGTCTACATGCGAAGCAAAGGATATAATAAACAGCACAGAGAAAAGGAAATATCTTCAAAGTTTTTGTTCTGCTAAATCAGCATTGTGGACCTCAGGCATGGGAAAATTCAAGCCAAGATAGGTTGACCGTTAAGAAGAGTTACAATTTTGAATACCACTAAAGAAGCAGGCAAAGGAAAATTTATACGACCACAAAATAAATGATGAGGATCGGTTTTTGGCAATGGTAGCACCAGTTCGGTTCCCATCAAATCAAATATTTGAGAAATGATAAATATTATATGTTACAATCTCAATCAGATTTTTTTTTTTAAATTGTGATTTATTCTGCTAAATCCACAATTGAGAGATCCATGTTTGATGCAACAAACCCAGGCTAGGCAGATTTATATTTTGGTTTAAATAATGTAATAGGACATGTCAATTTAAATAATTAATTTTAAACCCCGTTTGTTTTGCATTTCCACATCAGCTATTTTCTGAAAGATGTCGAGGTTCTCATTTACCAGTACCCACTAAAATGATGTCAATTTGCAACTTAACGTAACTTTTATATCAAATGTAATTAGCCTTTTTGCCATTCAGATGGGAAGGCTACATATTTAAGCGATTATACTTATAATACCAACATTTTGAGTAGAAAATAATGGAGGATGAGTATCATTTTCTAACACAAAAACCTGTTAAGAATTGGAACCTGAATACCTGTAAACTGAATTTGGTCACAAACAGAAATGTAACAAAAACATCCAAAAGCTGCAGGATGTTGTTCCAGTTACATTGTGCCAACTTAAATATGGTTACTGACCAGCAACAGGAGCTTTCCGGCTTTCGCACTATCTGCTGGTACTCTAAAACTGGGAGCCATAAGAAGCTGGACCCAGGGACTTTGTTTCCGGTATCAGTATTTGTGCCCCTGACCCTGCCTGGGAACCCTTAGTTCCCCTCAATCTACAAAGAAAGAAAATAAAACTAACGAGGAGGAATGAAAACAGATGACTACACAGTTATCACATAGTATCTCAAAGAAATCCAGCTCTTGCACTGCCCTTCTGGTTTTGAAGGCCCCGGTGACCATCTACACCACAGGGGACTTGAAGCAGAACACCACACACAGATCATTACCTGGAAATCAGCCCTGAGGTCCTTGAGGCTAACGGAGATTTAACGCAGCTCTACCGAACACAGCACCATTTCTGGGTGCTTCGGTAATGCCATTGTCCCTAACGAATACCAATGAAACTCTGAATATCTGCTCTGCAGATAGCTGCAAACGCCGTTCAAGCTGGAAAGAGCTGGCTCCAACCAACAAAAGCATATCTGCTTTTGCATATTAGGTAGCAAGCTCCAACACATTCTGTTATCTAGCAGGATTATCTCCAAATAGAGAGAGATGCATCCATGTTTCACTGCAAGAAAAAGCATCTCAGGGACTCTCTGGAAAGTCTGATGAGGTGACCATAAAAATTAAAGAGTCACTTGGCGTTCAGGAATGGAACAACTCCTCTGCTCTGAGGAAAGAAATCATTTGGATGGGCTTTCTTGATGGCTCTGAAATCTATCACACTGTCATCCAGACCTCTTTTTCCAGGAAGCCCCCAGAGTCTCAAAGAGGACATCCCACCCCAGCTGGGAGACTTCCACTCCCGATGGTCAAGGTGAATTGGCTGTGCTTGCGTAGGCACGCGGGGAGAGCTGCCACGTTACAGAGCGTGACTCTGCTTGAGATCACCCTTGTCTGTTGAGCGAACGAGCCCAGGGAAAATGAAAAGGTGGAACCCACAACTGGAAATGCTGGAGGCCAAGGCTGGTGCAGAGGATGACACAGGGTCTGGGAGTTGCGTGGCCTGGGAGAGCCAGGCTGGCTCCAACCCCTCCCACAGCGCAAGCCCCCGCTGAGCCAGGAGGAGTTCAAAGGCAGCAAACCCATTCTGAAGGAGCAAGGCTTTGGCCAGCGCCAATTCAAGTATTGCCTCAGTTAATGCCGGGAACCAGACTCGTATCGCCCGTGACTCTGGCTGACGTACCAGAGACTGAGCGTACTACGTCCATACTAAGCCCAAGGAAAGGGGTGAACTGCTGCTCTGAGCCTCTCTGAGCTTAATCCATCATTTCCCCTCTCCAGCCCCACATCCGAAGCAACCAATCAGCACAGGTAAAGTATTTCTAAAAGCCCTGGCTACTGCTGACAACTTAAGAAGCATTATCCTGAATTACTAACGGGACCTATATTGACTTTACACAGAACATAAAAACTGCCCATGAAACACTCCTGTGGCAATCAAAAAAATAGGCATTTTGCAAATTCAGAGGCTTATGCAAAGATCCCCTTGGTAAAAAGCCAGAGTGTGGTTGCCAAAAGTCAACAATGTGAATTTTTCAGATAAAGGAAACCTGACACCTTAGATTGCCTGCCATTGCATTCTGGTGTGGGTTTCAGAGAATAACCGCTGTGGAGTCTTTTCCCGTTGAGCCAGAAGAGATGGCTGGGGCTCCCCTGTGTCCAGCAACTCTCTCTCTTCAAAGGGAGCTGGAGTGAGCGAGTAGCTATCAAGATGCCAAACCACACTGCCTGGCTCTCACTGACAACCTCCAAAATTGGTGTGGCCAGTGGGACAGAAGACCAAGCACTGCTGAAATGAGCTAGCTGAATATCAAAAGGAGAAAAGGAACAGGCGTATAACCAAAGGGAGGAGGGACGACACTCAGAGGTGCCGACTGGGGTTGTAGGAGTTAAGTGGAAGTAGATGAGGCCAATACATTGTGGCAATGGAAATAATTTTTTTTTTCCCCGATGAGCACTGCCAGTAATAGACATAAAGGTGCAAACAGCAAGGAAAGCTGTGACCTTGGCTTCATTTCATAGGAATAGGAGCCAAATATTACACCAGGAGGCTGGTGACCATGCAAAGAATGGCACCTGCCAACTAATACGCCTGTTTCCTCCCCAAAGTCCAATACCTGCTGATCCCTGTTCTTCAGAATCCATCTAATAGTCCACATCTATCCCCTGTAGTCTTTGCTGCTAGAGACATGAGGAGCACGATGGTGAAGCAAAAACCTTGAGTTCCACCTACAAAGCACAGTTAATGTGCCGGCTGCTTCACTGTAGGCTGATGCTGCTGCTGGAGCAAACAGGCAGCCAACAGACTTGTCACATTGGCTAGGAATTAAATCATCACCAATGCAACATGCCAAAGAATATCCCATAGTTGGCTGTTGGGCTCACCAAACACCTCCAAGAGGACTTACTAGGGGCATGCGGTCCTGTGAAGCAGGTCAAGAAAAGCTAGGCTTTATCCTCTACAAAGGAAAATGTCGTTCTCCACTTCAACGCTTCTCCTGAGAGAATTAGCGCTGAAAATAATAGGAAAAGCAGACCTACAAACCAGCTTAATATAGTGGCTTGTTCAGGTACTTTGTTACCAAGAATTCCCTCCCTCAGATGAGTTACTGCTCATGGAGAGATGGCCCCATGTTTTATCTGGGCTTTTCCTAGCCTGGGAGCAAACCCTGGTAACATTAACATTTGTTCTTCAGCGGTCCAGTGCCTACATCCAGGTGGAACACAAAAAGTCTTCCTAAAGGTACAGGCAGGATAACAGAACGCGCGTTGCCTCCAGTGAACTGACAAGAGTATTCGTGTGCTGCAAGAGCTCGAACAGCTAGAATTTCTCTGCTTGCTGACACAGAGACTATAAAGAGAAGAGAAAGTCATTAAAGTAGCAGAAGATATTTCTTTTGAGTACATGGCACCAGCGTCAGTGGCTGGTGTGCCTCATCCCCTTAAAAAGGTGTTTAGAGCTAAGCCGTGCTGGTGATAGTGATGCATTACAGCACCCCGACAGTTGCCCAGAGAAAGATAGTGTGGACGCTGCTGAGAGGTCAGGAATAGCAAAGGGGATTCTACAAGGAACCCTCTCTCTTCCCTGCCTTTCTGGAGAAGGGGGAGAATCAGAGCTAGCCGTGCCAGGATCCTGCTACGCCAACCACGGCTTGAACAGGGACTTCTCTAGACCTGTGCATTTCCCTTGCAGAAAATGACCTACCCGGCAACGGGAATGGCACAGCGGTGACACAGACCTCTCCGCTCCATACAAGCGCTGAGAGAAGAGACATACCACTCCAAGGCAGGGTGCAAATTCCCAGAGCGCTGAAGTATGGGGCGGGGGGGGGGGGGGGGGGGGGGACGACAGGACACACACACGACACCAACACCAAACAAGCAAAAAAGGACAAAAGAACCTAAATAAATAAATAAAATTAAGGCTACAGCAGCTGGGTGTGACAACCATGCCACGTGAAGAGAGTCCTCTGGAGATGGAAGAACATGTGGAGCCTATTTCTTGCAAGACCTGGAAGGGACCACAGTCTACCTCTGTCAGACTGATAAGGAAAAATCACTCACTGTTATCCATAAAAGAAATGAGCAAGTGGATCATCACGTAAAGAACACTGAATAATCAGAAAAAAAAAATTCTTTTAAAGAAGTAAACAAAGAATCTATAATTAATAAACAACTGGTTGTTTCTGGTCACTGAAACCTTCAGAAGTCATAGAAATAATTTCCTCTTCTATCTCTTCTACACATAAATTAAAGAGGGAAAATTAATTATGCCATTTTTTCAACTGTCAATCAGTTCCTCAGCCTTGAATTAACCAGATATTAAATCCAATGAATAAAATGATGTGAAGAAAACAGTTGCTCTGAAGTGGTGGAATACACTACTCCCCAAATGGTCTTAATATTTCAATCAACATTGTCTCCAACGTTTAACCAATTATTTCCTGCAATTTGATTTTGTTTTCTTTAAAACTTCAGCAGAAATTAACTCCTTTGAATCACTTCATTTAATACATATAACTAAACAGATTACAATAAATTTGGGCTATATTACAGGTTTGTTTCTTTCAAATCCAAAGTACCAGGGTTTTAAAATAGACATAATGCTTTCCAGTTTTAAAAAGTTCTCAACCAAGCAAAAAGTATTTTCCATTCTCCAAAGCAATCCATAACATAGACGAAATTGTTCACTAATGTACATTCAATCTGGAATACACTGGTGTCGCTAATCTAACATGAAATTCAGGTGTGCAGAAGACCATTCTGTATCTACTTTAAAACACAATCATCAGTTACTGACAAATATAATTAAAATATGAAAAAAATTACGAACTGACCCACTGGCTACTCTACTAATCCTGAGCTTTTATTTTGCCTGGGATTCTCTAGGGTTTATTCAGAAAACATAAAGCAATTGCACAAACTCAGAGGCACAATTCTTCATCAAGAAAGTCTTCCACAAGAACATGCAAAAATGCACACCAAGAGTGCCTCACGAGTTGATCTAAAGGTGGCAAACACTATGAAAGGAATAATGCTGGAAGAAACCTTTGGTGAACGTAGAGGCAGAGGTAACATGAAGAAAACAGAAATGTGCAGATTTACTTGTTCCAGTCAACAACAGTAACTGAAGTTTATTGATTTCAGTTTCAGCAGCTAAAAATCCATGAAAACATTTTTATATGATACAGACAATACTATCCCATATTCAAATTTCTATCAAAGTAATAACATAGGCCAGGATTTTCTCACAGTCATTGCGATTTACGTATCAATTAGTACAATAATACCTATTTTAAAATAGAAATATTACTAAGTGCAAATAGGTTTTGTATCCAATTGTAATTTAGCTGTTTAATTGTATGGAAATATCTAAGTAAAGAGACTGAAAACAATATAACTGTTAGCTACAAAAATAGCTGGACACATTCTCAGCCACTGTCTCTCAACTGTTCCCTTTATATCCACTGTAAAAGTATTTCCAACACACTAATCATTTCTATTTGGAAGAAACTGAAATTATATGATTTCAAACTATTTTCATTAGAAAAACAGTCCTTTAACAACTGCTTTTACTCTTCCATCTAATTATATACTCTTAAAGGCCAAATATTCAGTCAGTATGCAAAAATAACCGTAGCCTTTTATTAAGGATAAAACACCAGATAAGAGTTCATAAGAAAAATAAAGATGTTCTTTGCCTCTACTAGCAACATTGTCCAATATAGGAAATTACATTTCATTTTAAATACATATATGTCAAACTCTTAGTAACTCCGTATCAGAGACTTACTACAAGTAAGTCTGTTCATAGTATCATAACTTGCTGGACTGCATGGCTAGTATGTCCTTGGAGATACTTCACGTAACAGTCAAGATGTTAAAAAAATTACTTTTCTAAAAAGCTGTCCCCTACCTCAATACTAACTAATCTGCACTTAAAGCCACACAGCCCTGCCAAGAAATCTTACCTACCTGGAAGATTTTTGTGACCAATAGTCAAATAAAGAAAGATTGAACTGATTAATATTTGATTCTGACATCTGACTAAGGGCAGCATAAGAACAATACATTATAAGGTTCTTCAAATTAGAGGGCTAGCACTACCTTTTTGTTCTTTTACCTACACACCTGTCACACTTTTTATGCAAAAGCTGTTTATTAAATGCAAGCAGACCCCCTGATTTCCTGTTTTGTAATGGTCATGGTCTGATCTTTTCCATATTCAATGTACGTTTCGATAAAAAACCAAAATTGATTTCAAGTACACAGCAGCAGCTATCTAATCCACAAATAAAAACTACAGCGGTGTTCTGCTCTTCCTAAAACAAGTTTGAAGCCACGATTATATTAAAGACACAGATGTGAGAGGATTTTTCAACTTCCAAACAGGTATGCAAACAGTATTACAATCCAGGGGCGCACGTAAATGAATAAGCAAGCAAACTACGTGACGTTTGCGCAGCGTCCTCTCAAATCCTGCAATCCCTTCTAGAAAGTCTGGGTCTACATCTCCCTCTTCTTTACTCATGTTCTTCTCACATGGCTTGGTCTCAGAAACTTTCCATGCCTGTAACGGAAACTTGAGCCAACTTCTTAAATGTATGATTTCTTCATCTCCACTCATCATCCACTTCTGTTTCTGAGAAGCTCCTCATCATGACACCTGTATCTCAAGAAGCAAAACAGGAAACATCACAGGGATGAAGCAAGGAAAGCTGAATAATAATATGCCTCTGTGTCTTTAATAAAATCCCAACTTTCATTCAAGTTCCTTTTAGGAAATAAGAGTTCCTTTCACAAAAGCCAAGTTTTGCCAAACTAGGTATGTAAACATCGTGTGACAAAATTGGGGTAACTAGTGAAATCTCCCAATCTGCACCTCCGTTCCTGATGTGATGAGCAGGAGAAATCCTGTACTGGCTAGCCTTACATACTGTGCAAAACATCATTGGGTGCCAAGCTTGCAGAACTAGTCTGCAGCAGCCAGCTCAACTAAAAGAAACCGCTGACCCATCTACTAACTTATCCGCTACTGAAAACAATGTGAGTTATCTTTACCCAGGACCCGTCTGTCCAAGTAAGTAGAGCTCTAGCCCACAACTGAGATGAAAAACAAAGATGTAAACCTCTCCTCTATTTTCCCTGCTGCTCCTTAATCTATGCAACTGCCACAGGACGTTTGCGTTTTTACACACTTAACAGGTATCGGAGGAGAGAGTTCCTCTGCATTACAGCACTTTAACTACACGGCGACAAAGGCCTACGGTATTTTCAACGTGTCTTTGTCCCCAAAATCATATCATAAAATTTGGGGTTGGGGTGGAGGGGACTTGCCTATCTCTTTCTGCCATCCAAAACTTGGGATCAAGAGGGCCCAAAGCCAACAGCAGCACTGTTCAGAGTCTAACAACAAAAAGGCAGAGGGATGACTCATCCGCAAAATGGAGACACAGCCATCTTGCATCCAAACGAGCAGCCCAAACCATTTGCCTGCCTCATGATTTTGCCCAAACACTGAACGAGGGGGTGCAGGAGAAATGATCTCCGCAGCCTGCCCAGCCATGAAGCCTTCAGGGCAGATAAGCAGGCACCAAAACCATTCTGCCAGCAAGCTCTCAGAGAGACAGAAGCATTAAAGCAATTTTTTCTCTCCCTTTTAGGGGTAAGGCCATCTTTAAATAAACATTACCACCAAGATCTCTTGCTAGCAGAGGCAGAGCAGATCCTACCTCTTATCTGCTACCATCTCAAATTCTCAGAATTCCACCTCCCATCTGAAATCCTCCTTTCTTCTGGAAAAGCACTTGACAGCAGCATACTCCATACATGGGGCATGCTTCAACTCAGAAAGACAGCACTGTCCTTCGCCAACTCCTCCCAGCGAGACGACAGTGTGTTTCAGCTCTCTTACGCTAGAAATGAGGGATAGCTGCAGGGACAGAGTACCATCCGAGCACAAAAAGTCTTGGCTTTGGTTCTTGCATATTGCAGTAGAGAATGTATCTGAGCCTCGGACAATCAAAGCAAGAAATCCTCTGAACACACTCCGGGTATTGCAGAAACAATAGCTGTTAAGTAACTGGAGAGAAATGTATCTGCTGTGCAGGGATTATATGTCAAAGAAAAACACACATTCCCTCAATTCTGAACTCTTGAAGAAGTCCTTACCCTCAAAAGTGCTTAGGAAGCTAACAGTCTTGAAAGCCTGTGCCTCAGTCATCATGCCTGTTACTGAGAAACGTGCTATTGCCTACTCAACTATCACAGATTTCAAGAGCTTCCAGAGCACAAAAGCCAAGGCAGCCACACATGTCCCCTCAGCAGGGCATCCAGAACACGTCCAGACACCATCCAATTATTTTATACCACAGTGATCCTTAATCTTTTATCATAATGTCTACAAGAAACAGAAACCACAATTTCGCTGTTCCATAATCATCATAACTCCATATTCTCTCTCAGCACCAGAAATTAACTGCGGACAAGTAATTCAATTTATTATTGACATCCTCACTTGTTAATCAGATGTCTAAGCTCAGCATATGCACCATACAGATTACAAGACATCCAGGCTGCTCACTGTTGCATGCAGAAAGAGAACTGCAGAAAAAGATTAATAACTGTCAAAAATATCTGATGCTGGCTGTCACCTGAAACGACTGAGGAATTTTCAGTTTTCTTTTGAAGAGACAATTTACTGGCAGGCTGGTACTTCTAACTTTGATCTTCATAGCAGCCAACACTGGCAGAAAAAATTTGTAGCTCCATAACAAAACACAGAAACCTCCCGGACTGTTAACTCAATTACAGTATTTTGGCAAGGAAGCCTTCCCCTTATACCTTGGGGAAAGTCTTAAGATTAAACAGCGCATGTTTTAAAGGCACACGTGCCTCAATTATTTGGTACAACTGTTCATGCACCCAATTTGTTGGAGAGAAAAAGCACTCCACGGCAACTTGCTTGGAAGACTGATATTTTTCCTTGTTTCCTAAGGAAACAATGGCTACAGAACCACACCAACCATCCCATGCACAGAAACGTAAATTACAAGGCTAATTTCAACCTAATCTGATGGAAAAGGATAGGTATTTCACAGGTGTTCAATTCCTACAACAGACTTCTGCATAAATAACCGAGGCAGCCCCCAGAGTAACGTGCCTGGTTCACAAACATCAGTCAGACGTCACATTTTGATTAAATATACCCAAGAACTACGAGGCAGTGAGAGGCTGCTCAGGTGCCGTGCTGCTGGAAAAATCAGGGACGCTAACGATACTGCTGTGGTAATGGACAGAAAGAAGGGAAGATGTTTAATATACTGCAGTGCCACCAAAACTGAGCCAGGGCATGCTAACCGCTGCCACGACAGGTCAGATTGCTGGTCTATCCATTTGAGAATCCTGCCTCTTGTGATAGGGACCAGATGCTTCGCAAGGTGGAATAGCTCGGGTAGTGAACAATGATGTAATTCACCCAAAGGGGAAATTCCTTCCTAACCTCATCAATTAGCATGAAGGTTTATATGCCTAATTTATTTTTAATCCTATTTACTGCAACTCTGGACATTGTCATTACATATATAAATGTCCAGGTCTGCTTGGAATCTGACTAAACTTTTGGCCACAGTAGTATCACGTGGTATAATTATGTCAGGTTTCAAATGTACTGATTTTCAATTTCATTTAAACATCCCTTTGTTCTTGCGCTATGGGAACTAACACAGCTATTAACCACCTCTCTTCTGCTTCCAAGGGCTCCAGCCCAGCTTGCACCATGAGCTCCCATGCCATACTGTGCTCTGTTACAGAGCAGGAACATAATCTGAGGGCCTTTAAGGCAACAACTTAGTAACTTCTATCAGTTATCCAGCCACAATTCTACATGCTAAATTTCTGGGATCTGCTGGAAGCTGGCAGCTCCACCAGAATTTCACCAGGCCCTACTCTATTCCAGATCTTGCAAGCTCACTTTTCTGAAGTTTTCCACTCCAGAGCTGCCACCCTTACGAGTAAACTGTTTTGCTCTTTGAAGACCCTGATATTCTGATAAATTTAGTTATAAAAGAACAGACAAGAAGCATATCATGCTGGGCTTTTCAAGGTCACATAGGAACCTCTCCCTCTGAGCAAAGAATTCCCCTCCCACCTCCATGCCTGAGTAAACACCACCACTGTCCAGCCAAGCAAAACCAATCTCATTTTGCTCTTGGCTGATGTTCCTCTGGGCTGCAGGTTCCTCTGTGCAATAATTTTAGCCTATGTTGTTACTTATGGATGAGCTCATGACGTATTCATCATGATTAATATGCCAAGTACTTACTAAAGCTCCAGTGTGATTAGTCACTGCTGTTTCTGCTCAACAACACTTGCAAGAGTCATCAAGGTATAAAGCCACACCTTCATTCAACAAAAGTTTGGTGGGGAAAAAAAAAGACAAAAAAGATGTATGCAAGCAGCAGACAAGGAAGGGAGACTCTTAAAGCAAATTCGAGGTTTTGGATCATCTCATCTCCGCAAAACATAGTCCTGCTTTCAGTAACTATTTGGGCTGCACTTTCTTCTCCCAGCCTCTGGAGCTAAAACTTTGGACTCCAGTCCACAAGTTCTTAATCCCAAGTCTATAAGAGAGAAAGAGTAGGTCTGGCTGGTATCTCATGGGAAGATGGCCCCCCAAGGAGATGACAGTTTTTACAGCATCTGTGAGAAACACCACATAGCCAACACTTTTACCGCAAGTGTTTTGATTACAGGCTTGGAACTGGTGAATTATGCCAAGAGAATACTTCTTTGCCTCAACCAAAAAGAAAATTACACCATTTCACCCCTCTTTAGAAGGATGCAGGCAAGCAACTGGTCAAGAAAAAATTCGTCACAGGTCCATAAACAATGGAGCTTTTTGCAATGATCAAAATAACACTAACAGAACTGGTAACAGACACCACTTTGCCAACTGTTAGCTCATTAAGTAATACAACCACATGCAACTTTTTTTGCTATTTGAGTATCATATACTGATTAGAGTCAATAAAAATCACAGGTCTCATAATGGCAGTTGAATTGTCCCATTGCATACTTCTCAATGACCTCTTCATGCTGTTTAATAGTTATGCAGCAATCTTAGGAACTCTGTTCCAGAGAGATGATCTTAATAATTT
The DNA here is from genome assembly GCF_011004875.1 of Balearica regulorum gibbericeps. Lineage (NCBI taxonomy): Eukaryota > Metazoa > Chordata > Aves > Gruiformes > Gruidae > Balearica > Balearica regulorum. The sequence continues at coordinate 23,339,725 of NC_046187.1, read as the reverse complement.
CTTTCTAAGAGGCCATAAATGCTTTCCCGTTCTACGTAAAGACGACATACCGAACTGAGTACTTCTACAATGCTCTCAGGCAATGCTCAAACAGCGGTCCAAGCCACAAGTTTCAGAGCACTGACATACCAGCAGCTCCAGGACCTCTGATCAGCCGAGTGGTTTGCCTTTGGCATTTTAGGATTTGCTGAGGTTGAAAGAGAAGACAGTAATGATAGAGAACAATTCTCCCATCAGCAGTGGCAAAAGTAATCTTGGAGGCCTCGAGTGCAGTGCTTTCACCGCTTTGGGGTTGTTACTGAATATGAAGTCAAAAAGATGTGATATTTTCTGTTTGTCACACACAAAAACAGAGTTTGGGTAAGGAAATCTTTTAATGGACTCAACAAATGTATTTTTGGCTGCTAGAATTCTCAATCTGTTGTGCTAAAATTAGCTTTAAATAAATGTGCAATACAAGCAGCACATACTTTGCCTAAGAAAAAAATCTACCGGCCACTTACACATCATGTGAACTTGGTTATTTAATTGAGCTAAGAACATCAGTTATTCCAAGCCTTATCTGACTGTAGATTTGGATCTATTTAGCAATGGCACTGCCACATATCAAAATACACAACGAGCCACAGCTCATTACCAAAGCAAGGGAAAGTTCCTGCAAACAAGGCTTGCTACCATTTAACAAGATGGTCATGAAGAAATGAGCTAAGATTGATAAAGCCTGTGCCTCTGCCTCTACCCTTCTGACCTTCCCTCTGAAAAGAAAAAGCAAGTCTTCCCCTTCTGTCAGTCCACTCTTCCTTTCATATTATAGTATAAAGAAATTGGATGCTTTCAACTATCACTCCCTGATGTGCACCAACCAAAGCTATGGAAGATGATATTCTTATTTTTCTCCCCTTCAATCAGTGAAAGGGTTCCCTAAGTTCTGCTCTGTTTGTACAACTGGTGTCACAGAAGTTGGTTCTAATATTGCTCATCGGATTGTACACCACAATCTGAGAAATGGCAAAATAGAGTCATTCAAACATACCAAGTACTCCATGCTGGGTAAAGTTCACAGCAGCTGTTCAAGTCCCAGAAAGACATCTGAGAGGAGCACCATAAATAACGAGATCACATGGAGTCTCCCATTGCACAACCAACATACATCTTTCCTGCTCAGGAATTTATGCTTCACACCCTACGCTGTCAGTCAAGAGCATATTACAAACTATGTTTTCAGGATGATCCAGAGGATATTTTGGAAAGTAATATAGCTCTCCTGCCGGCCGAGTCTTTTCAAAATACTCCTTCTATTCCGTTACGAAAAAGACAAATGTTTCTATAATCTTGTCCAAGCTGCGGTCTTTCTCAGGAGCAAGCTATAGATCCACACATGCCTTTTTATACATCATGGATGTCTACAACCAGTTCCAGCAAGCCTGACAGCCTAAAGGAAACTGAAGGGGACTACTCCTTCGCAGACTCAGGATCTAAGTTTTTCTTCAGATGCGCAAATGTATTTTTATAGACTGTGATTTGAGCAGATCCCTAATTTGACCAGCAAGATTTTTAATTCATTTTAGATTAAAATTAGCCCAGTTCTCCTAAACCATCTCATTCCTAGGCCTCTGCAAGGAGAGAATCACTTTTCAAAACAGTGCCTAGCTACAGTGGAGAAAGAAGATCTATGGATACTTAATAAAATTGATGATTTTTTTTTCTGGAGTTTTGCCACAAATTGCCTTCGAGGGCTTGGTTCAGAAATTCCAAATTCAGTTTATTTTTTTTTCATTGAGAACTAACTCCTTTTAGCAATTCTGTTAATCTTGGAGTTTGGAGTTATTTTTATTAAAGTAACGCCCAGAGTTTAGATATTCCATAAAAAGATCAGGAATTATTTTTATTAAAGTAACACCCAAAGCTTAGACATTCCTTGCAAAAATCAGGCAAAAGCACCTTCATTCTTAAAAAGGTTCTTAGCCATTTCCTTGTAAATACAGATTTCACAGAGACAACTGAGCACTGAGAACTTTTATCGGGCTTTTTTTTTTTTCCAGAGAGTTGGGAAAAAAAGTTGTTAGGGCAGGATTTTTTTACCTAAAAAAATCCTGAGCCTTTTGCTCTTAACACGATGTGGTTTATTTTTGCTCCTCTCTTCTTGTCTTCTGCTACGGAAGAAGTAGCACCAATTTCCAGTCCTCAACATCAGATTTCTCATGAGACATTTGCGCTGGCTGTGGGGTGTTCTGCCAGCAGTCACTGTCTCTGGTCATACTCAGTTTTCTGTCCCTTAGCCAGCAGGGAGTTCTGCCGACCCAGGCGAGACCAACTTCTGACGGAGCTTGTCAGACTACAAGAAACTCGTTCTTAGCCCTTAACTCTTACTCCACAACAGAAATGTGGCTGCAAAGTAAAGGATCTTACCTCCATTCTCAGGGGCCTGAGGCACTGAAACCTTCTGCTCTTCAGCGGCAGCCCTGTCTTGAGGACAAGATCAAGTGCTGCCTTTTTGTTTGAGCAACTATGTTAATAAACTAGGTGACATCACCCAGGTTCCTTACCATGACTAAAACACGGTTTAAGTGTTTGGAGGAAAAAGGGAATGCCTTTTGATCACTACTTCCGAGTCGGAGCTTAAGCAACCGCAGCTGAAGAGCGTGCTTTGTCAGCAAGCCTCCTCCAAACTCTATTGCTCTTTAGGCATAACAGGCCAAAGACATCACGGAATTAATAACACGTTTTCCAACAAGGTGCTTCTTCCCCGTTGAAGAAGGCACGTAGTGACAATTTTCAATCTCTTTAATGCAGAAATTAGGACCGGGGCAAAATCTTTTCAATTCCTCCGAAAGAGAGGTTAAGTTGCAACATACTCAGCTTTCTCTCTGCAGCGTGTATAATTTCAGCTTGCTCAACAGCAGCTTGCTCCTGAGTTCAGGAGGACTTTAAAAGGAGCGATTATGCTCACGGAAGTAAGCTAACGTGAATAAACTGCCCAGGCAACAGGGAGACATTCCAGAGCCCTGTGCTGTCACCAGGCTTTTGGCCAATGCCACTTAATCATATATGCAAAACACAAATTAAAGAAAGATTCATCACAGGTTAGAATATTCTCAATGAATAATTTTGCACTGCATTGAAGAAGGTACCCCACAAACAGTCCTTGGACAAAGGCATTGGGATCTTCTCCCCATTTTCAGAGCTTCCACTGGCATCAGCAGTACAAGTGCTACAGCAAAGGCTTCCTCTGCGGGTCTTCTCAATGGATCAGGCAGTTTTGGAAGGGAAGTTTGAGAACAAGTGAAGCACCACCTGAGCGTCACACTGCTGAAATTCGTAGCTCTTATGGCTGCGAGGCCCCACAGCAGCTGCTACAGGCTATGTTCTCATCTGGGCTTGGCTGGCACATGCCAATTCGTACTATCCGGGCACGTAAACCTGGATTGAAACTCAAAATGCTCATGGCATGGGGGAAGATATTTTCATGACGAGGCCCACAGAGTTTACAACGTCTTCAGCTTTAAACGCAGCCACACTCATAGCTTAGAAATATTTAAGAGCCTCTTGAGCCTTGTCACAGAATTTATAAAGCTCTATCAAAAAACCTTTGATCTCTTGCACAGCACTGAGTATAAAACCTGGCCAGTCACATTTTAGTTTACGAGGAGAGAGATAACTTTTCCACCACTTAACAGAAGAGTAGAGTTTTCATGTAAGATTATAAAGTCAAGGTTGTAACTTCATCTGAAGGCTGTATTTACAAAGATCTGGCTGTTCAGTGGCTCCCATGGACGCAACAGAGCAGTCAGATTCTCAAAAACACCCAAGTTATAATTGAGAGTAACTTGTTAACTCTTTTTTGCGGTACCTTGTAGATGCAAAGTTTTAACTGCCTTCCCTCACATGCTCTGTGTGATCAGACACCATTAAATCTACATATCATAATAGCTTTTTAAACAGCATTGGGCAAGCTAGAAAGGTTTGCCTCTGTACAGCATTCTGAAAAATAAACACGACTAAAGATAACTTTGGCACAATTTTTTTTAAAGGTCACAAGCTTTCCCCATCCAAGACATCCAATAATTCAACGTGAACAAAGTTCCACAAGAGTTTGAGAATCTGTTCCTGTGCATGCCTACAAGCCCGACTACTGTGAATGGACACACACACACAGACACACACAAATCTATTGTTTCTACCCTATCTGCCTTTGCTTTTAGGCACCAATTTTTTACTACCAATTAAAGGAAGCAGTTTTTTTTTCCCCTCCAAGCAATATCATGAATTTACACGTAAAAATCACTGCAGAAATTTGAGGTAAAATTTCAAAAGCTGACTGCACCGTCTGTCCCAAAGCATACTTGTACAGTAAAACTGAAATACAAACCCCACAACAAAACAGAGTACAGTTTCGCTGGGACAGAACTTCAATAGCTGCACTTAAATCAGGAAAATGAACCACTACCTGCTCTTCGCTCATGGCTCAAGCAGCATTCTTCTAACGCCCTAGCAAATGCAAAAGGTGCACGCCCTGGAAAAGCTTTTGGTTTTGTTGCTTCTCCTTGAAAATGTTTTGTCTCGACAAGTAAGCTTGTGGGATACTTGAGCCACTACCTTAGGTCCATGAGTACAAGTGGAGCTGCAAGCCACTCAAGATTTCTAAGCACTTCACAGTGCTTCCAGCTCGGCTGAGAGGAGAATTGTAAAATTATTAGCTACAGGCGGCTGGGTTTAGTAAACTGGAAAGAATGGGTTCATTTTGACATGCTGCTTTATCGAAAGGTACGGAGCCGCATCAGATGGCTGCTGAGGACAGTAGCCCTTGGCGAGCGTTAGAGAAGATGCGCCATTAGAAAGGATTCCTCCCCGCGCTGCCTGTTCCCTGGCTGACCGCTCGGGTGGGCAGGGCCGGTGGGAAGGAGGGCTGAGCAATCGCTACAGCCGTGAGCCCCGCGCCGAGGAAACGCTGCGGCGCCTGCGGGGTGAAGCCGGGCACAGAACGCGGAGAGCCCTCCCGCGGAAGATGGCAAGGCAAGCCCACCCGGCCCGGCGGCGCGCAGCCTGCCCCCAGGCCTCAAGCGGAGCCGGAGCCGGCCTCGGCCACCCCCTCCCCGCCGCCGCCCGCGCTTTCTCCTCGGGCGGCCCCTTCCCGCCTCACAACGGCCCCCGCGCGCCACGGCCGGTGAGGCGCCCCCCTCCCCTCAGCGCGGACGGGGCGAGGGGAGGGGCGAGGGCGGGGGGCCCCCACGCGCGTGCCCCGCCGCGGCCCCACTCACCGCCCGGCGGGCGCCCTCCGGCCTCCGAGCTGCGGCGGCGGCAACAGCGGCGGCAGCGGCAGCAGCAACAAGCAGCAGCCGGCACGGCCCGGAGGCGGAAACGGCGGCAGGAAGTGAGGTCGGCGCGTGAGGGGAAGGGCACAGCTTCCGGGGGGGTGGGTGGATGGAGACGCGGGCTCCGGCGGTCTGCGCTCTCGTAAAGACCGCTAAGTAACGGGGAGGTGGTGCGGAGCCGGGTCGTCGTGCGGCCGGAGTAACGGAGGAAGGCAGAGGCACCGGGAAGCCTCTGGGAGGCGCCGGCGGGAGGAGGCCGGGCAGCGCGGCCGAGCTGCAAGGCAGGCCCGGGGGTTCCCGCATCCCCCGCGCTCTGTCCCTCCTCCCCGTCGCTGCGTGGGATCGGCGCTTCCTCCCGCCGGCCCTCGGCCCCGCTGAGCTACGCCTGTGTTTACCTCCGTCACACGCGGGGAAGCTGCCAAAAGGGGCCATCGCACGGATGTTAAGGCTTCACCCAAACGAGCCCTTTTCCCGGGGCTGCCGAGCCGTCTCCTGCCGCGCTCAGCACGGCCCAGGTCACGTCTTACTGTCCCTGCGGGCACTCAAGTACAGATAATTTCAGTCCAATAAAGATTAGGTGAACAAGGTTCCTCATATCTGAATGGAACTGCAGTGCTGTTTACCACTGCTCCAAGGCTTAATATATTTTAGCACAGAATTGGGGAAAAAAACCCCTCTTTCTGGGCAAACACGCTCAGTGCTCTGCTGTTAGAAATCTGCTCACCACTCGGCCTGCTCAAGTCATGTAACATTAGGAATTACAGCACAATACATCTCCAAGTAGTTTTCATGATTAGATGCTTTTATTAAGAAGTAATTTCTGCAGTATTATTTAAATTAGTTGATTTTGTGATTTACCTAGAAAGAAAAAAAAAAAAAGCAACTGAGGTGTGATGTCTTTTCCGGATAAGCCATGATCTTCCCATTTATACCAATTTTTATAGGCAATCCCATTCTTTAAAGCAATTTGACTAAATTAAGCTAATCACCTTTGCTATTAACAGTACAGTATTTGTTTTAAGTGTCTTCTAGACATGCAATTCACTGTGTACTTCTCAAAGTTTCTCCAGGAAAGGTTCACAGTATTGCATAAGCAACCTCTGTATCAACACAGAGCGCAGAATCTTCCTGCACGACTACCACCAGCAACACTCGGGGCTCTCAAAGCTGTTCACCTGCGCTAGGCAGTAAGGCCACAGTATCTTCACTCACGTGTACTGAACACATTCAGCAAATTCAACAACACGTGATCAAGGAACAAAAGGGTTTCCAGGCAGATAGGTACTGCCATGCTTTCTCTAGGCCGCTGTTACCAGAGAAGGTAGGAGCTGACTTCCAAGGTGCCAGCAGAGAGAGAAATAATTTAAACCATTGGTAAGACTGCACTTCTGTACCTTCAGAGGTTTCTCTGTGCAGGTCTGTCCTGTGTTGGGTTCTTTCATGCTGAATGTTTCAGTGGGCACTCATTTACTTCACAGGGCTCAGAGAAAAGCTACCGAGAACAAAGTTTTTTAGGAGAGTCCCCTTCCTTTGCCCCTTGCCTTCAGCTATGTATTGATTAAGAGACGTTGAAAATAGCTCCACACTGACTCTTATCAGCACTGGAAATATATCCTGAGTTCCTGCAGTTCTGGGCTTCATTCCACTGAGAGCTGTACGCTTTCAGTCTGTTTTGGTGGCTGCTGCTGCTGTTGCTGTTCATACTTCCTTGCTGAAAAAACGAAACACTGATCAATGCAGATTATACCATTTATTATATACGTGTATGTATGTGTGCATATATACATATCCATATATATACACATACGTATAAATATGACAACAATCAAGAAATAGACTTAAGATTAAAGAATATAATTTCACCACTTGGCCACACAAGGGGAAGCTTCAGTCACTGCACAGAACTAGTCCTTTAGCGTATGGCCTTGGAAAGACTGAACAGTAGGGCCACAGCAAAATGCCAGTGAATTAATGACAGAGAACTATGATTCCATTCAGTTCCTTTCATTAAAAAAAAAAATAAAAAAATTAAAGACTATGGCTTCAGAAGTACTATTACAGATGACCTGAATGACTCATTAGTCACACGGTTGACCTTCACATCACTCATCTCCTCCACAACATACAAGCCACAAGCTAACAACTACACTGACTTCAAAATTAATCTGGTTAGCAAGGCAGAGGGAGATCAAAGAGTTGTGTGCGGTGGAACAAACACCAACAATGAATGCCAGCAGGCATTCTGCTGTAGGAAGCACATCCTTTTTTGTTCCTTCAGAATGCAATGGCCTGGTTTAAAAATCCTTACATTAAATCTTTACATTTAAAAGGTGGTTTCAACTCATTAAGTATTTCTTGCCCATATTCCCTCTAGGTATGCGTTTATGGCAGATGTGAAGCAAGTACAGGTGTTTCTCTGAATTGGACCTCTGGAATATCAAAGGCACGGGGGCTCTTTCCTACCTCCATCCTGACCTTCAACATTAAGATAGGAGTGGCAACACTTGTTGGAACAGTCAAATTCTCATTTATTTTCAGTTTATGAAGTCGCATTACTCGTGATTCCAGAGTCCTCTCAACTTGTACAAATCCATCTACATTTTGACGATATTCAGACATTCCCAGCTCCTTTTAACTTCAACACCGGATTTGTTTTGGCCCCCAGAAGAGATCGCACGGCCACTCCCTCACTCTGTGCTTCCTCGCGCCTCAACCCTGTGACCCGCGCTGCCGCAGAACCTCTGCTCACACGGTGCCATGGTGTCCCCACCACACGAGGACAGGCAGGCTAAATGCCGCTCCCGCAGGAACCGTCCCCAGTAACCCACAGGCCCAGGGGAGCCCCCTCTTTCCTTCGACTTACCGATGGAGTACATCTCCAGCTGCTGCCGCAGGCGGATCTTCTTCACGCTGTCGTAGAAGTTGGGCTCGGGCGGCGTCTCGGCGGCCGGGGGCAGGGTGAAGATGCGCATGATCCTCCTCTTGTTCCTGCGAGAGGGGCAAGGCTGTGAGCGGCACGGCGCGGCCCCGCCGGCCCGGCCACACGTGGGCCCGGCGCGGCAGCTTCCCGGCGGGAGCCCTCGCCCCGCCCCCCCGCGGCCGCCCTCCCCTCACCGCCGCGCGTAGACGAGGAGGGCGAGGCTGGCCAGCACCGCCAGCAGGTAGACGTTGGTGGCCTCGTTCCACGCCTCGTGCACCGAGTAGTCGATGGCGCCGCTGTCGCCCAGCGCCGCCGAACCGCCGCCTGCCCCCCCGCCCGCCGCCGCCATGGGGGAGAAACGGCTGTCAGGGGCGGCCCCGTGGCGGCGCGCGGCGGGAAGTGACGTCAGACGAGCCGTCGGGGCCGGCGTGAGGCGCGGAGCTTCGGCCTCCCTGCCGCCATCTCGGGGTGGCGCTGAGGGTGAGCAGTGAGGGGCATCGCCCCCCACCACCGCTCTTTTATTTCCCTTCTGGCTACCAGTCCCTGGGGGAGAGGGCATAAGTAGGTGCCGGTCCCTCTCCCCGGGGATAAAACAGTCTTTTTGCTTTCAGGGTGCTAGCGTCTGGGGGAAAACGCGCGGGCGGGTAGCGGGCCTGCAGAGGTGTGAATTCAGCAGCTCTGAAAGCCTACCAGCCGTGGAGTCTAAAGCGCCTGGGCTGGTGTACTCTCCGTGGGAATAATGTGGGATGTAGCTCAGCACTGCGTGGTGTCGAGAGAAAAAGGTTCAGATTGTCACAAGCTTTCACTTTTCATATAGGAACTAAATTTGACACTTTAGGTTGTCAGAATAGAAACAGCACTACATCTTGCCTCCTCCCCGCCCCCCCCCCCCCCCCCAAACCGTGAGTTTCTGGATATTCAGATGCTGGAGCAGCATAGCTTACTCCTATGCTCCATATGCTCCTGATGCCAAAAAGCGCAATTCTAGGATTATGCTTTGGCAGAAAAGCTGGAGCAGAGCAAGTGTTTCAGTTTAAAAACTTGAAAAGTTGTTGAACTGCTTAATGAGATGTGGATTAACCAGGCAGAGGATGTTCTAACACAAACACACACTGCCTGTTTTTTTTGTACTGCCTGATGTTGATGTTTGAGCTACACAATGGGTTAGGTGTGCTGTCCTTTATCCTCGCCTCTTGCTTCTTTCTATCCACGTCTGGCCCCGATACTTCCCTTTACCATGTCTTCGTTCAGATACTAGAACTATTACAAGGCAGACATTATGGATATGTTTCATCTCCCTTTGCTTTATGCATATTTGGGATATGTGCTTATGTGTGGTTATTTGTCTTCACCCTTTATAAAACAATAAAGGGAAAACCCAAGTATTTTTAGGGCATGATTTATCTAACCTATGCCAAATATTCAGAATGAGTCCTCCTATGCCCAGGAAGCGCACTGACCCCTTACTGAGTGGAATGAGTCTAGAGACCTTGCTTGGATGGCACTCACTTTGCAAATGTCCAGCCAGCCTGGGGAAACACAGTCCTTTGGGGAGCCATTTTCTCAGTGCAAGATGTGCCAAGTCATTCTCTTTCCATGCTGTGGAACAGATTAATTTTAAGAGGCCTCAGATCAGGGCATAAAATGATATGAGAGAAAATGACAATATAAAAAAATAAAAAGCTGAGGCACTGTTATCATGAGAAAAGTTCCTTGCCCCACATGGTGTGGGAAAGGAGAGTAGAACAGCAATTAGGCATAATTCTAGGTCATTAAATCGGGATGGCACCCATGCAAAGAACTATAGAAACCACTGAGAGAAAATAAAAAGGAGTCTATCACTTACAGAACATGACACAAGACAGTTAATTAAGCACGGTTTCACAGGGATTTTAAACAGTTTCTTGTGAAGTTGAGACATTTTATTTGCTTTTTTAGTATGTTGAACTTCTCTATTAACAGGCCTGACAAGAAAGCATTACATGTCTGTGGAAGAAAAGTGGAAAGAATAAAAGTAGCTTGGGTGCTCTTTATACTTCACTACTACCTCTAGACATCAGTTCAGGCTGCCTTGTACGGGGTGTAGGGAAGCTGTATTTAAGCTGTACCTAAAGGAACTTTTTGTATTAACCCTGCAGCTCTGCTCTGGACAACCCGGGAAGAGGCTGGATCCGCCCCAGGACTCTGCACCCAGCTTCCCATCCGGAGGAAACCGAGGCCCACATCCACAAAGCGTAACTTCAGGTGTCAAGGTTTTCTCTGCAGCCTCCAGGAACAGACTCTGCCTTACTCAGCAGGTGTCTGATTTGTTTGGTTTAATTGAATGCTCAATTTAAGATTCAGATAATCCACCCACCCCCAACTTAGGAGACAGGCAGAGAGAGATTTTCTTCCCCCACATACCCCTCTGAAGTTAGCAAATGTTAAGCAGTGATTAGGACAGGGTTAGGTTGAGGAGCCATTGAGGTCCCTCCATTTGGTGCTGCAGTGAGTGTGACAGCCTTGCAAACCTGAGAAAAAAAGGGTGATCTCCCACTTGCTGGCCCGTAGCAATAGGAGTTCTGTGGGTGTTGACCTTCTGCCTGACTTCCTTGAGGAATCTGGTTCAAATACCAAAGTAGGTTGACTCTTAAGCCGAGGTTAGCTTGTCCTGGTACAGTGTTGCTTCCTTTTATAACTTGGGCTTTTGTTTCAGTCTTAGGCTCCTGAAACACCTTGAGAAATCGGAATGCAAGCTGCTGTTTGGTCAGAGCAAAGTCAGGCCTTGCAGTTGTTGTTATGTGTGCAAGAAATGGTGTGACCTGACCATGTAGGTTACGTAGCATATTTATTTGTAGCTTGGGTGAGGTGGGATGGGATAAACAACGCCTGTGTATGCTGTTAATGCATGAGATCGGTTGTTTTCTATTTTCTTCTACTAAAGCTGCTTGTAGGGAAAGGATTGTCATTTTGTGCTGTGCCCGTATAGCATCTGACCTCCAGGATCCTGGCCTGTGACCAAAGCATGCAGGCACCAAACAAATATTATAATAATAATAATAATAATAATAATAGGTATTGGCATAAGCTGTTCTGGCAAAACATGGCTAATGGCTACCCAAGCTTGGTAGCTAGATTTTCAACATTACAAAGTAGCAAAGAAGCCTGGGGAGTTTCAGCTCTGGGTCAGACACAACCCCTCACAGGAACCAGTTCTCGGGGAGAAAAACACATAGCTGTGTGATTTAATTGAAAAAAAAACAAAACAAAACTTTTACAGAAGTGAGAACTTTGTTCATTCCACAAAGAAATCTAGCATGTATTTAAATAAAGCACCCACTGCAGTCCCATAGATTTATCAAGAGAATTGCTGAAAAGGGTCTTCTAGGCCTACAAGGGAAGAATTCACTTTCCAAAAGTCCTTAGCATCCAGCAACTACTATAAATTTGACTGAAAGCTGCTGAATATTACCAGTTTTGAAAATCCAGTTACTTCATATCCAAAATGTGAATGCTGGAATCTAACAGTAAGCTTGTTCTTTTGAAAATTGTGGCCAAAGAATCTCTGTGTGTATATATATTTATAAATGTATAATTTTTAATGGATTTTTGAGTTACCCAGAGCTAAACAGAATCAGAAATCGCTGAGACATAAATATCACTGTAATGTAAATATATTCACCATTTAATCCTGATAAATACTGGATTATAGACTTCAGAACACAGACTGACAATTATTGGAAATCATGTGGTCATCTCAAGTATACAGTATTTCAATTAAATAAAACCATAAAATCCTTTTTCTTCTTTCAAAGTACCATCTAGCATATAATTTATTTGGATGAACTCTACAAATATACGCATTATATCATGCTAGAAGAACTTGAGAACCACTTTTTTCTTGTTCCCAGGGTCTCTTGACTGTTGGTAAGACGTTACAGTCATAATGATAGAATCAGTTTACAGTTGCAAATTCTGCCAAATATCTCACAAATTATATTTGGCAAACAGCACTGCCTCTGTTTCATACAAAGATAATGATCTGATGTTTTGTTTATGTGGCACCAAAGGAAAATATTGTTTTAGAGCATGTGATTTTAAAAAGTTTGTGTGGTATTCTAAACTTCTTAATTGTTACCACTTTATTAAATATAGAGTAACACAGACTTGAAAAGTATCCTTCAAAAAAGAAAAAAACCCACAAACAACAAAACCTGTTCAATTAAATAGGTTGTGTTCATTTTATTTCCTCAGCATTTATCCAGACCTTCATAGCGGCTGGTGTGGATATGCACGCAATACTTTTTACATCTGATGGTGTCAAACATACAGATGAGCTGCCATAAAGGCTGCTCGCCTGTACAGGATTTAGCATTATAGGAGTGCTTTTAGGATGTAGTCTGAAACCCACAGCACACAGAGAGAAATGCACTACATCAGACTTGAGCCACCTAGAAGCCTGCAGCCAGAAGGCAGTTTGGAAAGGAAAACAGCATAACCTTGACAGTGCTATTCTTTGGATGACTCTGAGAAAAAGAAAGAAGAGGGTTTGAACTGAATCTGGGACTCTGCTCTGAGATCCCATTCTGTATCCTGTGGTACAAACCTACCTAGTAAGGACTTAACTTTATTGGGAAACCCACTGGGAATTTCTTTTGGCAACAGCATCAGACCAAGGGTAGAGCATAGCATACCAGTAGTGGGTCCAGGTGCCCTGACACAGTTGGCACCCACAGCCAGACTGTCAGCAGGCTCAGCTGGCATGTCCTAGGTCTCGCTGTCTCCTCCACTGCTGGCACAGCAGTGTCCCGGGCGGGGGAGGCAGTCTGGGAACCAGGTGAGTCTAGGAGATGGTCTCTGCTTTGGTTCTTTGTCTAGCTGGTCAGATAGGGTGGGCAGGATGTGTTGTGGGACTGCTGTACAGATGGCAGAGGAGGCATTGCCCAAAAGGGAAGGGCAAGGTGGTGCAGATCACTGACCTCAGCAAAAAGGTTGTCCTCTCCCTGGGCGAGGGGCCAGGCCCAAGGCCTTAATCTTGGTGATGGCAGCAAACAAAAGCCCTGGGACCACTGGAACCATATCTGGCTTGACACTGACCACCTAGGGTGGTTTGGGGAACCTCCTCTGAAGTTTTCTGAAGATGAGCACCAGTAGCAGCAGTCCTTTTTCTTGTGTGGCCTGCGTCTTTGTGCAGGTTCTTTGGCTGCACTTTTGGGATGGAGGAACAGGGATACAATAGGAAACCTGGCAATAACTATCCCAGGAGAAGCATCTTCTATGGGAAAGGACTGGGAATGTGAGCCTCTGGAGATGAGAACCAGCAGCTGTTGAGGTTAGGCAGACCTGTGGCAGTGATCTTGGCAGGGGAGGTCGTGTCCACTGGTCTAGAGCTGGCTGGGGAGTGAGTGAGGAGAGAGGGGCTTGCAGGCTTCCAGTGGTGAACAGGCCTCTGCCTGCTCTTCACCCTTTGATGTTTTCCATCAGACATACAAGAGCTGCTTGTACTGAGGCAGCAAAGCCCCCGAATGTTTATCCAAGGCTGTCATTGGTGATGGAAACTGGAATGGCCAGCAGAGAGAACTGGAAAGAAGGGAGGCAACTGTATGTAGGGCTGTCCTGCCTCTTTTTTCCTCTGTGAGGCCTTGCCTCTTCCCTTTAAAGGCAAAGAAGCTGGAAATGTGGGAAGGACAGGATTCGTGCAATCTTAAGATTGGAAGGGGTTAGTGGGGAAGAACAGAAAGATGGAGAGGGTGCAAACTCCTCTGACTTTACTGAAAGAGTGGAATGAGGTGGTACTCAAACTTGGTTGAGCTTGCACCGGGTTGAGATTAAAAGGGACAGCAAAGTACACAAATGCCATAAGCAAGTTAAAGGGCAGGTAGCTCCTTCAACTGGCTTGTGTGGCTCTTCTGACAGCCTCTATAGCTATCTGTCTTGTTACTACAGACTCGCTAATGCAAACACAATGAGATCTTTCAGGGGTTTATGGAGGTTTGCGAGCAAAATACTCGCTCCAAGGCCAGATCCTGGCTATGTTTGGGCATGAGAGACTGCAACTGCTAATAACTAATGCTGAGCTGACCTTCATGCTGCCATCTAGCGTTTCCTCACAGACAGAAACAACATCTTAAAAAAAAAACAGCTTTGAAGGTCTATAATGCCATTTTCAGGGCAAATGTAATTTAGTCCTGCTGGAACACAATGCCAGACAACACACAAGCTAAAGGAGAGGCAATGGGAAAGAAACACGCGGAGAAACCAGCGCTCAGGGTGAATGTTTAGGGAGACATCATTTCTTAAAAAAATTTGTAACTATTTCACCCAGGAACGGAGACATCTCCATGGCAAGATAATTATTCAAAACCAGAATTTGTCCTCATTTGTTTTTCGCTCTGTGAAATTAATATGGCCATTTGCAAGCTGCAACAGTACACAACATAGCAAGAATCCAAGCAGAAGCTTGTCTTAACCGAGAGAGACGGGCATAAGAAGCTCGGCAGGCTTTTCTTGTCTGTCCTTGCTAGTCATAAAAAACGCACGGCATGTTTACTTCACAGCCATCAGATGCTGATTTTTCTTTCAAGTATACAACAAGAGGTAACAAGTTATTGCTGGGGCCACATGCAAAACATTTGACTCTTGGCGCTTCAAAGCATGATCCCTGGCTTTGAGGAGCTGTAACAGGATGCTTTTCCAACTGTTGCACATCCTGCAGTCATGCTGGAACTGTAGAACTCTAACCATAACAATAACAACTCAAGAGTTCATGGGTTGGATGATGCAATTACAACAAAGAGAGCATTCTTTTTGCCCAGGCTTCTTTAAGGTGTTTTGAGTCAAAGTCCAAAACAAACATGAAGCATCTAAAATCATTGTTCTCTTTTGGAGAGAGACCCTGACTTCTGAGCTTCGCTTCCTGACAACCTGGAAAGCAGGAAAGCTGCCAGGAAGGACTGCACAAATGAAAAACAGCAAAAGTCAGACAATTTAAGAAAATACACTGCCCAGAGGGAAAGCCATAATAAGCAGCCTTTAAAGGTCTCCTGCTGGCATTGTATGAAACCAGGTATGAATTTAGCCATTTGCAGGAAAGTTTTCCTGTTTATAGTAAAATTTTGGTAGCAATAGAACACACTTGTGTTTGAACATTATGTATACAAACTGACTGCATGTTCTCAGTGCAGTCATAACACAGCTTGTTTAGGAGAAGAGGAATATCATCAGCACAGCAGAGAACAGAACCAAACTTTTCAGCAGAAAGGACCGTGTACTACTCTGCTTACAAATCACCTCTCAAGTCAAAATATGAAATTTGTCTCAGGTCTTTGAAAGACCTAGTCTGAGAACAGAAAGACCTCAGGTGCATAATGGTAGAGTCCATGTGTCTCATTCATACTATTCCTGTTTTTTCACTGAGAAACATCGCAACCCCATCAAACAGAGCCTACTGCTGGCTTAAGGCATCATTATTCTTCCTCTCCAGCTGCTAGTGCCAGTCTGTAACATCCATGTAGGTACCAAAAGCCTTCTCCTAAACACACTGAACAAAAAAGTAGCCTTTCTTTATGCTTAGTGGGCTTTGAATTCAGACCCAATAGAGTTGTATGCTCTGAATATAGGGCTTTTATTTTCCAAAGCTCATTGCTGTGGAGGTAAGTCACATTTTCTTTCAGTTCCTTGTTCTCCCCCCTTTCATCGAGTCATGACACTCAGCAAGGATAAGTGAATGAAAAAAAGATATGCCTCAGCTCTTTTCCAAAACGTTCAGGATTTCTGTGGATTAAGAAAGAGCAAGAGACTCCTGTTTTACAGCTTCATCTGCAAAGAGCCCGTGTGAGAATACCATGGGGCAAAACCTTGAAAACCAAGAGCACATGTCTGCAAGCAGCCTCTTGGGGATCTGCATCATTTGCTTGCTTACAAAGTGGCCACATGCTTGCTGGTGTGGGACACGGGGCACACAAAGCAATGGCTGTAGAGCTCCTAAAACAACCTCTTCCCCGTCCAGCAGGGAGAGACTGCTGTTGGGGCTCTGGCATCAGGGTTCACCAAAACCTGATGTGAACTGGAGTACTCCTTTCTGAGTGACTACTGCATTTACTCCATGGGGAAGTGGGTGAGGGATTTGTGGACAAGACATGGGCCAAAGCCACAGGGATCAGCAGAAAGCTTGTGGGGGCATGCCATGGTCTCTGCTCTCCAGTCCTCTGCCAATCAGTTTAAGTGGACCAGTATTTTTTTTTTAACTCTTTTTCTGTAATTTTTTTAAAGTTTTTGTGCAAATGTTGCAAAATAAAATTTATCATTTCTTATGGAACAAATTTCCCTCCACACAACTTCATTTCTTTCCCTCCTCTTCCAATGATAGATTTAACACGCCAATGGGAAGCTCGCACAGCTCCAGCATCGGGTGGATTTTTATTTTATTTTTTAATCAAAAGGTACAAGCTCAGTTGTTCTTTTCTTCTCAGTTTTGGGGACAAAGATTTTGCCCTTCAGGCAAGCTAAATAAATAGGAAGGACATCAACTTCAATGTGCTGTTTGTCTCATGATTCCCTATAACATTTCCCTAGTACCAGGCATGGCCGCCTCCCGAATAAGCAGAGTTAAAACTTTCCTGTAGGTGTCCAAGACCTCTTGGGCAGAAGGCCTTTCAGCCGGGTCCTTCTTCTTACATGCTGCATGGATGTCAAACAAGTGCAGTCGCACAATGTCACTTCCTTCAACATGGCCCAAGAAAAAATTGGAGACATCCGGGATTTTCCAGATGTCTGTTTTCTCATCATAGGGGGGCATGAGGTCGTCCTCAAATGGCACCTCTTCTCCATAGGGCCAACGCTGCTCAGGAGCTACAAACTCCCCCTGGAGCTCCCGATGACCGCACTTCACCAGCCTGCCGGCACTCCTGTTCACAAGAGGCAAAGCGTCCAAATCATTCACCAGGACATGAAAGTCACTTGTTAGGAGATACTGAGAGAGGACCTTGTCCAGGTCATTCGAGTCGCACATGACTAAGGTGCCCAGAGGGCTGCTGTGTAGGTACCGAATGATGCTGACATAGTCTATAGCAAGCATCAACCTGCGATGCCAGGTGTTCATGCCTTTGTACTTGGGGATATGGAGAGTCTCATTCAGGCCCCTCAGGGAGCCCAGAGGATGGTACTCGGTGAGGATTGTGAACTGCTGTTCACAGTAGCCAAGCAGGCGGACGACATGCTTGCTTTGAAGTGCTTTCAGCATCTTCAGACCATGGAGAAAGTCCTCCTTCATCTCTGAGTTGGTGAGCTGTGAAAGGACCACTTTGTTTTCCTTCCACTCGGAAAGGAAGGCCTGAGAACACACAAGAGACACATAAGACACGTGGAGAGCCTTCTTCCCCTGACTGCTACCAGCTGCTGCTGACGTCCACGTGACTGCTTAGTCACAACTGCAAATTACGGTCACCCAGCAGAGTCAAGCCTTTAGGTATGGCTATGTACCTGTCACAGCACGCCTCTACCAACATCATAATTACATCACGATTTCCTAAGTTTTCTTTGGAATGGGCAATGCAGATGAATTAAATTACTTCATACCACCCACCCAGCCAGTCTTACTCTGCCACAACTGTACCATGCTCCACAAGTGCTCCACTATCTCTGTGATTTTGCTTGTGTAGCTGAATGTCATTCAGTGTCAGGGGGGTGGCCCAGGGCTGTGGTCACGCTCTCCTACCTGTTCACCTTATCAGCAGCCATATTATTGTTCCACCTTATCAGCAGCCGCATGCCCCTGGATGTCTACAGTAATTAGCTGCTGTGAGGATAATTATATGGTGTGGGTATTAATTAGCCAGCAAACAGTGAAAGGTCTTTATCCACAGGACAGAAGAAAGGAAAACCAAACTCACCTTTTTCACAGCGCCTTCACCAACACACTTGAGTTTCCTGACTTCCCTATTTATGGCTTCGCAGGAGAGCCATGGGGAACAATTCTTCACAGCTCCTAATTTGAAGTACCCGAAAGAGCAGAGACTGGAGTCCATTTCAGCACGTCCCGAAGAGACGTAAAACTTGTTGAGGTACAGGTAGAGAAGGGTATTAAGGAGCAGGACAGCAGCAAGCAGTAATGCCAACGAGATGGAGGACACCTCCCTGGGAGGGAATTCCCTCCTCACAAAGTGTGGTTTCTTTTCCATGGCCGTGCCTTCTGCATTCTCCATGAAAGCAGAGGCTAAACGCAACCCTCTTCCCAGCCGAGGGACGAACGTCGGTGGGGCTTTTTCATCTGCCTTACAGACACCGCAGCCTACGAGAAAGGCCACGCGTGGCAGCGGTATATGCTAAAAGCGGTTTCAAGCTCGACGCTCACCTCCCTGTTCATCCTCCTGCTTTTCTGAACAGGAGGGCCCGGGCTGCCGGCCGCCCCGGCCAGGGACGCTTGACGCCGGAAAACACTGCAGCCACGGGGAAGGAAGGGAAGGACCGACGGCGCTTGCCGGCCCTGCCGCGGCCGCGCAGGGCGGTGGTGGCGGCGGCGGCACCGCCCCGGGGCGGAGCGCAGCGACATGGCGGCGGCGGCGGGGCTGGTAGCGGCGGCAGCGGCGGCGCTGGGTGCCCTGCTGATGGCGCCCGGCCTCACGCAGCCGCACGGAGAGGGCCCGCCGGAGGCGAGCGGGCCTGGGCCCCGCGGCGGGGCGGGGGAGGCGGAGCGGCGCCCCCCGGGGCGGATGGACCAGGCCCTGCTGCTCGTCTGCAACGAGCTGCCCGCGCAGGGCCTCCGCCTCGCCGCCGTCTCCGGCGCCTGCCACCAGGTGAGCGGAGGGAGCCGCGGAGGGCTTGTACCTCCGTGTCACCCCCTGGCCTCCGCTTTTGACAGCCCGGCCTCTGGCGGGGCTGCTGAGCTTTTCCGGCGTCTGCCCGTGGCTTCGCTTCGGTTTTGCCTTTGAGCGACACGCCGGCAAGCGCTGCAGCGGGCGCTGCTCCAGCCCCAGGGCATCTTCCCTTGCCTTTTCCTTCACCGCTATGCAGAGCTCACTCTGCTTTGGCACTAATGAGCTCCCTTCACCCTCTTCTTCCACAGTGCTTGTATCAGTTCCTGGCGTTCATCCCACCGAGCAACGGGAGCCTGAGAAAACCAGGCACGGCAGCGGTAATGGTCGATACGCAGCATCCACTCACACTGCTGCTCAACGGCTCTGTGGGTGACAGAGAGCTCTGCAAGTATGTGGCCCAGCCCCAGGGAACACCTGGATAGCTCTATCCTATATTTTGGGGTTTTTTTCTTGAAGCCATGCATCTGTTTATTGCCGGCTCATCACTTCCTTTTTCCTGACTGTTTAGACCTAGAATTCAGTCTTCCCCCTACTGCTGTCGCTGTGGAGTACATTGTAATTGTGCCGAAAGGATCTCGGCACAAGCAGGACCCAAAATGGTATGCCTTGAGCCAGCATCTGCAAGCACCTGGTTTCTCTTGCAGAGAGGCAGTGGTTTGAGAAGACAGGTGATGTAGGAGGCAGTGCAAGTGTGGTAAAGCATGCGTTGGGCTAGGGGAGGGTAATGCTTGGCAGAGGCAGAGCCAGGCAGCTCCTCGCTAGATCACGCTGTTAGGCAAAGTTGTCAGCCTACCTCTCCTGCAAGCATTCAGGCTTACAGCCCCCCAAATGCTGCTGTGGAACCTGCATGTAGCGGTGATGGCTTAGCGAGTTTCGTTTTCTTTATCCTTTGCAGGATTCAGTATCATTTTGGAGAGTTTGGCAATTATTCCCTTGTGGTAAAGACCCTAAGTTCAAGCACCAAAACTGTTTCTTGTGACCTAGTCATCAACAAAGGCCCTATCAACAGCTACCTCCGTACGTAATGCTCTGTTTTCCCCTTTCATTCTACAACTTGCATGTCTCCCAGCAAAACCAACTTCTAAAAAGCCTGTACAGCCACTCATGCTGCACTGAAGATGTGTCATGGGCTTGCTCCTCTTCTCTCTCAGCACCTTACCTCCTTATGTTGTACACACCAGTCTTGAGGCCCTGACCAGGATCAGGCCTCTTCATGTGACGTACTGTATGACCACTTTTTTGCAGCAGGGATTAGCCCAGAAAAATCAGTAGGTATGTGTCCAGAGGGAAACATTTCCTTAGTTGGTTCCTGTTTCCCTGCATATTTATGTATGTACACAGAATCCTCCCTCTTCTTCCCTTTGTCTTGCTTCTCTCACAAAATGGGAAGCAGTTCATACAGTATTTCGATTTTTGTTTGTTGTTGCACTTTTGATTTTAAACCTCACATCTTGCTTTTTTTTTCATTTCTTTTCCAGGGTTGTTTGAAACTCTTGTCTACGTTTCTTTCATTCTTTTCCTTTACATTGGGTTATTCTTCAGTCCTTCCAGTTTTCCAGCTGTAAAGAAAAAATCTCCGTGCTTGCAAACTTGGTGTATTACCCTCTCCCCTGTCCTCTTCATGTTGAGGCTGTTTCTAAATCTCTAGTTTCTTCTTCAGAACGTGTGGCACATCGACTCTTTTCTCACCATTGCCTTGTGATGCAGTGCAGTTTTATTTTGCCTTTTTTCTGCCAAGATGTGCAGTCACTGAGCTGCATTTTGAAACTAGCCTGCTTTTGTTCTGGATTGTTTTGGGGTTTTGTTGTTTTTTTCTCTCTGGGACTCAGGCTGGGGATATGTATTGCATGGAGAAGGTGGTGTGATGAATGGTGGGTCAGGCTTTTTGTCATGTTTGTGTCATGCTTGGCCAAGCCCAGGCTGCTGAATGGTTTTGTTAGATCATTTATAGAGTTGTGTTCTTCTCTCTTTCATGTAGCTATTCTCTTTGCTTTCCTGGTTTACATGGGGATCCTTGCTATCCTGATTGTTGGGCACCTTTTTATGAAGTAAGTGAATGGTATTATAACACCCCCTCACATGTGAAGAGGGGCCACCAGTTTTAAAAACACGTGTTGCAGTGTGGTAGCACTTCAGAGTCCCACTGTAGCCCTGCTTGCAGATCAGATCCTGTTTTCAGGTTGCCATGTACAAGTTAAGCTGTGGTAGCTGTCCATATGATAATAAATACAGCGTGATACGGTTTCCCTTGAGGGATACCTTGCAGCCTTGTTAGCTCGTGTGTAGAGCAGTTACTGCAGAGCAGCTGATGTGCGCCATAAGCTGGCGCACACCCTGCCTCACCCTTCCCTGACTCGTTCCTGGGTCTAGCCCTGAATCGACAGTACAAGTCAGTGGGATATAAGCATGTGTGGCATCTGCAGCCATCCATCCTGTGTAACTGAATGCCATGAGTCATCCCTGCCTGTAGACAACCCGAGGATAAAGCCCCCCAACCTGAGCTTGTAGCAGTGTAATTACATAGCTGGACTTAACTGGGGTCCCAGGTACTGGCTGAATCTCAGTGGTACATATGTGAGCTGGGAAAAACAGAAATAGCAGCATAAATCAAAAGCTGGGACAGTCATTAAGTAGTTGATATTAAGATGAAATTGGCTATAAAGTACTTCTTGGTTTGTTTTGTGTTTTAAACTGTTACTAATTTTCAGAATTGATCCAGTCAGAAACTGGGTTTACAAGAAACTGAACCCCAGAGAAACTGATCGTCTGATTAATTCTGTGAGTAACTCGCATTCTGTAGTGTTTTCTTCTCTGAGGAACACGCACTATCCAGACACCTAGGGACATGTTTATTACTAATCATCTTTCTCTTGTGCATGTTCCCCTTGGCAAATCTTGATTCGATGTCAGACAGGCAATTTTATGTCAATGGAGAGTGCTAGACTGGGTTTCCACGCAAGTTTAGTTGCAAGTTTAGTTGCAAGTCTTGAACATACGGCTTTGTGCCCTCTTTACTTCCCTTGAAGCAAACGTGTCGGTGAAAATACTGTCTCCATCTGACATCATAGACAACGTAAAGGAATGGAAGAAATGCCAGCCTTCATGTCTGCTTGCTGCACAGTAGGAATTTTAGCAGGATCTACACTTAAGTCAAGATTTCTCTGGCAGCCCTAGAGCTGGCATTTCTGTGTAAGCTGTGTTTTGTACTAGAATATAGATAGATCATCACAGTCTGGGCTTCACATCTAGGAGGTCCAAACCTGTCTAGATTCAAAAGACTTGGGAGCAGAGCTTTGAAGCAATTCTTGTAGTTGTTCATTGCCATAGCTGTGTTAACAGTGATGTCTGCTTCTTTATGCTGTCACTGGGGCTGATCAGAGTGATTTAGGGAACTCAATTGGAAAGAAGCCACTCCCACATTTAAAAGGATTGATTTTCTGCTGGTTTAGCTCGTTAAACAGTCTGTAGTGTCAGACAAGTGCCGATGGGATGCGATGGGATGGATTCTGCTTGTGAGAGTCAGCAACTGGATCTGTTCAGCTCTGTTGTAAAGCAGCACTCCCAGTGACGGCAAGTCTGTGGCTGATTTGGACTGGACTCAACTCTCACGTCTCAAACACAGGCTCTTTTCACTGCACTGTTGTTTCCACCCTGGTCAAAGGTGCAGTGTGGAGCATCTGCAAATATTATTGCAATATGGTAGAGCCATGAAGAGGTTAGAAGTAGCAAGTGGGGGAACAAAAGGAAGAGGAAGATGGGGAGAACAAATACAAACACAGTATGTGAAAGTTTGCAGTTTACTGATCTCTGTTCCCTAGGCAGCTGCTGCAGCTGCTGACTTGCCCTTCGTGTGTCTGGTTTGTTCCCAAAGGAGCTCGGGTCTCCGAACACAACAGACTCTGCTAGCAGTGGACCCACCCCGCGTTTCTGGAGCACAGCCTCTCGGCAGCGGCTGCGTTCCCTGGACACGTTCCGAGGGTGAGCATAAGACCTTGCTCAAAAGCAACTCTTCCAAGGGGAATCAGATTTTTCCAATAGCGGTTTGACGGTGTATCGAAATATATATCAGATGGACGGTTCAAGGGAGTCTGTTTTACTTGGAAGATAATCAAGGTTTTAATTCTTGGATTTTCCAAAACACTTTGCAATTGATCTAGTTTGAGGAAACATTAAAGTTGTGGCAGAGGGTGGAAAAGTACAACATACGTTCAGTGCGAAAACGCTATGTGAAGGAGCTTACTTTGATTCACCGCCACCCATGATCTTTGAAACACTGCTTCCTGCTTGGCAAAGCTGGAAACCTTGTACATAATCTTGCTTAAAGAAATAAAATAAACCAGATCTCACAGTTAGAAATGTTTTAATGGGGGGTAAACATTAACTGTGTGTTCATATATATGTATTTCATTGACATGTGATACTTTGTGTGTGTTTTTGTTGTTGTCTTTTTAGGCTCTCTCTTATAATTATGGTGTTCGTTAACTATGGAGGAGGAAAATACTGGTTCTTCAAACATGAGAGTTGGAATGGTAAAGTACAATTGAGACAGTTAATTTGGGTTTTAACTGTAGCAGTATCTAGATAAGGTTAGCACTGCAGCTGCTGCAGGAAGTTGTTGCTCAGCTGAAGGCTGGGACGCTGTGCCAGTTTGCCTCAGCAGGGTATTTGGCCTGTTACGTTAATGGACAAAGCAGTGTATAGTCCTGCTTGTCACACAGTCACGAGGTGGTTTCAGATCACAACCTCTGGGTAACCTTTACATTTTTGACACAAGTTCATATCTTTAATGTATTGTTTAATGCCCACAGTCAAGCTGATGTATAAAATGTAATGCCTTGACTGGCAAGCTGGTGGGGAAGGGGTCGGGCATGGTGCTGCCCTAGTGGAGAACAGCAAGGATGCCATCCCTGAGATCTTTCCCAAGACACAGCAATTAGTTCTGACCCTATTTTTGAAGAACGGTGAAAGCAGTGAAGCAAGATGATTAGCTCTTTGTATGTTTTGTTTATAATGTGTTTTAGATTTTGGGGCATCAAATAATTGCAGCAGCCTGCAATTCCTCTGGAAACTCAACAATCACATTGTTAAAATTTAGGGAGGGTTCCAGGTAAATAATGTGTTCTTTCGTATTTCTCTGTAGGATTAACGGTGGCAGATCTGGTGTTTCCATGGTAAGTCTTCCTGAAGAATAGTTCTTGTGTGAAATGATTCTTTATGTTAAGAATTGCAAGGAGAACATTGTGTGCACCTTGCCTCCATGTGGAAATGTATTTGGAGGGGTGAATTTGTGTTAAACAGTTGATATGAATCTGCCCCTCCAGATAAGGGCATCATCCTTATGAACCAGTAGAAGAGCTGAGTGCTTTTGGCTGCCCCACATCCTCCTTCCTCACCCCCCACAACGTCAGTGGGAGACCCAGGGTTACCCTACCTGTGGAAGTGCAGTATCGCCGAGGAGCTTGTTGTCATGCTACAGTCTGGCAAGATTCAGAGCTGGACTGATGTGTATCCAGAGATAAAATAGCCAAGGGAATTTTGAATTAAGATAATCTCTCAATAATCAGAGAATGGTCTTGTGGGGAAGCAATTATCCCATCTGCTCCTAGCACACTTCTTTAAAATACACACCAGTTGTGGTTACTCTTGGAGATGGGAGCTGGACTTAGACTGTGAGCCTAATCTAGAGGGAGGAGCGGGTCAGTTCTGAATTTGAATTATAGATTTGCAGCTTGTGTTTTACTGCTCTGAAGATGCTAATTTAATGGTGGGTAATGGAATACTTTGGTGGCATCGGTATTACTGCAAGAAGACCAGAATGCAATCACTTCCCTGAACTTTATTGCCTCAACTGACTACTGAAAGAGGTGGAAAGGTCCGATAGCGCAAGCTCCGTTGTCTGGGAATTCCTAGCAATCAGAGGAAATAAAGTTGTCCAGTTTCACTCAATGGATGCGTTTCTGTTGGGCCAGTGCAGGCTACCCTGTTAGCTTTAGTGTTTACTGTCGTGCACATGTGTGATGAGACATCTGTCAGCTCCATTTCCCATCTGCTCTGTTCTCCAGGTTTGTGTTCATCATGGGAACATCAATATCGTTGTCACTGAGCTCCATGCTGAGGTGGGGAAATTCTAAGCAGAAGGTGCTTGGGAAAATCCTCTGGAGGAGTTTTCTACTAATCATGCTGGGAATCATAGTTGTAAATCCCAATTACTGCCTTGGACCATGTGAGTGGAACTTGCTCTCGTCCTTCTATTTCTGCAACTGTTGTTCCTGCCTCCTTGGCTGAGCTGCTGAGAAAACAGTGTCAGCCTTGCTGTGCTGACCAGTTGCACACGGGCAGTCGATGGTATGCTCTGGAGTGCTGTTCTGCACTGACGCAATTCTGTTTGACCCCTGTGTTCATCATCTTAGTGGTGACTTTCCCAGAGTTATCATTTACTGAAAGTGGGGTGGCAGAGTGGAGTTGTCCCTTGTACCTGCAGGTGCAGTGGGTCCCAGCTCTCCCTGGGGAAGGGTAACTTTCGTATTTACAGAAGAGCGCATGTCTGCTCCTCTTCCACATTGCTTGCATGTTTTTCAGTGTCCTGGGATAATCTGCGTATTCCTGGGGTGCTCCAGAGGCTGGGATTCACCTACCTGGTGGTTGCTGCTCTCGAACTCCTCTTTACAAGAGCTGGGGCCGAAACTGGGACCTTGGTGAGTTATGTGGGGAGATGACAGAGGATACTGGAGTAGTGTTTGGGAGCTTTTGCTCTTGTTTGGGCACAAAGAAGACATGAGAAATTGTAAGAAAACATGTAGCATCTTACCTGATGTGTAATGCAGTGTGACCTGGTAAAAATTTTGGGGAACATGCACCCTTCAGTGTTCCAGTCTGCATTTTATCAGATCTAGCTTTGCTGTATTTGAGGATTTCGCTGCTCCATTCAGATGGTGCTTAGAAGCAGGCATTCCCAGGCACATTTGATGACTTTCCACTGCTAGGGGAGCCCAGGGACAGGCATCTCTATGCTGAGTCCTGTGGCCTGCATTTTGTCTGGTTAATTTTGGCAGTGTTTTTTCACAGCAGGGGAAAGTAATACTGCTTTTTGGCCTTTCTGGAGTCTGTTTTCCCAAAAGGCTTTTGTTCTACTCATGAATCAAAATTCCTTATGACATTTTCCAAGCTAAAAAACATTGCGGGCTTTTGTTTTGGTTTGTTTCTCCCCTTCCCCCAAGTAACCAAGCGTCTGGAAATCATTTGTGAAGATGAAAGGTCTATTGGTAGAACCCAGTTTTGTAATGGCAACAGCTCCCTCTTGTATCTGGGGAAGTACAGCCTGCCAAGAAGTACAGGATGTCCCCAAGGGCATGGTTTTTACTTGCCAGCTAATACCCCCCTCCCTCCATCTCATGCAGGAGACGCCATGTCTTGCTCTGCAGGATATTCTCCCCTATTGGCCACAGTGGATTTTCATTCTGATGTTAGAAGTGATTTGGCTCTGCCTGACCTTTTTGTTACCAGTGCCAGGTTGTCCCAGGTAAGACTCTGCACTCAGACTACTTTCGATGGGCCATCAGATTGTTTTTCTTCTACTGAGTAGAAAATACATTTTATTAGCCATAGGGAAAGAAGGAAGAAGAGAGCTTTTAGGCCAGCGGGGTTAAGGGAAGCATTCATCATGTGAAAAAACTTTCTTTACTTTGGTACTGAAGTACCAGGTGTTATAAAGGTGACATCATTGTCCCTTTCTATCTAAAGAAGAGGATAAAAATCTCCCTGAGTTCTCTGTACAGCAGTATCGTTGCAAAGTCATCCCTGTCTCTCTCTTTGCCCCTTTAAAGGGACAGCACCTGTAGAGCAGGAGGAGCAGCCGGCTGGGCAGCCAGGGCTGAACTGAAGCATTGCTTTAGGGTCCCGATACTGCCTGTCCCCTTGTGACCAGCTGCTCGCGGGATCACGATGATCAGAGCAGGGTGGCCACCAGCCAGCTGGACCTGTGTTTCACTGTGTGCCTCTGGCCAAGGAAAATATGGGGCATTTAGTGTGCTGGGTCAGCAGACCAGCTACTCTTCAGGTGGAGCATACCAACGCTTTGTGCCATAACCTGTTTGCTTCTGTCCTAGGGGCTATCTTGGTCCCGGGGGCATTGGGGACTTCGGAAACTATCCCAACTGCACTGGAGGAGCGGCTGGCTACATTGATCGTTTGCTTCTTGGAGAAAAGCATATATATCAGCATCCCTCTTCAAGTGTAAGTAGCTTTGGGTTTGCAGTATGAAGTTGCAGGCAAGCACCGAACACAGCTGTCAGGAGGGGCTTAGGAATGATCCGTGCAGGGGGGTGGAAGAGAAGGAGCATTGGTTGCTCAGGTGCCTTGTAACAACTGCTTTCTCTCTAAGGTGCCTTGTAACAACTGCTTTCTCTCTAAGGTGATTTACCAAACAACGATGCCATATGATCCTGAAGGGATCCTGGGGACCATAAATACCATTTTTATGGCATTTCTGGGACTGCAGGTACCTCTTTTTCTTTCTGGCTGTTTGCTATAATGGGAAGATTTGAAGGAATCTTGGAAGTGGGGAAGCAACTTGATTTCTTTCTTTAAGGCTGAGACTGGTTCTAACAAAACCTTTTCCACAGCAATGCTTTCAGGCCGACTTAGCCTGAGGTGATGAGTGTCAGAGAAGTGGAATCTAACCTGGCAGTAGTTTGCATTAGATAAACCAAGACTTTTTCTCAGTTTTTGTAAGGGATGCACACAAGAAATTTGAAAAATAGCCATCTGGAAACTTTCTTTGCTTGTTTTAAGGTTGGGCTTATGCTGGGAGTAGGCTGGCTCTGCACGCTGGGAAACAGGGCCAGGAAATGCATAGACTTCACAGCTTCATTTTAAGCATATGGTTTTAAAGGTCGCAGCTGTACATGTTCCCCGTTGCTAATTTTCCTGCTTGACATGCAGTTAGCCGTCTTGCAGAGGTGCTATGGGTGTGCTCACCTTGCCAGACGTGAGGGACACAGCGGTTCACATTAGCGTTACCAACATCTAAAGCTCGCAGCTCACCACCGTGTTTAAAATAGGACATCAAAAGGCTTTCTGATGCAGTTCTCGTTAGATATTGCTGGCTTTTCTGTCTGTGCAGCAGCTGGTAACCACACTGAAAATCTTGTGCTGGGAAAGCAATGTTACCACATGTAGCAGTGGGTAAAAATGGATTTGGAATTTCTGTGGGGCAGAACTTGGAACAGAAGTGTGACACTGAGGAATGAGTCGTCAGGACACATTTCTTAGTGGTGCGTGAAAAGGAACGCGTGCTCCGAGCAGGGGGCAACGTGGTGCTGCAGAGAAGCTGTTGGGGTTGGCTGGGGAGTCGATGTGGTGGTGTTCCTTCATGCAGTCCTTGCTGGGGGAGATGGAGTTTGAGTGACGTCGTGTTAACCTAACGAAGTTGCTTGTGTCCTTCCTCAGTGTTAACGTAGTAGGGAAGGGAGAAAAGGTGCACCTCTATTGCTGAGTGGGTTGTATTTACATACTTTCCCCCTCTGTGTCCATTCTTTGCAAAGAGTTCCCATTCTCAGCCTTTCAGCCACTTAGTTCATAAAAATCGTATTTGTATTCTCTGTCTTAGCACAGGTAGCAAATATATCTGACTCTCGAAATGTAGTTACATTTATGGGCATCGATTCATTTTTTGTATTTTTTTTATATTAGGCAGGAAAAATTATCTTGTTCTACAAAGACCAGCACAAACAAATTATGAGTCGGTTCTTCATATGGAGCATAGTAATGGTAAGTCAGACAGTTACATAGCTCTTCAATAGGCATTTTTATGCAATGCAAACTTAGTATTTCTGAAATATGTTGCAGTGGTTATATAAAATTTAGCAACTTTCTGTTTCAGGGAATTATTTCTGCTATCTTGACAAAATGTTCTAAAGAAGAAGGGTTTATTCCCATAAACAAGAACTTATGGTAAGCAGAGATACAACTTTTAGTATCATTTTCTTGAAGTAGTATTTTACCTTGGAGAATGTTTTACCTTTCTTATATTGAGATCTGTCTGTATCACATCGTTCTCTAAATAATCTTTCTACTGAAAATGTACGTAGGTCAATATCGTATGTGACAACCATGAGCTGCTTTGCCTTCATCCTCTTATTGCTGATATATTACCTTGTGGATGTCAAGAGACTGTGGTCGGGTGCTCCATTTTTCTACCCAGGTCAGTAAAATCACAGCAGGAAACTTATTCCTTCCAATTTTTTCTGCACTGATACTATCCTTTTATGTTTTCTGCACTTCTCTTGTCTTTTAAGAGTTGGGATTTAGAATGAGGTAACTTGAAGAATGCCAGGATGATTAACTTGAGCTGAATCTTTGCGTAGAATTGAGACTGTCAAGACCAGGTATTTAGGAGAGAGGGACTGTCAAGTCTTTAAATGAGGGTTGGAAGCTGCTATTGCCCAATGACTGTTCTTGGTTTGGTCTCGAGTTAAGGGAGCAGTTGCCTAGTACCAAGCAAAATACCGCAGCTGGTTCGTAGTTGGTTTTGGAAAGGACTGCTGAGACTTGGGTAACCTAATGGGAAACTGAAAGGCCTGTCAACAGAGTCATACCACTTCTGAAGAAGTGGAAGACAAAAATCCCCTGGGGAGCTGTGTCGGTTCTGTCTCTGTGTTTTTAGATAAGCCTGTCTCCCAAAGCATCCCACTGTGGTTTTAACCACACTGGGCTCTTGACAAACATCTGAGTACAGAATGCAAACCCACAGCAGAGAGAAGCTTTCAGCAGCTTTGGTGTCTGGTGTCTGGACAGGAAGATGGGTAGGGTGACAGCATGGTATCATATCTCCTACCAGAAATCCCAGAGCTTTGAAGGGCACTCAGCATTTGTTTTGTAAAGGCAATAGATCTGACCAAAGAGGCTGGCACTCGGCCACCCT
The DNA here is from genome assembly GCF_011004875.1 of Balearica regulorum gibbericeps. Taxonomy (NCBI): domain Eukaryota; kingdom Metazoa; phylum Chordata; class Aves; order Gruiformes; family Gruidae; genus Balearica; species Balearica regulorum. The sequence goes on along the minus strand of NC_046187.1, from coordinate 23,309,779 downwards.
GAAGACAATAGCTGTGACTATCCTCCTTGTCGATAAAATTACAGGATACTGATTTGGTTGTATTGTCAATTTAGCATATAGGTTGTCTGTATTTCTTTTCAATAAACATTTTGGGGGAGAGGAACCTCTCAGACTGTATTTGAAAACACGTACCTGTACCATCTTTGGGGCAACTAACATTAGCTGTTGCGATTAGCTGTTGTTGTCTCGGTGCCACGCTGTTCATGCCTCTGCCTGCTCACTCTGAAGCAAGCTCATACCTGCTCTTTCAGATGGCGTGACCTTGTGCTTACTTTCAGGAATGAACTCAATCCTCATCTACATTGGACACGAAGTGTTTGAAAACTATTTCCCTTTTAAGTGGAAGATGCAAGACAGTCAATCCCACGCAGAGCATCTGACTCAAAACCTCACTGCGACAACTCTCTGGGTCATAATATCGTATTTACTTTACAGGAGAAGAATATTCTGGAAAATCTGATAGAGGTAGTCCAGGGGTAGCAGGCCTAGATTCTGATGGGGCAAGTGCGTAAGGTGGATTAGCCTGAAATACTGCCGCTTGTGCTAGGCTGTATTACTAAAAAGGGATACTAGTTCAAGTTTACAGTGCCATGGAAGTTGTCTTCAAGCATTTTATGTGACTTAAGGGACAGTATTTTCCTATTTAGCAAAAAATTAATAGTCTGCTGCAGTTGCCCTCTTCCTGTTTTCTGTATTTTGTAAATATTTTACTGATCTCCCTCCTTAATATAGAGAAACTGAACATATTGCAACAGTTGGGCAGTCAAAGAGAGCCTGATGGTGCTTACAAAGGGAATTGCAAGGGATCGGGGTGGTAACTGCAAGGGGTTACCAGAATGGGACTGTGGTAACAGTCATTGCATCTGACAAGGCACCCCCTAACTCGCATGGTCTGGGGTTTGTGTGTACCCTTGGCACCTGCCACATGCCTGTGCCACCCCAGCTACTGGCACACGCTTAACTTGGCCATCTTTTGGACTCGGGAGCACTGGCAGCATCCTCAGCCCTGCACTTGGGTCTGCAATGCAGTGCCTGGGAAAGCTCCAGGGCACTTCTGTGTTGCAGCATGCTGCGGAAAGCCATGACTCAACTCATCGTTCTTCATTGTGTTCTTCCAATTTGGTCTTGGGTCAAAACCTTAGATTTAGGATCCTGCTGAAGCCTGCTGCCCAAGACCTCTTCTATTGGCTTATTCATCGGCATGCTGCTGCTACAGGTTTAGCAGCACATCTGTGCATGTTCCAGGCCTTTGTGTTACATGGATGAGGTCTGAGTTTCACGTGCTGCACTCTAAGAGTGCAGAAAGGCCAGTTCCGATTGACTTTGTATAATCACTTGGCTTACCAAGTTCAATCAAAGCAATCCTCTTTATAAATGGATTTTCATAAGGGCCCTGAATCTGAAAACCAGCCATCCAGGTGCAATTCAGCCAAAAATGAAGAGATAGGAGACCAATTCAATGTAAGATAATAGTTTTTGGAAACTCAGGAAATTCACTCGTGCTGTGATTTCCAAACTAGTGCTAATAAAAAGCCTGAAATACCCTGCTGTGTTCTCTGTGTACGTATAAAGACAGGAAGAATTAAGATGCGCACCTTAGTATAATGCTATGGAATAAAAACCAAAACAAATAGGACATTACAGAAAACTTCTTAAACAAAGTTTTATTTATAAAGTTTTATCTACCCCCACAAGAAAACTAAGCAGTGAACAAACACTGAGTAGTGTTACAGAACCTGTAACTCATAGGGAATTTCTTTGAGACGCTGGACAAGTGATTTTCCACTACCACGCTGCTGTTCATACACTTTAGAGCCTTCCCCTCTCTCTGTAAGAGACATTGCATCATGGTCCAGTCCATTCAAGCAAGAGTCTGAAGCAGCAGTATTTTCTCATTAATGCAGAACCTATGCAAGACCACCATGAGATTTTCCCCACAGCGTGAGACCTGGCGCTCCATGGCCAGGCGGAAATCTTCTTTCACTCCTTTAGTTATACCCCGGGTAACTGTATGATGCCTTAAGCCATGAAGGAAAGAGAGAAAGACAACATCATATAATGGTTATTTGGTGCACTACAGTAATTTAAAGGGTGCTGCATGTCACTTACTATATATCTACTGTCCATACCATGTTTATGTAAGAAGAGCCAAATAGCCCGTGCTATGCTACTTTTAAAAAATCATGTGTTTAGTAGCTTACAAGTCTTTCAACCGTTAGAAGTTCCACAGAAGTCTATGCTCTCACTGCTTTGATTATGACTGTTGGGACAAAAATGTTGCTGTTCTGGCTAACAGGAAAATCTGTTCCCTTAACTCAGCATGAACAGAGTTCTCTTGCTTGGGGAAATTAATTCCTTTTTTCCTCTCTACTGCCTGGGCCACTTCCTCCTTGTAATCATTTCTGTAAATGGTTGGGGGTTGAAAGAAAAGATGAATCTGCTTTCTCTGGAGGAAGGGGACAGATGGCTACCACCATAAAGAGCAGAGGGCATCTTGCACCAGTAGGAAAATGCAGGAAGGACCTGTATAATCCCATGGGCACTGATAACTCTTTGACTAATGAAAGGCACAGTGAACACTTCACAGGCCAACACAAAGCCAGGCTATGGGTCTGCGTCAGTAGAAGTCACCTCTTGTGGAGATACCAGACATCAGGTAGGGATAACATTTATTCTGCACAGAAGTTCAGGACTTGTTTCCAAACAGAACAAAGGCGCAGCTACTGAGCAAGCTAAAGCGATGCTGGCTGGGGAAACTCTTGGGATATTGCCCTGTTAAAGGCTGTTCTTATGAACAGTTCTTTGTCCTCACACTGGCCTGTAGCACTCAATACCTAAATCTTGTCTTTAAAACAATGTTCTGCAGCGCCAAAGCACTACGCTTTACTTGCGCTGGTCCAGACCGGGGTAAGTAAGATGAAGACTTTGTAACATCTACCTGCTCTACTTGGGAAGGGAAGCAAAAGATATGCCCTGAAATGAGAGCCCTAGGACTACTAAAGGAGCAGCATAAATTTTATTACAGAGAAAAGCATAATGGTAACGTTGAGACAAGTCCTGAGTGGTGGGTAAGAAGGGAAGAGCTGGGCCGAACCCAGCAAGCACACTGAAAGACAGGAAATAAAAAGTAAAGGGTGAGGGCATCTATGCCAATCCAGAGATGCTGGAAACAAGAAGGGGAAAAGTCTGGGAATTACCGTCACCAACAATACCACCCCACCTTCACTTAAATCAGCAAGTCCAGCACTCTCTGCCAAAACAGCAGAGACCTCTGTAACATGTGGAAAAGGCAAAGAGACTAGCCTGGAGACTACTGGGCAATTCATTGATGAGCTAGGCTGAGCGAAGCAAAACTGCACTAAAAATACTCCAGCATAGTCAGAGGTTATGGGATAAGCCCTGTTTTCCATCTTTACTGTCTTAAACATCGCTGGCAGCTGAGTGCTATGGTCAGTTACAACCTAAAGGAGAATATGCGACCTACAGCTACTGAGCAAGCCGGCAGCACTTTTGAAGATGCGTGTCATGTAACAGCTGGAAAACAGAAAACAGAATTCAGAGCAACTTAAATGAAGAAAAGTAGCTACAAAGGGATCCTGTAACTAGTATCTTGAAAAGAAAGGGTTACACTCTTGCTAATACGTGATTGAACATGGGTATTATTTTGGGGGGTTTCTAAATTTTTGTTTAAATTCAACAGTGATTATTAAATTGAAAGGACACGGATACTGGCAACTTATGGGAAAAAGAAAAATAAATGTTATAATAGAACAACATGGTTTGCCAGGCAATGTAGGCACAAATGGAGGAAAAAAAAAAAGATAAATATTGAGTAACAAATTGCTGAAAACCATGGGCAGTAAAACATGTTGACAAAACACAGCACACTATGAGCAGGGTTTTTCCACTTGGTACCTGTCAGCAGTCTGTATGCTGGGCGGTAGCACAGGTATGAATTCCTGCTGCAGTAACCCCATGGGAGGGCTAGAAGTCCTTTAAAAAACAGCAAATAGCAGCATTCAAACACCCACACACCAACTCCCCCTCCGGTGCAAAACAACTCTCCAGAACAAGGAGCAACAAAGAACTAGGGTGAGACCACAGAGCAGTTGACCACCGAGCAGCCGAAGGGGTGCAGGACCCTAACAGCATCAAACATGCAAATATCCCCAGATTTCATTGCAAGGCTGTTCTGCAACTGTGGTCTAAATATATACACGTATTTTTGGACAGTTACACCGGGAGAAAGTACAGCGGTAGGTGTAAAAACAATTCACAGTTGTACTACGATGAACTGTCATAGCTCTTCCCAGGAAGCGTGTCCGTCAGAAAAAGATTTAATCCGAGGAGCACTACAGATACCACAGCTTCCCTGCAGAGCCAGCAAGAGCACATCAGCGAACCAGGAGAGCCCACAGCTCGGGAGTTAAAAGATTTGCTGCCGAGCCCAAGCTGAGCGCATGCACAGCAGGAATAGGCCAAGTTGAGTACATGACAGTATTTGTTACAGGTTGCCTAAGTATCTTTTCATTAGCCCACAGATGGCCTTTTTCATCTTTTCAAATTTAAACTGTATACAAACGTGGCTGTTAGAGGACGGCACAATGTCAGAGCACAAATGCCCACTCAGAGCAACCTCCCGTTTATGGCCAGGGCCAGGTGAACTAGCCCCAAAAGGTGTCTCAGCTGTAAGACAGTTTGTCTTCTCTGTGAAGTTAAGTCCTTATCTCTGTGTGCTATCTGTAACACGAGATAATAACCTCATGCATCCAGCCTAGATCAAATCCAATGCCCCACCAAAGGAGAAATGAGAAATTTGGTATATAAAGAACAGGTCTAGTTTCTTATCCTAAGTCTTTCAAAACATCGCCTAAATCTTATTAGGCACCTGAGTACTGAGTGCATCATTCACCTCCATCGATGCTAAGAAGGGAGCAGAGAAGCAAGACTCGCACTTGCATGCCTGTAATATTGAGTTAGGTGCCTACTTTCAGATCTCCCAGGAGGGCATTTTGGTTAGGATCTATAATTTATGAATGAATATGGATGGCGAGCTATGTTTATAAAAGTCAGATAAAGATGCAACATTTCAGTAGTACAGAAACACTCTACAATAAGGCTACAATAACCTGAAATAAAATATTCACAAGAACTATTCATCAAATGAGATAATTTTTCAAAAGTTCTTGGCACGAATGAGTCCAGTACTTGCAAAAATGGACACAGGGAACAGCAAATACAAAGGAACAGCAAGATGTTACTGGTCCCAGGGTGGCAGATGTCTGCAGAAGGGATTCTGCAGAACTATGTCTTCATTACTGTTTGCAAGATCTGCAGTCAGACCTGAACACAGCCACAGGCACAATCAGAATAAAAATTACACTTTCAAGATACTTTGTTTCACTTCAAACCAATTAAGCTTTTCCTCCTCTGTCCCCAAGGGGAGATGTGATGGGAATGTGAGTAGAGGCAGAGCACTCAACAGCTTTCGCATCAAGTTTATGCAGTTTGGTAGGCTAAGATTAGACTTATTAAAGCAAGATTTATCAAAAAGAGGCGCACAATATTAATGTAATTTCTTGCATATTGTTCTTTTCCTCTTTAACGTCACTAGCTAACACTGCCACTACTGACGTGTATAATCAATAAAACTATGAAACTTGGCTTGTCTAGAAAGGAGTTCAAAAGCACTTAATGGTTGAATTCAGAGCTCATCGCAGAAGCCTCATTGACACTGCAAACAGAATGAGCTGGCTATATCACCAGTTAAAACCCAAACCACAGACCTTCATATTCGCACAATGGATACAAGCAAAGGGAAAGCTTCCAAGCTGTGCATCTATTTTGCAGGACCTGATTATAAGTCTGCAGGCTACCAAGATCTTACTTCAGCTTTTGAAAACCACATTACAGTTTGCTTTCCTAGGTTCAAAAAAATGAACGTAATTTCCTATGAAGTATAAAGCACTGAGGAAAAGTACTGGAAGAAGAATGTGGAATTCACCTGGGGAGAAAATGTCCTGTAAGTCATAAATCAAAAAGCTGTCCTTATAAAAAACATTTAATATTTGTAATACACTGCCCATCAATTAAGATGCAGGAGTGCCATGCACATTTATGCCGAGGAAAGATCAGGCATCGGAGCAGCTGTTTTGTCTATGGGCTCCTGTGGCAAACTCAGAGTCTTCCTGTGCATGACTGAACAGTATCCAAGCTGCCTCTGCTAATTATTGAGAGGATGGTGCAGCAGCTCCTACAACCAGAACTGGTGATGGTTTTGAAAGATGAAAGCCAGTCTGCAGATTTTGAGCCTACCAACCATTGTCCCAGGAAACAGGGCTGTGCTGGCACTCTTTATCTAAACCCCCTGCTGGGAGAGGCTGTGAGCTAACCAGTGCCACTGAGGTCAACACTGTTGGGTGACACCATCCCTGAGCCTCACAGCCAGCCCAGCTAAAAAAAATATCTGGGGTACCAGCTGAGTAGTCGTCATCTCCAATTAGCAGATGACACCCTGAACTCTCCTTCCCATCAGCTCTCTGATGAAGTGGTTCCTGTCCTACACGCCTCAGTCACATAAAATGTACACGGCATTTCCAGCTGGATGGGATATTTGACTGTTTTGGCTTAATAAGCACAAAGGAACGCACCTCTCTCCTACAAGCATTTCCATCATTGAGCAAACATAACACTGGTCAAAAGGAGGTCAAAGAGATTTCAGTCTTGCTAGAAACACTGCTCACTGCCTACTTCCTGACTGGTGGGGTCAGAACAGTAACAGCTACCACACCAATCAAAATAAAAGCCGTGACGCAGAGAAATAGTGCTGAACTATTACAGCTAACTTGACATAGCAGCTAAGAAGTTACCAGGTGTAGTCTTCAGTGCTAAGCCCTCTTGCTGACAAAGCTTATTACTTAACATCATATGTAGTGCAGCAAACCCTGATTCTTGTTTTCATACAGCTGGTTAGAAGCAATGAGATATAGCAAGGGTAAGAGTTTGAAAATCTAGAGCTTAAAAGAGAAAATTCTCTGTCACATAATTAAGCATTTGTATTTCTTCTTTTCTTTAATTACACCTAGTATCTCATTTTTGTGTTGGTTACATAGAAGTCTGGAAAATCTATTTACTAGTCCAAATTTGGATCCAGTTGTCTAATGTTAGGCTCCCATTTTTTTAAATCTTTAGCCCATTTCTAGTTAGTGAATAGCCAGAATACACTGACCCAAACTGGAATTCAACAAACTTCAGCAGTCCCCCTCTTATAAAGCAAAATACCACGAGTTTTAACAAACAACCAGGATATTCCAAAACATTCTGCCACTAAAACCCTGCAGCAGATACTTGTTCAGTCTTGTCTCAAAACTAAGAACACCTAGGAAGTTAATCCAAATCATTAATTTCCTTCAGCATCTCGTAATAAGCTAAGCAGAATAAGCTTGTTCAGTACATAGCAAGAGATGACCTGCTAGTTCTGACAGAAAGGTTATTAGAGTTTACCTGGAGTGTAATTTAATTTATGTTTTATACCTAAGTTTTTTATCATTCAGTGGTCTTTCATAACTTTGTTTACAACAAATAGTGCTTTCTGTTTGGAATTATTGCTCAGCAAAATTAACACCATGTTGCACTCATGCCTAGTTATTTAAAGAATTCCTGCAAAGTGCAAGTGTCTGGTTGAAAGACCAATAGTGTAATCACTTTAATATGGATCATTTTAAAGCAAATGCAAGACTTAAAAATAAAGTTCTGTAAAAGCAGGAGTTTAAAGTTGAAGAACCTCCAAAAAGAATTCACAGATCAGCAGGAGAGTCAGAAAAAGAAACTCACGGCCTTGTTTGAACTCCTTAGCCAACTCCTTAAATTTAAACTCAAAGAGATGACAAACTTACTATCCAGAAGATTACATGAAAGATTACAACCAGAACTTACTCCCTTTTTTTTTTTTTCCAAAGAAAACAGTAAATGCTTTTTTGTCCTTACTTGATCAACATTGCTTGATTTGGCAGCAGTTCCAGATGAATTTTCCCTCCTTCCTGTGTTCTTAAATAAGCAAATTCCTCCAACATATCAATATCTGAAGAAAACGTTAAAGATTTGAGTACGGAAAAAATGATAGAGAACATTCCTTCTTATCCCTCACATCTGAAGCCACATTGCTGAAAGGACAGTCAAAATGAACAGCTATTGAAGTATCTCATTCTTAAAAGTGATAAAGAAGATAATATGTATTCCTAATCTTCCACAAATTCATGAGAAATGGCTTTTTGAAGTGCAAAATGCACACATCAGTCAATTTCTTTTCTTTCTTCATTTCTTTCTTCATTTCAGTCAAAGGTAAAGAAAGATCATCTCTCCAAATTCCCTGGTTGTTTTTATTTTTTTTTCCTGCATTGCAGGTTATCAAAGTTGTGCATACTGAGGCTGGGACTGAAGGAAATGCCACCACGGTGGCACATACAACCCTTTTTAGTTTTCTATTTCGGTCCCTTACTTAGCTTTTCTTCTTTTTTTTTTTCCTTCCTTTAACACCAGAGCTTTTTTAGTTGTCTCAGATAGGACTCAGACTCCTTGCTTCCTGGGGATCATGGCTGGATGTCTATTTAGGTTAAACACTAAACTGTTCACATGTGTGTATACTGACCAAAGCGTATGTCAGATATCTGAATACAGAAATCAGACATGCTTTGCATGAACTTTGACATATCTCATCACCTTACTCAACCCAAAAATCTTTCCCACACAAAGCATTTCATAAACAACAGCCAAAATCATTCAAGTCCTTGAAGCATGGGTACCACTTTGTCATTTTTGTTAACAACCTTGTAGCATAATGACCTATATATCTTACTGAAAAGACTGCCATCACTTGCACGAGCAGCCTAAGCTGCTGTTTTTCTGAATGGAAGTGCAATTGCAATGTACTTAAGGGTACTCTCAAGTGCCAGAACAGGTGACAGGAGCCCTATTTATAGTCCATTGTGCACTGCCACCTATTACAAGAGGCTTACATGGTATGGAAATAAATACAGAATACGATTCATGGAGAAGAGCTGCTGCTGAAACTATCTAACAGCTTTTCCAACACCCCAGCACATAGTTTTGGATGTGAAAGACATTCTTGGTTAGAGAAAGGATACTCGTGACATAGTTGAAAAAATTCTCATACTGGAAGTTTCCTTGTTGGCAGATTTTGTTGATGGCTTTCAGGAACAAGTTCTCACCCCTTGGCCACTCATGCTGAAGCAGAACAACTACATGGCCCAGCGCCATGTCATCTCTGCTGTCTGTGAAAGCTCTGAGCTTCAGGGAAAAAAATTGACATTAAGGCAATCAGGAAGCACATGTTGCTCTTATAAATGTAAGGGATTCATCTCACCTACATCTGTGTAAACACAGTTGTTGTTCTTTATGAGCATATTTCATTCTGTCCTAACATACACATTTAAAATAGGTTGGAAATTTCCAGCCAAAATACCAAATTCTGTCCACTGACCTATAAGGGAAGTCTGAATACAGACAAAAATATTTTGAGATTAATTCTATCTCCGCTCCCCAAAACTAAAATGAATAGAAGAGAAAAAGAAGAGAGAACAAACCCTCCTCCATCAGCACTCCCTCCCCACCCAAAAAAAGAGCCTCCACAAACCCATTTAGGTGAGAAGCCCTTGAGGCACAGCCCTTCTTCACACCTTGAGGCACAGCCCTTAGTCACACCACTGGGATAAGGCCATGCCATTGCAGGACACCAGATACATCAACCAGGCCTTAGAGACACAAGAGAATGTGAAGCCTTGACTATAGCTTACCTTGAAACAAGCTAACAATAGATGAAGGCAGTAAGGCATGATAGCTCTACTGGTACATGGCCAAAGCTTCAAATCAGACCCTGCAACAGAACAGTTTATCATACACTTCTTTAGGGGCCTCATGATTATCTAAGTTTGAAAGAAATCAGAATGGAGCAAAACAAATCTACAATTGCCAAATCTCAGGTAGGGAGGAAAACTTTGAAGGTAAATTACAAATGATTCAAAACCTGAAGTTACACATTTTACAATTCTTTCTTCTTTTCTCTTTCCCTGTGGTAGGACTTTGTCACCAAAACACTTTAGTAGGTACCAGCAGGAAAACCACTCACAAAGCCAAGAGGGGATAAAGAACTTCCTCTCTCTTTGTAATACAAAAAGAGAAGAATTATATACTCAACTGAAATGCATGAACTAAAATTGAGCTGACACTGAGTTTAGGGTAGTAGCAACTCCATACCTTTCCTGAATTTAGACTTGACTTTAGGTTGCTCCTCTTGTACTTTACCTCCATCTTGTATTGGAAGTAAAATACAGCACATGAGGTCAAGCACTTTTTCGCATGTTTGCTATAAAAAGAAGAGAGACATGATAATGCTAAGTCTAAATTAAAGTTCTTAAAATTCAGATATGTTAATAATGATTAAAAATTTCACATAGCGCAAAAGAAAAAGAACAATCACAAAATTCTCTGCTAAAACTCGAGTGGACAATGTCTAACTCAGTTTGGCTGAGCAAAAAGACGTAGCTATCATTAAACAATCTCTGTGAGCCTACATAAGTCATTTTAGTTGTGAAAAAAATAGGTATTGGCATTCTTCATTTCAAGAGTGTAAGGTCAATACAACTGCAATGAAAACCTATTTTATTTTGAAGGATTAAGTTTTCAAATTAATTCTTAGAATAGTTTTTAAAAGCTTATTCTGTCCATGGTAAAAAATAGAAAGGAAAATGGCAATCTGACAACATGACAGAAATGCGATGAATTTTTAATGCTATTTCCTAGAGACAATAAGAGGTCTGTGGGGATATATTATCACATTTCCAATGAAAAAGCAGTAAACTGGAAGTGACAATAAGTCTTGTCCAGTTGTACTGGGATGATGTTAGATCCTAACAGACCCAGCCTTTATTATTAGTGCTGACACTGACTGACCTCAAACCACTATGCACTCCTGTAACATTAAAAACACAAAATACCTATTGCAAAGGTAAAGCGAGTTCAGAGGTCAGGCCAAACAATATTGTTCTGGAGTCTCTTATACTGTCAGTTGATAACTAATTCTTTTCTAAGATGATCACAAAACTTTCTTTTCTATAAACCTCTCCTTTCCCTTGCCACATGAAGCCTATACCTAAGAAGTTTCCCTCAGTATTTAAAACTGTTTCAGAAGTTAAGGAATTCAAATTTAAGGTTACATTTACAGACCACTCAAACACTTGTAGCTACGGAAAATCATAACTAAACTCCACAAATCATAATTACCAAACTGACTCTTTAAGAGAGATACTAATGGACAGTCAGTTACTGTGCCAGGAAGTGCAATTCTTCTCCCTGTGAAGCATGGATTTTTCAGTAGACCCTGGCTTACGTTCGATACCCTGTTGAAAGAAGGCTAACGGGAAAATTCAAAGGAAGATGACAAACAGGAACCACAGGGCCAGATGATCAAGGACCAGAGTGTGGAATGCTCTACCTACCCGATATTCTCCAAGGGCAAAGTGGCATGTTGCTAACTGGATTAGCGCTCTCTGGTTTTCTAGTGATCCTTGTCCTGTAATTTGCTGTGGAGAATGAGAACCCTGAAGAGCTGCCAAGTGATGTAGGCTGCTAATTGCTTTTTTGTACTGCCCCTTTAAAAAAAAGATATAAAAAGACAGTGTTAGCGTCTTCTGTATGCAATGGGTAGAAAGACAGAAATAAAAATTCCCTTACAGAAAGCTTTCAAAACAGTGTGTATCCAAGTAACAGGGCTTCAAAATTTTAATCTACCAGAACACTCTCCAGTGATGTGCTGTGTGGATCAATCACTTGCAAGACAGCGAGAAGACAAACGGAATTCTGTTTTAAAAAACCTGTTTACAAAATTGCATTTATAACTGAAACAAATGCTCTTCAGAGTTAATCAGTACTTTCTTCAGACTAATAAAGTTTGAAATAGCTCTTGTTCAGGTACAAGTACAGGCAAAAATAAAAGACCTCAAAGGAGAAATATAAAAGAACAAGCTTTGTTCTATAGATGGTATTTGGAATGAGTACAGTCAGACTAATTTCTGAGGAGAATGATAAATTTTAACTGAGACATTAAAATCTTCTGCTCTTTGAAAATGTGTGTCTCTGTGTTCCAACAGAATGCACTAACAAACAGACAAAATGCACTTTTCTTCCATAACACCATATATATCTACTGGTCAAAACGCCAGTGCAGAGATCTTTCCCATATGCAAAAACCAGCTGGACTCAACAAACAGCTATTGGGACAGGAATATCCTAAGAAGACGACCTTTTGGGGTCATGCTTTAAAGGATAAAATCAGTAGACACTTAAAGCAGTCAAACTGGGTAAGCAGAACAGCTATTCACTAGAACAGCAACGTAATGGTGTCATTTTTACTAATTTTTGCTTTATTTTTTACCTGGTAGATGATCATGTCTGTAAGAAAGATTCTTAACCAAAGCCAGGTGTCTGTCTTCCATGACAAGCAAATTCTGGTGAACTCTGCGTAAGTGGTCAGAGAAGAAAAAAATAAAAGAGAAAATGAAACATTGCACAGCTTTGGGTTAAATATCAATTATCTAGAAAAAAATAGCTGAATTTAAAAATGAAAAAAACCTAACCAGTAAAGAGTGGGAAATCTTTCAGATATAGGATACTCTCTTCCAATACAATCATATTTGGATTACACTTCTCTTCACAGTGTCCAACAAATCTAAGAGCAGCTAGGTGGTACTATTTTCCTGCTTTTTAGAACAGGAATTTGTTTTCAAGAGTATCACACCAGATATTATCAGAAAGGGAGAGACACAGTACAGACATCTTCTTAAGAATGAACTAAAGCAGCCATTAGCAGCATATCCTCACCTAGTATTATCAGCACTACTATTAACCAACTGCTCCTTCAGTACAAGCTGCTTCCAAAAGAAGTGGGGGTGAATAAGCAAAGATGCATGAAGAATGAAATGAAATCCAGGAACAAAATATTCAAAAATGCAACAACTGCTAAAGCTTCTTATTGGAACTTAGATCAAAAATACTCGGGACCCAAAGCAAATTTAAGGATTCACAATGACAGGAATTCTATTTTAACAATAGTAAAATGACTTCTATGCATAGCAATGAAGCCTAAATGCAACTCTGCCTGCAGTCAGCCTTACCTTTGTCGAGTGATTCCAGAGAATAGAGCAGCTCCCAGCTCTCCCTTGCCAGTTTAAAGCTCTCTAGTACTTCGATAGAGTTTGCAAGATCTGCCTTGTTTACTGTAATATGGCGACTTCGTGCCTTCCCAGAAGGATCCTCATCATCTGAGCTCTGCTTAAGAATCAGTATAAAACAAAAAGATTCACTTCTTTAATTTATACTTATTTCCAAGGACTCTAAAGTCACAGAAGTTCCCCTGAACACAAGAAAACAATTCTGTACTAGAGATGCCAAGGTCCTAGTTTAAGTGCCTTTAAGTGACTTTTTGCTTAGCTTGTTTTAATATTAGAACAATCTGCTTTGCTACCAAGAAACTCGGTGGTATAGCGTGCTAAACAGTATGCCAAATGAATTCATTCTGTTAAACGTTGTGTGCCACTGTTACCACCACCACTGAGCTTCAGCCAGATTATCTGTTAAAGTACGTACATACTTTACACTTTATCACCCAGTTTAAGCCTACAGTGGCATAATGCAAAAGAAATGTAATTCTTGTATAAGTGCGTACTTCTACCAGCAGGGAAATTCTACAAAATAGTGGTATTCTACTATTAGAGAAATAGATGTATTCACAGTTCCAATCATGAAAAGTCAATTAATTTGGAGGTTTAGCTGTAGGAACATCTGACTGCTATAGCTACCATTTTTACCAGTTTCTGAAGTCTCTGCTGAACTCCTTCAACTTCAAGTATTCACATCAGCACATATGTGTCTATAGCAATTGCTATAAAAATTGTTTTATTCTTCTTGGCTTTAGCCAAAAAAATCTGTTTGCAAACTGTGGTCATAAACAGATATTCCAGGGTAGCTCTAACAATGTGTCTATTAGATCTGTGTCAAAACCACTACTGTCTACATTCCAGTACCAATGCCATTCTTGTTATGAACAAAAAAGTCTAGAAAAGTTACCATTGTTTTTTCCCTTCCTTCGGCAAGTTTCCTCTTTTTGTGTATGTGTTTGTTACGATCAAGATCTGCATCACCATAGATGTTGGTCACATCCTCAAGAAGAACCAGTGGGGCTTGGTTTGGAGCATTTGGACCTGGATTTAAGGATAAATTAATTCAGGATTGCTCTAAACTGATCTGAAAGGTCTCCTGCCTACATCAAGCTGGTTGTGTTTACTTCACAAGTAATTATTATAATGCTAGAGAAAACAATCTGAAATTAATTAATTTAAGTTGCATAAGCTTAAACTATGCTGGTAAAGCTATGGTTTTCTCAAAGCAGACTTACGATAAAGGTCAGAATCCATTTACCAGACATCACAAGAGTTTGCTTGAGAGTTTCAGAATATCTTTGGATCCTTTTCTTACTGAGCAGGCACAATGTATACTCAGGCAGCAGGTGTTCTCTCATTAAGTATTATTTGCTTTTATATAACTATTCAGCAGGCAAACAGAACAAAATGCTCTGAAGTTAACAGCCACAAACATGGCGAAGTACAGTAATATTCACAAAACATTCTCATGAGAAACCAAATATGCTGACAGGCACTGACACCTCAAAGAAGTGAGCATATTTCATCACAAGATTTCTTTAGTAGGATCATTCAGTGTCAGCTTTGCCCCCACTGATTTCAGTATACAGAATTAAACCTTTAATTGAGCCCATCATCACTCCCCAAAGCCTCTAGAGAAGCCTCATTTTGAAGCACAGAAGACACAATTTCTGCTTCCACTGGTGTCACAGAACATCCAATTGGATCTGGCACCTGTTATTTCAGATCTCAGTGCTTAAGTTTCATTAGATACAAAATACAAACAACAATCTCAAACAATATTGGTACATGGCCACTAATGAGAAAGCTTCCCTTTGAAAACATTTTCTCCCTTTGCACAATCAAGTTGCATATAGATGTGCAAAGCTCACATAAAGAGAAATATAAAGGAAAGGGGAAATCCATTAATCCATTTGTCCTGGTTGAAATCTCCACCAGAGAAGACAGTAGTGTGGACAAGTATTTTCAGTATAGGCATTTCTTATGTTTCTATTTGCATAAAGATATGAGGCTAAGGCCTCATTCATAATTGCAAAGAACTAATTTGAGAGCTTAGTATAAGGACAATCCATTTCATCTCTTGACATAGAAGAACCCACATTAAGCTTTTCCCACCTACTCAAAAGTGATGTGTAAGGAGTCCACTACAATAGAAGTTAATGTTACAAGAAACAACCAACCTGGCATGCTTAACAAATAATGTCATCTCCTTTGACTAGTTTCAAACTAAATACCACCACTGAAATGTCCCCCACACAAAGGCTACAATACGTTGAAATTTCCTTTCCGTACCATCACGTGTCCACTGTGTTGGAACCTAACCTGTGTGAACTGAAAACAGAGCCATGTCATAACGTAGAAAATAGCATCTGTGAGAAACTGATATGAAAGTACCACAACTGGGATGCTGGAAGAGTTTTATCACTAGAATCTCAAGAGCTGCCTACTTCTAACATCTGAGAAGAAAGGAGTGGGTTTTTCTTTTACTCATACTGATTTGAATGAATAACAGTTAAGTGCTTTGCTTTCAGTAGCCTTTATTCCAAAACCTCCAGTCCTAAAACAAAACAAAACCTAACCTCACCCTTGATTTGGGCTGCAAACTTTCTCTTACATGACTGAAAATTACACAGCCATACAAAGAGCAATGTTGTGTTCTTCTGTCTAACCAAGCTCTAGAATTTAAGCTTACAGAGTTTTTAACTGATTTCTAGCACAGAGCGTTATAAATAAACCCCTAAAAGCATCAGCCCAAATAGCAACTCCTGCCAAGCCTGCAGGCAGCCTGAAAGTTATGAGAGGTGTGAATTGCCTCATTCAGTTCTCAAGCCTCCAGCAAGGCAGACAGGAATTATGTAAGAGAAATGCATTGAACAGTTTTCTTCCAAGAGGTTTCTTGCAAATCCATGCACACGAGAAGAAAGTCAGAGATCAAAACTCAGAGTTACTGGATTAAGGAGGAGACAGCTTTTTTCCCCACCACTACACTTCCAAAATATGTAGGATACTACATTTCTAAAGAGAGCCCTCCAACGAGAAGGAGGAAAAACCCTAATGATAGAAGAATATGAAAGGCACTAAATACCACTGGACTTTAATGCTAAAGCAGAAATGAGTAAAAGATATCTTGGAAATACTTTCCTGATGTCAGGAAACGATGGGGGGTACCAGAAATGCTGCACAGAAGGGACTTCACTTTGCCGTCTCAGTATACATTCTTTTATGGTGGTTCAGTCTGAAAACATGAACTTTAACATACTCAACTGTAGAACTTAAAGGAACATTTTCACCAATGCTTTACTTCCTTTCTTCCTCAACTCAGAATCAAGCAGCTAAAACTATATGCACAGCTAAAGTATCTCACTGCCCCACCATAACTCTTCTTTCCTCAGGATAGAGAAAAAAATTCAACTCCATTAGTTCCTGTAGTTGTTAAAGTGACTACACTTTCTTTGCACACAAGTTGTCATTTGTAATTTGTCTTCTGAGTTTACCTATCTACGGACATTGTTCAACTGATTACCCAACTTTCTGTAAAGTTGTTTAAAACCCATCATTTGTATTGAGCGTTTAGTTACTCAAATGATTATTTACTCCATGCAGGAAACTGTGATAAAAGTTATGAACAAAACACACAATTAAAATGGAAATTTTATCATGAATCAGTAATTATAGTGTTAATAAGTACTAATTACCTATGGTGAAAATTTTTATTGTTGCAACGGATTTCCTAGCAGTGAGTGAAGAAGCAGGAAATGCACACTACTAAGAGTTGAAAATTCCTCTTTAAAATGCTGTTTATTTCAGTAAGTTCTAAACAAACTGGAGGTTAAAGAACTTCCTTCAGCTTCTGGGCCATCCCTGAAAAGTCCAGTCAATCCCTGGAGAAGCAATCCAAGGTATTCCAAGCAACCTGCTATGCCCCAAATGCAGATTTGAGCGGGTAGGAAAAAAGCACAGGTAACCACTGATACTTTAAATGTTCAATTTACAAATTAATTACAAATTAGGATTAATGTGCAAAGCACATCTTTAAGATTATGCTTAAACTATACAAAGAAAGCCATGTTGGAAGCTTATGAACTTCAGGAAATTTTTTTCTATTCAGTTTTTAATTGATTAATTATAAATCTGTTGTGTGTTCCTAATGCAAAAATATCTTCATTTATTTTGTGGAAGCTTTTTGTACAATCTTTTGACTGAAGGAAGCCAGGAAAATGTCAGCTTCAAAGAAACAGAATCAGAGGAGAAAATGAAGCAAACATGATGAGTAGGAAGAGTAGGAATCAACCCTTGGGATGTTTCTCATAACATCTCGTCTGTTACTTTTCTCTTTGCTAGACAACTGACTGCTGCCAGCGAGGGCTGAAACCATGATGCCAAGTTAGATTGGTCTTTGGTCTGATCCACTACAGTAGTTGTCATCATCTACTACTGCTGGTAAGATTAAAGGGTCGGGAGAATTTTAAAAAAGACCCATGTCACTTTGTAAAATGATAGTTTCAATAGACTAATGAGTAAAGATCTTTCAGACATTAGCAATGAAGTCACAAAGAACTCTTTACAAAAGCTGAAACATTAGAAACTAACCTTGAAAGAGCGATGGCTGGATGTTGCTGACATACTGGAATGCATTTTTAAAGAAGACCAACATCGTGGAATACACTACTTGATTTTTATATTTAGCATGTGCATCACTGTCAAAGTTACTGATGTATCTGCAGAGGTCCTTCATTCGATGCAAAATATCACCATAACTTCTGAGGAAGAGAGACAAAAAAGAGTTCAGGATGATACACTGACTCCAAAACTAAATGAAAGAACACACAGTGAATATGAAAAACTTAATGTTTTGACTGAGGAAATCCCCCAGCTGCAAGTCAGTGGAGGCTGGGAATGCACGCCAGTGAAACTTCACTAAACATTTACCATGTTTCTCTTTGCTGAGGCACCTAGGAAAGGATACCCCACAGTACTATAGTTCTTAAGCATGACTTTCATCAACAAAGAGTTAGTTGAGAGAGTAATTTCAAAGGACTCCTTAGATCCATGCTTTTGCTTTACATTGTACAGTCTTGAAAGAAGAGCTGCACTGAATTTACACAAAATGTCCTCTTATTAAAATCCTTCTTCAACCCATCTCCTTAAGAATTAAAAAGCCAAATTCTCCTTGAGAAGAAATACCTGGAAAAGTACACATTTCTCACCTTCTTCCCTTATCCATTTGCCATTCACACCTCATTCCCACCACAGACAGTATTTTAAATAGCCTCTCCCAAGGATCTGTAATCTGGGATGATTTCTCTGTGAGACCATCTATTACATATTTCTGAGAGCTACGCTTGCTTGGAGACATAATATCAGAGGAATCTTGTGAACCTAGGAAAACCAGCACATTTTTCTCTTCATAAAGAAATCAAATCAATTGATTTATTTTCAAGAAGGAGACATGTAAAAATGTACACTGGAGCTTTCAGGGTAATGATTCAGGGGATCAGTAGGCAGTTCTGCCTCCTCCTCCAAGAGAGCTAATAAGCTGGATAAGATGATCTTGGACATTTTATCCTACCTCTCAGTACATATGTTGAAGCATCATGAGCATCAGGACTAAGTAGTTGAAGCATCATGAGATATTTTGGTTATCAAAGAACTAAGAAATATCAAATACTACTATTAATCATACGCGGCCTCACCTCAAGTACTGTGTGCAGGTTTGGGCACCACAGTACAAAAAGGACATAAAACTATTGGAGAGTGTCCAAAGGAGGGCAACAAAGATATTGAAGGGTCTAGAAGGGAAGACGTATGAGGAGAGGCTGAAGTCCCTTGGTTTGTTCAGCCTAGAGGAGACTGAGGGGAGACCTCATCGCAGCCTACAGCTTCCTCACAAGGGGGAGCGAAGGGGCAGGCGCTGATCTCCTCCCTCTGGTGACCAGTGATAGAACCTGACGGAACAGCATGAAGCTTCGACAGGGGAGGTTTGGGTTGGATATCAGGAAAAGGTTCTTCACTGAGAGGGCGGTCGGGCACTGGAACAGGCTCCCCAGGGAAGTGGTCACAGCACCGAGCTTGACTGAGTTCAGGAAGCATCTGGATAACGCTCTCAGTCATATGCTCTGATTCAGCTGGTCCTGTGCGGAGCCAGGAGTTGGACTCGATGATCCTTATGGGTCCCTTCCAACTCAGGATAGTCTATGATTCTAGGATTCTATGATCCTTGTCTATGGGATACATTACATAAAAGTAATGCATTCTTAATTTATGGATATTACTTCACTAATACTAAAATACATTCTAAGAAAGGTTAATTTTGTAAAAATATTCTTACCTTGATATTGGCTTTCTGTCTGTGTTGATCTAGTTACATAGTTAATATAAAATTCTGCTGCTTTATTCAGATACTTATATAACAAGCTGGCAGGAAGTCGAACATCAGGGTTGTTAATTATTAGAGGAAGAACATCACAAACTAAAATAGAAAACAAATGAAAAAATCCTTCAGGTTTGTGGGGCTTTTTGTTCCTTTTGTCCTAAATAAAGTTTCTCAATCAGCAATGTAAGCCTCCATCTCTGGCTGACCATACATCACAAAGGATCACAAAGAACTTCACATGAATGATTGTAATACCAATTTGTACCATATGGTCAGCCTGGCCTGAGCCTCTTCTGACTAAAGTGGTTTTCTAATCTTAATATCTTGAAAGTAGTTTACTGAACTCAGAATCCTGCCATACTAAAATGCTGTATAATAAAACAAGAACTTTAATATTTTCTTACCAAATAATTTTCTAAAACAATTCACTGGGGATTCTTGGTCTTCAATACTTTCAGCATCTAATAATGTTTCTCCAAGGCCCACCTGGGTAAGCAGAGGTGAAAATCAAACACTGGACCAGTGGTTTTAGAAATTTTTTGAACTGTGATTCAATGGAGTTGAACAATAATTCAGTGGATGCATGAGTAGCAATTCACTATATGGCAACTGACTGTGCTAGTCTCTAAATATATAGTTCTACTATCCTTACTTCCTAACAGGTGAAAAGCAAGGCCAGAAGACAGCAAAACAAGGCTAGAAGAAAAACTGTGCATGCGACTGTATCAGTAAAGATGTGCAGACAGGTGAAAGCGATGGAGGTACCAGGCCTTAAAGTTGCAGCTCGTCACCTGCGCTGTAGTAACTGATTCTGCACTCTGCCTGATGCTAGTACGAGCTAGAACATGTTAGTGTACATCAGTCTCAGAACTAACAGGTTTTATAGTCTTTAAACTATTTTTAAACTTCCTTAAACTGTCCTTAAATAAAGTAAGTCATCATTTAAAGAGCTCCAGCTGTAGTTTCATAAGTCAAAGCAAATATGCGGCTGCTTGGAGTCTAAACATAACTTCAAAGCACTCTGCCCTCAATGAGAGTTTACTGACAAAAAGCTGAAGCAATATTCTTTCTCAGACTGTAATAGTCCTCTACACTCTTTTTTGTGCTATTCTGCTTTTTCAAAAAGCATGGAATATTCTTGCATTTTACAAAACAAAAACGTTTTATTTGCTTCCATTTGTTTTCTGCCCAATTCTTTCCTGGTGGAAATGTCAAGATACAGCAATTGGCACTGTTAACCACAATTAAACATGAATAAATAGACTTACTTCCTCACTAAGCAAAGGAAAATACATTTCAGCAAAATCTCAAGAAATAGAATGCCAATATCCTGAATAGTTACTATGAACTTCTCGTCTCTTACCCCGTGTTGCACCACAGTCTCTGGGAAACGTCGCAGAAGTAGTAGTAGCATTTCTGCCCTTTCTAATGTGTTAAAACAC
This sequence comes from Balearica regulorum gibbericeps, assembly GCF_011004875.1. Classification (NCBI taxonomy): domain Eukaryota; kingdom Metazoa; phylum Chordata; class Aves; order Gruiformes; family Gruidae; genus Balearica; species Balearica regulorum. The sequence continues at coordinate 23,288,711 of NC_046187.1, read as the reverse complement.
TGCTCTGTGGCCTTCAGTAACATTTCACACTGGACCCGACCAGGAAGGGTTTCAAATAATCCTTAAAAAAAAAAAATAATCAAAAAGTGTTTAACTTGCTACGTCTGAACTGTAAAGGTGATTGACAAAGACTAAAAGACTAGTCAACATCACCTTGCCATGCAGAGTGAAAAAGATTTCCTTATACTTTTTTCTGCTTTTAATATCTATGCCTGGAAAAAACCTGCTGTTTCTTTCAGAGAAGACCACAAGAACATTTATCTGTGTTTACACGGGTGCACAGAACTTGAATTAACAAGTAAGACTGCTAATGAGTGGAATACTGAAAATCCTAATACTTAAATATTTGACATTTTAAGATGCTTCCTTCATTATGAAAAGGTATTTGTTTCAATTTAAACTGTCAGTGAGACACTAAAAAGAAACAAACATATTCTCCCTGTAAATTTTACGTATTCTCTCTGAAAAATAAACACACCTCATGAAAAAGCAAGTGTTTCCTTAACCGGAATAGCCTGTATGCAGAGTTACACACTGCTTATCCTCAGAGCTTCTGCAGCACATATTCAAACAGCACATTATAATTTGTCAGGTGTAAAGCCTGCTTTGAAAACTGCCTGTGGTTCACAGCAGTGAATGCCAAGACCTTCTGGTCACTGTTAATTTTCATAACCTTCACTTCATACGTACAAATTCACCCCATTTTTATGACCATTCATTGTTCTCTGCAATCAGTGGGATGATGATTCATCAGTCCCATTCCACTTACTCCCTATGCAACCTCTTTTCTAAGTGCTTGTTGTTCTGGCAGACTTAGTCTACCCATATAAGAGACAAAGTAATGCGAATCAGCTTCTCATGTCCCTTCATGTTTTCTAAGCCTAACATACTGAATGAAGTCTCCAAGGATGAACTGAGCAAAAAAATCTGCAGCCCACAAGCAAAGTTAAAAAGACTGACATTTACTTGCCACACTAGATACATAACCAGAGGGCTTATCTTTAGATTCCTTCAGGACTCTCACTATTCACTGAATAGAACCCTTACCTCTTAAAAATTGTGTCTGCTTGTCCTGTGAGTCATTCCTTAATGCTGACGTAATAATGCTAATCTCCCTCCATACAGCAGGTTGGTCTGGAAAATTCACAAACCTGTAATAAAATAAATGGCAAAGAATGCACAGCGATCTCAAAATCTGTTTCCAAGAAAAAACCTTCCTATGAAAGAATGTACATGGGCAAATGGAAAATGAAACCTTCCTTTTTACTCTGTATTTTTAATCAATAAGACCTTTTCTGCTTAATTTATCTACACGGTCTTCCAGGAACACTCACATTATATTTTTGGAAACTCTGACATTTATGGAAACAAACAGCTGGCTTAATTGTAGAGTTCTAGCTCTGATTACTTACATGTCGTACAGCAGCCTCCCCGCAGACGCTGTCCTTTCAGCATTCCTCTCAATAGTGTACATCTCATACTGCAAGACGGAAGAACAGAACATTAGCTTTCTTGAATACATTTATGAATCAGATCAGTCCTTCCACTCTAAGAAACTGGCCCAAATTTGCCACAGCAATCTGAATAACAGAAAATGAAAGGATTGCAACATTTGCTGTAGAAATTAGGAGCTGAGTTTAGACTACCTAATCACACATTAAATTAGGCATAAACTTCTGTATGACAAGTACTCTAATATTAACATGCTGGCTTTATTTTATGCAAATAAAGAACTTAGTGAGAACTCAAAGAGTTCTTTGACCATGGTTTGTTTCCAGTCAAACGCACTGCAAAAACCCAAGTTATCACGAAAGCTGTAGGCAAGAGTGGTACTTTAAATCTCTATTAGAAATGGCTATTTTTTTTTCTGTGACAGCAAACCCAAATGTTTCATCATGTGCAAACATCAGATGCAGAAAGGGACCTTCCCCTCAGTTATTAAAAACCCAACACCTTCACCAATTTCACAAAGCATTCATAAGAGTGGATTTTATTGAAACACAATGAGCAGTGACAACCTCGCCACTTTATTTTTAACCACTGGACAGGAGAGTGAGAGGCTGGGCAGCTGCGGCACCACCGCCGCACAGCTCTGTGTTTCCCCACAGCCGTCCTGTGCGTTCTGACGGGAACGAAACGCGACTTAGTAAGTCTGCAAAAGAGTGTTCGGCTGCAAAATACGTGTGCTCAGTCCGGCCCCTGTCACAGGGGCTGGGTCGGACCCTCTGGGGATGCTGGGCCAGGCCGCCAGCTGGGTGCTGGGCCCGGACGCCTGTCAGGGCGCTGTGCCTGGCCGCTGCCACGGGTGCTGGGCTTGGCCGCTGCCAGGGGAGCCGCCCTTCTCCACATCCCCTGGCAGGGCCCTGCCACAGCCGCCACGGTGAGTGACGGAGACGAAACAACATCGTCGCAGTCGCTGTCGGGTCCCCGTCATCATCACGGCAACCGGCCGCCCCGCCCCTCCGCCCCCATTGGCCGAAACGCCAGTCAGCCAGCGCCCGCCTCAAGGCCGCTCGTGGAAGCGGCGCGCCTTGCCTTTATATTGCGCTGGTGCGGCGGCGTTTACCTGTATGTTGAAGTCGGCGGGGTAAAGGCTCCGTGCCGTGATGAGCCAGGCCTTAGCCGCCCACAGGTCCCCCGGCACCAGCTCGCGGGCCCGCTTCACCAGGAACTCGCAATCCCCCTGCGCCGACATCTTGCTACCGGCCCGGCCGCCGGGCGGCGCGCATGCGCCCTGCTGTCCCGGGGCGGTCTCTCCCGCTCCTCCGCCCCGCCCTGGTTGCATCTGGCCGAGGGGGCGCGCGCCTGCGCCATTTTGGAAGCCGGCAGGAGAGTTGTTGGTATTGGTCGTCTCCCTGTGGTGGCGGGACGGCTCCGCTGCGCTGTCGTTGATCCGTCTCCCTCCCTTCTGCCGTTCTCTCGGTCCCGGGGTGTGTCTTTTCTGTGGTGGCCGCTGGGCTGGAGCTAGTGAGGTGCAAGGACTTTGGGAGGGGGGTAGGCTGAGGAGGACTGGTGGAGTAGGAAGCTTGGGAGTTAGTGTTGGAGAGATCCGAGAAATAAAACAAAGAATGCTACTTCACCTCTGTAAATAGTGAATGAGGCGCATCCCTGAGAAAAGAAACAAGATGACACCATTAGCAAAAGAAATAACAAGATAAGCACAAGAGGAATTCTATTACTGATAAAGTCACAGAGCTATCTGAACTGCGAATGGACTGTCCTAAATAGCATGGTAAAACCTGACCTCTAGAGGGGAAAAAGCCCCCTACTCACCTGAACCCACCCCTCACTGAGCACGCTTAGTAAAAAGGTGGGATGCTGTAGCTTCAAGCAGAGATGAGACATAGCAAGGACCAATAAAAACAAGGGTAACCAAGCATAGATGCAAAAGTACTGATAACGGTTGCTTGAAATGTATAAATACTTACTGTGTGATAACCAAGGTGTGCTACCTTTGTGGAGTGGCTGCCTAGCACCCATCTCTGTGCAGATGTGGAATAAATAAATATCTCAGCTTTGTGTGTTATCGGCTCTTTGCATATCAGGTGAAGAATCCCATTTTGGGACAACATTGGGAGGACTACAGAGATTTTGTGTAGCCTAAGGCAATAGTTTGGGCTCCCAAAGCTTGTGACCATAGGGAACTTTGGGAGCTCTTCAGCCTTTGGCAGCTAGCGTGATAGCTGGTAGGAGACTGGCCAAGCTGCTCTCAAGTAACCTGTGCTTTGGCCCTGTAAGCATTGTCGTGGGTATAATGGTGCTTAGAGGCAACCAAGTTAAAACCACTGATGTTGGTTGCACTGGAGCGTCGCCTTCCTAAAGTTGGTGTTGCTGCAAATGAAAGGCCACTTTAAAGGTCCAAGGCCATGGCACTACTGCCTGAGCTCGTGCGCCTCAAAGGTTCTTATACCCCAGTACCAAGGTCACTGACAGCAGATGCCAAGGAAAACCAGGATCTTTCACCACAGCCTAGCCTGAAATGCACCTAGCCTTCAACAACTTGGAACTGAGATTTGCTTCTTATCATTAGTTTTCAGTGTTAAGATGCTTGCTTACAAGCCTGTCTCCTTCCTTTCTGTTACTTACCTAAACTGTAAATTTCTCTGGTTTTGTTTTGGTTTTTTTTTTTTTCCTTGTCCCTTTCTTTCTTTGCTCCTTTCAAGTAGGCTGTTCATTTTTGAGGTAGCAACAGACCTTAGAGACTTTGCACCTGGGAACTTCCACTGATCAAATCCATAAATCTCCGTATCTGGGAGGTTAGTGTAATAATCCAATTAGCAAATAGTTTTAACAGGCTGTTCACCTCTGTTATAGGTAAGGGGCAAGGTCCCTGTTTTCCTGCTGAGGTGGCTGATATATTTTTGCCTTGTTCTTTCTCAGTTGTTGCACAAGACCTACAGATGCCTCTCATTCTGGTGCAGGTGAAAATGTGTTCCCATAGTGCTAGGCTGCCACAGATTTTCAGCTGTGGAGTCCCTGTGATGGCTGGGAACTCGGCTTCTCGACTCCTCCATACTATTGTCAATTCCTCCTATTCCAAAACTACATCAGCGTTATGTGAGGAAGTTTCCACGCTCTTTTGGTGGTAATCTTACTTTGATTTCACTCTGCGGCTTCAATGTTGGGCTGTGCTTGGGGGAGAGACAAGACTCTGAGTCTGCCCACAGACTCCAGACTGTCTTTGAAGTGTCATTATTCCTGACAATCCCTGTTTGGATTTCCTGCTGCTATACTAACAAATCCTAATTAGGGATCCATGATAAGTGATGGCAGTAACAGCTATTGCACAAGTGCCTCATTGAAAGCAGCTGACCCTATCTATCCGTAGCCAGCAGTGCGTGCTGGCTGCAACAGGATCCTGTTCATTGCCCCCTTGCTCAGGGCTCCCACCATATACTCATCAGTTGCAATTTAAAGGAGCACAAAGTATGTGATTTATTTGCCATCCAGAGAGGTGACAAAGCCACAGTCGGCTGTCCCTCATAAAACAAATGCCTCCTCTTCTTCCTCTCCTGCCCCTGCTATCAAATCTACAAACTGCTGTAGGTTGGCACAGGTCTTTAGAACTGACTTCACAGCCCTGCAATCCCCAGCAAGTGCAGTGGTGTTAATCACTGGCTAGCGCATAGGCCTATCCAGAGCTCTTCCCTGTGTACTTGTGCAGATGCATACATCCAAATCTGAATTAAAAAAAAAAAAAAAGAATGAGCTAATAAATAAATAAATAAACAAATAAATTTAGGAGTTTTGCATTGTGGAGCTGAATATAGTAACAAGGTTGTGTATTCTGTCTTCTCAGAAGCTGCTTAGCAAGGACTGATGGGCTGGTTGCCTCTCCCCATACCATAGAATCATAGAATCATAGAATGGTTTGGATTGGAAGGGACCTTAAAGATCATCTAGTTCCAACCCCCCTGCTGTGGGCAGGGACACCCTCTGCTAGATCATGTTGCCCAAAGCCTCATCCAGCCTGGCCTTGAACACTTCCAGGGATGGGGCCTCCACAATCTCCAGTGCCTCACCACCCTCACAGTAAATAATTTCTTTCTAACATCTAATCTAAATCGACCCGCCTTCAGCTTAAACCCATTACCCCTTGTCCTGTCACTACACTCCCTGATAAACAGTCCCTCACCATCTTTCCTGTAGCCCCCCTTTAGGTACTGGAAAGCCACAATTAGATCTCCCCAGAGCCTTCTTTTCTCCAGGCTGAACAATCCCAACTCTCTCAGCCTGTCCTCATAGGAGAGGTGCTCCAGCCCTCTGATCAGCTTCATGGCCCTCCTCTGGACTTGCTCCAACAGCTCCATGTCTCTCCTGTACTGGGGCCCCCAGAGCTGGACGCAGTACTCCAGGTGGGGTCTCACAAGAGCGGAGTAGAGGGGCAGGATCACCTCCCTCGACCTGCTGGTCACACCTCTTTTGATGCAGCCCAGGACACGGTTGGCTTTCTGGGCTGCAAGCACACACTGCCGGCTCGTGTTGAGCTTCTCATCAATCAATACCCACAAGTCCTTCTCCTCGGGGCTGCTTTCAATCCATTCCTCACCCAGCCTGTAGTCATGCTTGGGATTGCACCAACCCGCGTGCAGGACCTTGCACTTGGCCTTGTTGAACTTCATGCGGTTCGCACGGGCCCACCACTCCAGCCTGTCAAGGTCCCTCTGGATGGCATCCCTTCCCTCCAGTGTGTCGACCACACCACACAGCTTGGTGTTGTCAGCAAACTTGCTGAGGGTGCACTTGATCCCATTGTCCATGTCGCTGACAAAGGTGTTGAACAGTGCCGGTCCCAGTACCGACCCCTGAGGAACGCCACTCATCACTGGTCTCCACTTGGACATTAAGCTGTTGACCACAACTCTTTGAGTGCGACCATCCAGCCAATTCCTTATCCACTGAGTGGTCCATCCATCGAATCCATGTCTCTCCAATTTAGAGACAAGGATGTCACGCGGGACAGTGTAGTCCAGGTAGATGATGTCAGTTGCCCTTCCCTTATCCACTGATGCTGTAACCCCATCATAGAAGGCCACCAAATTTGTCACGCACAATTTGCCCTTAGTGAAGCCGTGTTGGCTGTCACCAATCACCTCCTTATCTTCCATGTGCCTGAGCATAGTCTCCAGGAGGGTCTGCTCCATAATCTTGCCAGGCATGGAAGTGAGACTGACCAGCCTGTAGTTCCCCGGGTCTTCCTTTTTTCCCTTCTTAAAAATGGGGGTTATATTTCCCATTTTCCAGTCAGTGGGAACTTTGCCGGACTGCCAGGACTTCTCAAATATGATGGAGAGTGGCCTGGCCACTTCATCCGCCAGTTGCCTCAAGACCCATGGATGCATCTCATCAGGTCCCATGGACTTGTGCACCTTCAGGTTCCTTAGATATTCTCAAACCTGATCTTCTCCTACAGTGGGCGGTTCTGCATTCTCCCAGTCCCTGCCTTCTGTGACCTGAGCAGTGTGGCTCAAGGATTTGCCAATGAAGACCGAGGCAAAGAAGTCGTTGAGTACCGCAGCCTTCTCCATATCCTGGGTAACCAGGTCACCTGTTTCATTCCGGAGGGGACCCACATTTTCCCTCGTCCTCCTTTTATCACTAACATACCTATAGAAGCTTTTCTTCTTGTCCTTGACATCCCTGGCCAGACTAATTTCTATCAAGCTTTGGCTTTCCTAACCTGATCCCTGGCTGCTCGGACAGTTTCTCTGTATTCCTCCCAGGCTACCTGCCATTGCTTCCACCCTCTGTAGGCTTCCTTTTCTTGTTTGACTTTGCCCAGGAGCTCCTTGTTCATCCATGGAGGCGCCTCTTGGTGTTTTTGCTTGACTTCCTCTTTGTTGGGATATATCGCTCCTGAGCTTGGAGGAGGTGACCCTTGAATATTAGCCAGCTGTCTTGGGCCCCTCTTCCTTCCAGGGCTTGTTCCATGGTATTCTACCAAGCAGATCCCTGAAGAGGCCAAAGTCTGCTCTCGTGAAGTCTAGAGTAGTGAGCTTGCTGCATGCCCTCCTTGCTGCCCTGAGGATCTTGAATTCCACCATTTCATGGTCACTGCAGCCAAGGCTGCCCTTGAGCTTGACATCCCCTACCAGCCCCTCCTTATTGGTGAGAATAAGGTCCAGCATGGCACCTCTCTTCGTGGTCTCCTCTATCACTTGGAGGAGGAAGTTGTCATCGACACATTCCAGGAACTTCCTGGATTGCTTGTGCTCAGCTGCGTTGTCCCTCCAACAGATGTCAGGGTGGTTGAAGTCCCCCATAAGGACCAGGGCTTGTGAACATGAGGCTGCTCCTATCTGCCTATAGAGGGCTTTATCTGCGTGGTCCCCCTGGTCAGGTGGCCCGTAGCAGACCCCTGCTATCATGTCCCCTGCCCCAGCCCTCCCTTTAATCCTGACCCATAGGCTCTCGGTGGGCTCGTCCTCCATCCCCAGGTGGAGCTCCATGCACTCCAGCTGGTCATTGATGTAGAGGGCGATGCCCCCTCCTTGTCTGCCCTGCCTGTCCTTCCTAAAGAGCCTGTACCCTTCCATCCCAACACTCCAGTCATAGGAGCTATCCCACCACGTCTCTGTAATGCCGATAATGTCATAGCCTTGCAGGCACACACACGTCTCCAGCTCCTCTTGTTTGTTCCCCATGCTCCGTGCATTCGCGTAGAGGCATTTCAGTTGTGCCCCCGTTGAGGCTGACTTATTGGCTGGAGTAGCAGGAATTCTTTTGATGTATCTTCCCAGTGTTACCCTGTTGGTTCCTGTTGCAACTGGAGCCCCTGGCACATCTCCTCTAGGCTTTGACCGTGCTGTAGTGCATCCAGCACGTCTCTGAGCAGTAGGCTGAGGGCCCTCATCAGTGCCCCGTCCCTCCAACCTGGGCACGTCGTCCCACAACATGTCACTGGCAAGTCTGATGTAATCCCCCTCCCCCTTCAAGCCTAGTTTAAAGCTCTGTCGATGAGCCCTGCTAGTTCCTGGGCAAAGATCCTCTTCCCCCTTTGAGAGAGATGAATCCCATCAGAGTTCGTCAGGCCTGGTGCTGCATAGGCCGTCCCATTGTCAAAGAACCCGAAGTTATGGCGTTGACACCAGCCGCGGAGCCATGCATTTATGGACTGAGTCCACCTGTTCCACCCCACATTGCTGCCCTCAACTGGAAGGAGGGAGGAGAGTATTACCTGCGCTCCTGAATCCTTCAGTGACTGTCCAAAGAGCCTGAAGTCCCTTTTGATCGCTTTCGTGGTACGTGTCTCTGCTTCATCCCCACCCACATGGAGGAGCAGCAGTGGGTAATAGTCAGAGGGGCGTACCAGGCTGGGGAGTTTCCTAGCGATGTCCTTAACATGAGCCCCGGGGAGGCAGCAGACTTCTCTGAGAGGAGAATATGCTGCTTGCGAGACCAGGATCAGGATGCTACAAGAGTGAAATGGATGGCAAAAGTTGCTTTTGAAGAGGAATGGATGTGTGAAGAGTCCGAGGAGTCCCCTGCAAAATTTCTGGTGCAGAATCACCCCTGAGGCACCAGCTAGGTAGAGAGATGGCTGGTTTTGAACCTGTTTCACAAGGTGTCCTGAAAGCAAGATGTAGCTGTATTTAATCCACTAGGCAAAGGGGAACACCTCCAGTGAATTAGGAGCAGCCCCTTTTTTTTTTTTGGTGACTGTGTGTTAGTTGGACATTTTGGGGTTCTTTTATTTCATTAAAAGCTGTGAATAATCATATTTTCGTTTGAAATACTCTGCCTCTTGCAGAGATCTGTAAAATCCTTGCCTCTGCATTTACTCCTAAAACTACACCCGTTGCCTGTCTACTCAGCCCCTGCTGGCAGGGAGGAGATGGGAGTCCAAGTTTTTCATCATACAAACAGTGTAACTTAGCACCAGGTAAGAAGTCTGAAGGGGGCATAGATGAAGGTAGGAGCCACCTGAGGAGTGTTCAGACTTGGAAGAGTTTGCTAATGGACCTAACAGAGGACTTAGGTTAAGGGTGCCCAACCCCTGGCCATAGGAAGTAAAGCTGTTTGCTCTGTGATAATCTCATAGATACAGGATGGGTAGCAGGATCAGAAGAATTGCAGGGGATTGGGGCAAGCGATGTCAGTGAGAGAGTGGGAAACACCATTTAGGTTGTATTTGTGGATGAGAGGAAGGGGAGCGCTGTGGTTTTTGAGAGTATGTATGGGTACCGAGTCTCTATCAGGTGAGACAGGAGTAGTATTTGGAGGTGCTGGGAACATAAGCTATAAGTTTTAGCCAAGCAGGTCAACACGCTCTGCTTAGAGCTGTCACTGTACTAAACCTGAACCCCTGATGTGCCAATGGCACTGCGTACTCATCTCCCATCCCAGGAGCCAAACGTATAGGTGACGGTGGGTCTGGGCTAGTTATGTCCAGGTCTGAAGCTTCTTCACCACCTAAAGTGGCTTTCCTGAGTTCTTGCATAGATTGTGTTGGTTTGATTTCCACAGTGCAAGGCACACTGAAGGTCTCAACATTTTAGCCAGCCAACTAGAAGTGCACACAGCCTCCTTCCTGCAGGAATTCGGGACCCAGCTGAAATACCTACATGAGCCTTGTTTATCAGGAAGAGGCTTTGTAACCTTCTGTAGCAGGAAATAGGCAGCGTTGACCTCAAGGCGGTTTAGTCATCTGATGCTGCGAGGGTTGATTTTTCCCTGGGAAGATTGTCCTGTTTCTTGAGGAAGGTTTCTGAGTAACAGAGATAACACATGCCATGGATTCGGGCAGTATAGTTAATGCAGCAGAGGGACAGAGATATATGATGCGCGCAAAGGCGGTATTGCAGACCTTGACTGTAGCGCACCCAATTGTTTCTATGCCACAACTGAAGGGCTCCGTTAGGACAGCTGTGACTCTAACCAATACAGAGAGTGTTCAGAAGGTGTTTGGTTGGCACTGAACAGTGGCAGAGGGCTTTGAATGTCATTCTCCCCCTTCTAAATTTGTGGATCGATATAATCCTAGCAGATAACATCCATTCTGTGTTGGCTTTCCTGACTTGGTCCCATAGACTGTTACCACTTACACAGGACTGGTGTATTTTAACAAGTGCTAGGGGCAGCTAAGTTAGGTTTGTGGTATGGGATAAAGTGGTCTATGATGTGGAGGTGCAAAGGTTAGGGTAATTGTTGTGCTGCATGATGTCAGCCTGACTTGCTAGCCATTCGTTAAGCCTGGGGACCAGGAGTTGCTGTCTGGCATGAGTAACAAGGAAGCTACACTCTTTTCTAAAGCTTTACATAGATACTGAAAAGATCTGAAAAGGATCAATCTCCTTAGTATCTTATGAGTGAGGACTTGGAGAAGAGAGTCTATGTAGAGCTAGCAGTGCAGTCTACACAAAAACTAGTAATCATGCAGAAGGGTTTGTTGTTTTGTGGATTATTTTACCAATTCTGTGTCCTTGGACTTTGTGCAGAGCAGTTTCTACAGCTGAGATGAGTTCTCTGGTCTGCCAGTCACTAAAAATTTGAGACTAAAAGTGTCTTGTTTGTCCCTTGGAGTTGAAGGACAGTAGATTGGATGTCTGGGTGACAGACCAGAAGAGAAGCCAAGAGTGGAACATCATGGGATGTGTGGGATCCAATGCAGCCCTCTCCATAGAGTGGTGCCTGGTAATGACCTCATTGGTGGCAATGTCAATACAAATGCACATGTTTCAGCAGATCTGGTAGCTTCTCATGAAATGACAGAATGGAGATCTTTCACTCTGTGGTTATCTGTAGTCCACAGCTGAATCAAAATGCTGGCTTCAAAACACTGGAGTTGGCCACGATCCACTTCATTTGTGTAATAGCCTAAGGCAGATGTTAATAATTGATCTCATTTTCACAGAATCATAAGATAATTTAGGTTGTATGGTACTTCAGGAGATCATCTGGTCCAGCCACCTGCTCAAAGTTGAAATAACTGTTCTTTTATGGTCCTAAGATAAACCAAAAAGCAATTTCAAGCAGAGAGCAAACGTGATCAGTTTCCTTCAGCCTGCAATTTGACATTGATGAGCGGTGGGGAGTCAGCATTTATAAGGGGAAACATTTAGGTAGTCTTATGAGCAGGTATTGTTATTACGAAGTGTGTTAAAATACTTGCCTAGCTTTTAGGTCGGGAAAACTGAACCAGATTGTAATTATCTTCCACAGAGCAGGGGCAGAATTATTAATCATCGTACTCTCATACGGCCAAAGCTACACTCATATGACTCCAGTGCCACTACAGCTGGAGCTGTGAACACAGCGAATTGTCTGGTGTGGTGAGAGCATAATAAAGCAGCAGACTGCTTGGTGTGCAAATAGGACCTTGCATTCGGTTTACAGGGCTAAAAGCTTAGAAAATGCCATATTTCACTTGTAAATTGGGTGCACTTTATGCAGAAATTTATTCTGCCATTTATGAAAACACTTTTTAGGAGAGAAATTCATTTTCACCTGGAAGGATTTGAAGAGAAGCAGTTAAAGTAATATTTTTTCCCCTGCAGAAGCTTTCTAACTAGAGAAAGAACATAGATAGGGAGAATTTATCTCCTGGACGTGCTCCCTTTCCTCCTGCTGCCTTCCCACATGTTCTGGCTCATAATATCCCTGTGCAACTCTGAAAGATGTAGAAATAGAAAAGAAATTCTAAGTTAACCAAATGCATATGTTTGTCCCTGCTTTTAATCCTGCAGTCATGTCAAAAAGTGTGTTCCACAGTTTATATTTCCCCTTTTTCATTCCTATCTCTTACCAATCCCATTCTTCTTCCTCGCAGATTCTTTCTGCACGCATCTCGAAGGTGCGCATTGCCTGGTCACTTGGAGTGGCACTCATCTCAAAAAATGTTGGTGTCTGCAACCTTCTTTTGAGAAAGCCATGGTCGGTTCCCTCGTAGGCAGTGAAGCCCAGAAGGCAATTCAGCTGACCAGGTACGGATTGGAGTAGGTTGAACCGTGCTCTGAATGCCTTTGCTTAGGTCTCCATGGCTTGTAAAAGGGATGCAGGGTGGTCTCCTCAGATGCAGAGATCTGTGTAGTAATTCCCTGTATGTGGTGATGAACGTGGCTTTATTCATGTTTAACCTGGTTGCTCGGTTTCCTTGCTCTATTCACAGTGAATACACTGCTTCAGCCTCCGAAGATGTCTTCAGTCATGTAGCTAGCCATCATTCCCAGGAGGGACAGTTAACTCATCCCTTGTAGCTACAGTCTCTGGTGGCTATCCAAGCTCTCTGCACTAAACACAGAGCTAGTCAGCAGCATGTGACTACTGATTTCCTTTAATCAGTGAGTGCTGCTTGGACTACAGCGTCCCGATGGAATTGCATTAGAGGTTTCCTCTGTAAGTACTGTGCCTTTCAAAATTGCTTTCCAACAGCATACTGAATGATATAAGCAGTGAACAGAGTTTTAGCAGGCAGTCAGTCATCAATAACATCCTGCTCTTAAGCTGAGGGAATGATCACTGGTTTGAATATGCCTGCATTTTCCTCAAGAGCATGCAGTCCTGATACGTGAATGTGGGTATGTATATGTGCATAATTACCCTCATCATGTGCAGCAAAACCAGTTGAACAGCATGTTTATAGAAACTGTCCTTAAGAGCGATTGCCTCTTGAAGGAACATAGCTCATATAAGAGGAGTGGGACTGTCTCCAGCCAGCCCTGGGAGACGATGCTGAGAGCATATTGAAAAGCTGTCTTCAGCAAAAGCTTGCCAGTTTAACAACTCTGTTCACTGTTCCTATTGCACAGTGGGCTCTTTGACGCAACAGAAAAAGCTGCCTTTTTTTTTTTTTTTTTTTTTTTTTTGCTTCCTCTTAAATCCGCCTGGCCAATTTAAAGCTTGTGGATATTTCTTCCCCCTCGGGGAAAGCTTATGTGAGGATTTTCTTTTTTAACAGTTCATTCCGTGAAACCATTTTTTTTTTCTTGTTTGCTGTTAGAAAATGTTGGAGCTGAACACAAGGCTTTCATTGCAGGTCAGTGGATGAACTCTTGACCAAAGCGTTTAACATTTGAGTGTAGCTTTAGCAAGCACTGTAGTTTCAGAGGAAAAAGCAAGTTAACAAGGTTGTATCATGTGAGCCCCTGTGTGCCTACTACTGGAATACGAATCTTTTCAGGTCTTCAGTGACTGAGTTCTGTGCAGATGAATTTACCATCTTTCTTTCATAGACAAATATACAGAATTAATATTTTATTGAGAATTGAGGTGACATCACAGTTAGGTCTATATTATTTAATTCCTGAATGTGTCTACTCCCTCAAAATGCAATAAACCTTACTGTGAATTTCAAGTATAAAGTTTTTGCCTTTTTATTTTGCAAGGATTGTCTTTTTGAGTTTTGGTGTTTGGGTTTTGGTTTTTTTTTTCACTTTTCAGTACACTTTACTGGGAAGCATGTTACTTCTGGGCACATGCTGTCTGCAGGAAAGGTAGTTATTTGCTATTTTGTATTTCTTTTTAGATTTCTCTCAAGGGAACTAAGAAAGGATGTAGACATATTGTTAATGTCTGTCTTCAAGCTGTATTTGAGGTAAGGCAATCTTCTTTCCCTATCTCTGAAATTAGAATGTGAAGTAGATGCAGTATTTCTTTCATTTATAGTTACCAAGATTATCCTGTTGATGTTTGTTTTTCTTGTTGATAAAATGTGACTGTATTGGTCACAAAACTGTTCCTTGTCTATGTGATGCTTAAAATCCCGTATTTTTATGTCCACAATATCTACTATATATCTGCATGTTTCTATCAGCTTGTGTACCCTAGATCAATGAGAGATCATTTTTTGTAATTGCTTCGGTTTTCTTCTCTATTATTATCACATTAAGTGTGGGAGCGAGTGGATTTTTTGCCCTGGGTAGGCAATTCTTATGCAAACTTTGTAAAACTGAGTTACAAATTGTTTCCACTGTGAATCACTTTCCTTGTAAGATGATGAATTTTATGGTAATGTTTAACCTGAGTAGCATTGTTTTCAAACATACACAGTGCATTTTTTGTGTATTCTTTTTTTAACAGCACTCTGAAATAAAATAGAAAAGTAATGATTCACATCAGACTGTTTATTTCCTTCTCCACTTAACTGTTGGCTGTTATGGGAAGTATATAGCTTTGAAAGGTTGAATCATTATTTATGAGGATTCCTACAGCTGAAAAGTGTCTCTGCAACATTGGTCATATGCAACTGCATTCAAAATGGAATTTGTATGGGATACCACTGTTGGTGAGTTATTGGTGGCTGGGAAATTAGAAAATATTACTTCTTGTTTATGTTTCTTTTCAAGCAATTTAAGAACTTGCCATTAAAGGGAGATTAATTTTTCTTTTACCCTTTTCTGTAGCAAGGTTACAGTTTTTATAATCCAAGATTTTGACACATCTTTCCATAATTTTATGGAAAAATGGAAATCAATTCATCTGAATCTTTGTGACATTTCTTAAAAGGGGAAGTATGTTTTAAGGCAGACGTGCCTTACTGCTGGTCCAGAAACATTTTTAATTTAGCAAAATGTTCTAAATCTATCTTGTTTGGCTACTCACATCTCTGAAACTGTTTGCTGTTGAATTCCAAATGGTGTTGACTCCATTCAAGAGGTCTGTCTTTTAAGAGCTTGTCGAGAAGCTTTTCACTTGGGATGGGGTAGGGAATGATACAAGATAGAGTTACAAAGCTGCAGTGAACTATTTTTAATCTTACAGAGCAAAAATATTTACTACTATAAGCACTTATAATACTCAAATGAATAAATTCACTCAAAGGTGGTTTTAAAACCCGTTGAGGCTTAACTAATCAGCATCACACCAAATCTTCTTAGCATTTTCTGTTATCTGTTTTTGAGAGTTATAAATCCATATCCTGTCACAGTGCAAATACACAACTTTTATGTCTGCAACCTGTTTTCCACTGTAAAAAAAAATAATTATTCCCTACTGTTGAAGTTATCTCAAGTTGAATGTGCCTTAAAAACCTTAAAATTAAGCCATATAATAAACTAATGCATCTTTATGTAACATGTTTTCTGAACCCTTTTCTCAACAAATTAGGTACCAACTCTGATCCACCATCACTGGCAAAGGGTGTATCGGACTGCATTCCTTCACTTCCGATCTCTAGTTTGTGAGGTAGTCAGTCCTGCTTCTCAAAGGGAATCTCATGAGTAACACACCATGATGTGTTGACATTTCTGCTGACATTACCTTGCCAGAAAGCATGAATGGTGAAGGAGGATAAATTATGTGAGTGCCTTGTTGTGTTCTCTGGGATCTTTGGAGCTGGAGCGTACGCTGCAATATCTTACTGGATTCCAGCCACCTTGCTTACCAACAGTTACTGGAAGGTGTTTGTTTCTCCTGATGTTTGTGGTTCTAGCTTTCTACCTAACCAGTGTAGCAGAGCTTGTGGCTTGCTGTATTTCTCCTTGTCCTGAACAGTGTCAGGTTAACTGGGTGCTTGTCTTATTACTTGAGTGACCTGGTCTATGGATTGCCATGCCCTTAGTATGGAATGGCTAGCTGTTGTCTAGTTTAAATCACGCACAACTCCAGTCAGGTTAAGAGGAAATGCAGTAAAAACTTTTATTTTTAACAGTTAAAATAGACAACACACTTAGAAATACTTATGCAAGATATGGACTAAAAAAAAGGCAAAAATGCTTAAACTATTTATATCTAGCTTTTATTGGAAAGGTCTTTATCCCGCTCTACTGATTTAATCCTCTTCTGACAAAATTTTCTTTTTGCACATAGCTTACCTTTCAGGTCACAACTATTGGAAAAAGCATGTTCATGAGCCTCCATCAGTTAGTTACCCCTCTGATGAGAGAAAGCTCCATCACATCATGTCTTTGGGAGCATACCTCAGGCCATTTTCTGATTCTTGAGGAACTTCCCATTTCTTATTCAGTCTTTTCTACGATTTTTTTCGGACAGTGCATATTAGTCTTTCATCCCCCAACCCATTTTGTTTGTGTGTATTCAGACAAGGTGTCATCATTGTTCTTAATTATTTCATTATTAGAGACAGAAAGATATATCAGTATATGTGTTACCTTCTTATATTTCACTGGTTAGTCAAAAAGGGACTAAATCTCTTCACCTCCCTTTGGGACTTAGTTTTCAGAAAAAATGTCTTCATGGTGATATTTATTCCCTATCAATGATGTGCAGGGCTCTGACTGGCTTTTTCCTGACACTGAGACAGAAGGTCGTTTGTCAGAAGATAGCACAGAGCTGTGTGTTACTGTTTAAGGATGGCCCACCATGGTAGGTGACAGGATAGAAGACTTGGGGGGGCATAAACTGAAGAGTTTAAGGACCAAGGGCTAGAGAGAAATAGATCTGTAGCACACTTGGAAGGTTGCTTTTCTTTTAACTCTTCAGGGTGCAAATATTTCACCCAGATTATCTCGTCGTGTGCGGTTTAGAATAAGTGTGCGACTGCAGTCCCTGTGAGGGCCTCTCAGCACTGTTATAATATTACTAATAAGAAGTCGTGTCTGAAGTCATGTCTTGGTCTGAAGAGAGGCCTTTGGCAGAATGCCATGCTGCTGGAGGGCTTCAGTGAGCCCCAGTGGTTTTGCTTATTCATGCAATTGAGTGGAACCCTTTCATTGTGACTTGATTGCATTTAGGCTCAAGAATAAAGACTTGGATAAAAATACCACACGCTGAATGTCTCCCACATCCTCCAGGGAGCTTGACCAGCTCAATGGCAGTTGTCAGCATCTTCTTCAGGAAATGCCATCAGCCTGTTGATCAAGCTGAAAATAACTTTATTCCTTGTGTTCTACCTCAGCTGCAGCAAAACATCAAAAGTTAGGGCCTTAATAGCAAGTTTCCATTTGTTTCAGTTCATTAACTACTCATTTAGGCTACAGTTATGGGTAGTAACTGCTCAGGGGTACAGAAAGCCTGTCTTGTTGTCTGACACCTTCGTTAGGAAACACAGACACGGCAGCCCGGTCTTCCAGGAACTGTGTTTGGAATTCTTGATTGTGATGTTCTTTGAATGGATGCATGTTGTTAAGTTCCTAGTGACTGGAAGGCATCAGTGAAATCAGTGATGAGGCTGTAGAGACTTTGCAAGTTTCTTTTACTTTTTTCTCAGAAGTACTAATTTTGAGTCCATGTTTTGAAGGGTCAGCAGTGCAACCACTTCTAGCTACATTTAACTACATGACCTGACATAGAGGATTGTGGATTATTTACATCTCTTCTGTAGACTGTCAAAGGCAACCCAGACCACACAGCTTCTTGTTTTTACTAGAACCTATGGAAGAAATGTAATATTCAGTTCTGTAAAATTAGTACTTTTCCTTATACTGAAAGCAATAGCTTTTTTTTTTTTCTTTTTTTTTTAGACACAAGCTTAGCTCCTCAGTTTTAGAATAGTTACAGTTCTGGATTCTATTTTCTGATTCACCATCAACACATTTATGGGTTTTAAGCCAATGGGAGTATTCTTAACAGTATATTAGCATTAAACATTGTCGAGATCTTCAGTCGGCCCTGAACTCTATGAAGCTGCAGTTCTGCTGTCCCACTGAAGCCATATACCCGTTCTGCCAGTTTAATTGGTGGCCTGCTCCCAGCTGAAGAGAAGGGGCTTGCACAGGTGGTATGAACATAGTAGGGACAACTCAAGGAGAAACTTTTCAGGAAGTTTTCATCTTCAGAAGCAAATAGAAGAGGTGATAACTTTCATTTCCCAGTCTGTGTCTGTGATGAAGTGGGCTACCCCTCTATTTACGTGAATAGCCGTTGACTTCATGTTGCATTGCCTTGATAACAGGGAAACATAAACCAGTGACTTGGACGTAGACATCATCCTCCTATTAGGAAAGAAAAGAAAACAGTGATAGAAACTCTGCTGAAGTGAAATCCTGGGGAAAAAACAATTTTTTCCTTTTTCCTCTCCATTGTGTGACTGAAAGTGGTCCTGCAATTTACTGGCAAAAAGACATGGAACAATATGCACTCCAGCAACCTTGGAACAGTGTGCAGATACCCCTGGGAATTGTTTCTACTGGAGGGGTTTGAGGCAGCAATAGGTTTCTGGCTTGTTGTTTCTGCAAAACTTTTTTTTATAGCTAAGACTATAAATAGTTGACAGTTCTTAAATTGAATAATTCTCTCTTCCTCTCGGGATGAGAAATTGGATCAAGATTTTCAAAGCCAAAAGCCTGCAGCCATTTATCCCTCATAATCATCTGTTTGTAATGTTGCTCAGATTTTGAGAGAATTCTTTCATTGTTACTGTTTAGCGTATGGTGAAAAGACTCACCCAGGGTCTTTCCAGTGGGCCAGTGGCAGAACCAGAAGCAGGACTTAAGTATCCTGCATTTCAGCTCAAAGCTCTGCCTACTAGATTATATTCTATTGTATAGCTATATTTAGAAATAAAAATCACTTAAATTTCAAAACAGTAGACTCATCTGTAACTCCACCTGGTTTGGACATGGTTTACTAAGTGATCACTGCTTTTGACAGTTGGGTTGATAAAGAATTACAGGGTAAAATATTGAAACCACAGGAGGGACTGAATATCCAGAGGGCTCCCAGGTAGATGGCTTCGCTGGCTTTCACATGTTACTCAGACCAGCATTGGTGGTCACTGGTTTATGTTTCACTCACATCTTTTGCTGGGATGTGAATGGTGAAAGGTAAGGAGACGTTATGTCACCTATACTGCCATTTCTGTTACCAAGGTAGTATTTCAACTACATCTGGGAGGGCTTAAAAGGCGTTCTTTCAGTCTTAAAAATGTGATTTTTAGTCCTTATATAATTTAAGAGTTTTTTTCAGCATTTTTCCCTATGAATTTACTTCAGAGAATATAACTGTGAAAGTGCTGGCCACGGTGATCATAACGGAATTAGGTAGAGTGGCATGTGCCAGGGATCAATGGTAATAAATCAGTGTCGGAACAAAGGGGCTTCCAGTTATGAAGGACGCATTGTGTGCATTTTTATTTCTTACCTTTTGCAACTTGTCACCCAGTCCCTGATAGAGCTGTTAGATTTCAACTTGTCAAGTCTAGAGTATGTCTATATTTGGGTTCTTTACATTCATGTATCCTACAACTGATGTTTTCATTAACATGACGATGACCACATAGGTACTGACTTCCTTCACAGCGGGAAACTTGTATTGATTTGTATTTATATTGATTCGTATTTGTATTGATTCGGAAAGGAAGAGCTTTACTCTGGCACATCAAACAGTCTTTCCTATACGCACTTTTAATGTGGAGCCAGTAATTAAGAAAACCATTCCTCTTCAGTTAGAACAGTTTGAAAATAGAGCTAACGGTTTTGAAACACCTTTTTTACAGGAAACTTTTTATTTTATTTGTGAGAAGGTGAAGCCTGTTGATTTCAGGGAAGAGATTTTAATTCAACTTTTGGAAAGCTTGTAAAAAGCTATTAGCAAAATACACAGTAGTGTGTATTGTGAATCAGCTTACCTGCATTGTTTTTTTCTCATCAGACTGCTATTAAGTAAAAAAAAAAAATCTGAGGGGAATATATAACACATCCGAATATTGACTCAAATCCTAGCAAATTGAAACAGAAATATTTTAGATTGATGTGCTTATTATGAAAGTGGTGGTTGCTAGCTTAGAAACTGATGTAGAGATTTGTTTGAGCCACATGTTACTTATCTTCCAATTTGCAGGATAGTGTAAGGTGATCCTATGAGATAAAAGTCAGTGGTGAAGTTTTCTCATGCTTAATTGAACCAAGTATATATATTTATGAATGAATTAATAAGCTAATCCACAAATATCCTAGCTTTCTCTGAGAATTGTTCAGGAAATGAAAAGCACTTATGTAATGTTAAAGGAATGAAAGGAAAATCTCTTAGCATTAGAGAAGGGAAAACAAAGCTTCACTCTAAAAGCCTTAGGAACTAACTATATTAAGAAACAAGATTATTGCAAATGCAAAGTACATGCAAAAGTGTATTTTGAGAGCACACCTCAGAACCTCTTAAAAGTATTGTAATGAGTCAGTAGCCCTAATTTTTAAATGTGGCCAAAAAGAGTTTAGAACTGTGCATGCATGTATGTTTGCATTTGTCCAAATGTGGTTTAAGCTTCCTTTTTCTCCCTTGATTCTGGATCAGCCCTTTGCTATGACTGCCAGGTAGAAGAAGCTGAAGAAGGCTGCTGTGACATCCCTTGTTTGCCGTCAATTCTAGGGAGTGGTATACATGCCAGGAGAGCCAGAGCTATATGGGCTGTCTGAACGTGCCTTGTATTCCAGCTGCAGGGAGTATGTGGGAAGCATACCACCTCTGTTTCATCAGAAGCACCTCTTACACTGGGGTGCTAGTTATTCTTGATTAGCCCTTGGACATGGGCAAGTGAGCAATGTCCAAGGAAGATGTAGACTTTTTTTAGACATTTAAGGGAGGTATATTACAGATTTTTTTTTCAGTTAGTGCAGGGCTGTAATTTTCTTACCTTCTTTGCAGTTCATTTGCTTGAGTTAGTGAAAATGGGCTCATCTGGTGGTAAAGCTTTTTGGTTTTTTTAAGGTAGTTGTCTGTTTCTTATATTTCAATTAGAATCTTTTTGGCTATGAACTACTAAAAAGGTCATAGCTTCAGAGCCCAAGTCAAAGAAACTTGGCTGGCAACTACTTAGTAGTTTTGTAAACCTATCAAACCTCAACAGTGAGAGAGACACAAAGTTCTAGAATAGAGTTAGGAATTGGGATTTAACAAATTGTTGTTAAATCTTTCACCTCATTCCTAGGATGACAACCTGTAAAGAGCTTTTCGAAAAGACTTTGCAACTTTTATGGAACCCTCTGGCATTTTACTGAAGTCGTCTTTATTTGTTTTTTAACCCCTATCCCCGGTACCAAGGATTTTTCACTTGTTTGATATAACACTATGATTTTACTTTCAGGCATCTCCAGCATGCCCTTTATGTGGGTCACACGTATTCCTCCTCCTCTGTATTGGTCTGCGATTTCCAATTATTTCCATATTCATTGAGCTCAGTCACTACGCAGCCAATCAAAACAGGCAGGCTGCTCAATGTATTTTCCACTCCAGGAGTAATTTAATCAGGGAGTGACTGCATTATTTTTTCAGAGAGCCGAGCTGTGCATGCGAGGTGATCTGCAGCGGAGAACAGCATCATTAATAAAAAGGCTTAAGCATTTCATGCCATTTTGTGCTTCTGCAGCTTGTAGTGCAGCTAACGGTACTGTCTTGATATTTTTTCTAATATGCATGATTCAAATGTAATCACTTAGAGGAGGTGTAGAAAAGAGGATGGATGAGTCATGGGATTGAATTTATATTGGATGAGATTGAGTTTCAAAGCTGTTGGGTCCTGCGAGATCCTTAAACACTGTCGTATTTGTTTTACAGAATTGCTGGTACTCACAGAGCAGATTAAGTCTATTTAGTTTCCCTCCGGAGTTCCATTCTAGAGTTAAAAAATCTTTAATGGAAGTTTGATATCAGTACATTCCCATGGAAATATTTCAACTTACATAAAACAGCAAGGGAAAGGATTGGCTGTGAGGAGAAAGTCTTCAGGGAGTCCTTGCATCCATTATAATCTTCATCTTGGTTGACTAATGCACTCTTCTCCAGACAACCAGAGAGAATAGGTAAGCCGTTGCTATTACAGGGAACCTTAAGTCCATGGAATTTTTTTCCACTGGGAAGAGCTAACTGGATGTCCCTTGCTATCAAGGGAAGTCCAAGGGAAGGGAAAGCTCTTTTCTAGAGTTACCAAGGAAAGAGAGAAGTTGGGGGTCAGACAGATCAGAGTCCTGGTGTGATAAATATCTGTGCTGTGCTAGTTTCTTGCTGCTGAGCACTATTATTTAGGTAAACATCAGCTTGAGGTGACAACTGCATTTTTCTTTGGAGTTCCTGGGCCAGATTGTGAGCTGGTGGGCATGATTTCATGCTGGTGGAATCGTACTTGGCCAGCTGAGCATTGCCTGCTGGGAATGACACTGCAAAACTGTCCTCCTCAGTAAGACTGTCCTGGTTTTGGCTGGAATAGAGTTAATTTTCTTCCTAGCAGCTGGTATACTGCTGTGTTTTGGATTTAGGATGTGAATAATGTTGATAACATGCTAATATTTTAGTTGTTGCCAAGCAGTCAAGGACTTCTCCCCCTTTGTATTTGAAGTAAATAGGCTTTTTCCAATTAGCGTCTATGATAATGTACCCGGTGGGGAGGGAAAACCCCCCACCTCCTGGAGGATTCTGATATTTCACATTGAGATTTTTGGAGAAGTAGTATTCAGCATATTAATAACAATTAATTAATTACACTGCTGGAGTTGGATTTGGATTGTCAGGTTCCAGACACCTTGAAGTTCAGTGTTTAGTTAAAGCTCCTTGAATGGATTTCCATGGCAGTCAGTGAAGAGAAGAAGCCACAGAGAGTGATTTCATCTTAAGTATGTATCCACTTCTGATTTCTTTCACCATCTCTTCTCTAAATGCGTAATTACAGTGTACATCATCATTATTGTCTTTACTACAGTTGGAAATGTCAAGAAGCAGACAGTGAAAATGACTTGCACAGGATCATATTGCCTCCAGGAAAGATACTTTGCTTGCATAGGCTGGTGTTCAGTCCTATAACATAATGATGTATGTATCTATCATCTACGAATTGTTCAGGGCTGTCTTCCAGATCAGTTTACAGACCCTCTTGCCCTGGGAAAGATGTTGGAACCTGCACATGGTGACCTAAAAAGTACGGTAGTGTTTTGGAAAGGCTCTGATGTGCTGCATGCTAGTCACCTCAATGCAGTGAGAGAGCTTTTGCTCTTCCTTATGATGTCCACTTGCAGTGGGCTTTTTTCAAGAGGAGGCTTTTTTCAAGAGAGGGCTTATTTCCAAGTGTGAGGGGCTGTAGTGTAATCTTTGCCTGCTGAATGACACAGCTCTTGAGTCATTACTCCTAAGCTTATGGTATGCACTTTCTACTAAACTTTTGGTCTTTTTCATTGAACTGATTTGTATGGTCGGTAGTAGCTCAGGGCAAGCATTTCAGATCTCTTAGGACTGAAGCAACAAAACATTGAAGTGTGGTTTTGAAGTGAGAGAAGCAGGCAAGAATTATTCAGACTCTTTACTGACACTTTTTCTATTACACAGGGCAGTTTCCTTTGAGTTATGCCTTTTTTCCAGCTAAATCTTTGTTTTCCTCAGCACACTGTCTTTCTTAATTTTGATCTGGTTTTTTGATTGTATTGCATCTTGCTGATGAAGGCTCTTCAAGAGTGTGTTTCAAGATAGAGAGGGGAATAATTTCTGAATTGTGTTGTTGTGTTTCAGATCAGAAAGCAGCTAGGACATTAAAAACTTATCAGTAGAGAAGGTTTGTTGCAATTCATAGGGGAAAACCAGCTGATGCCTCTGTGGTGTGATACCTAAGTCAAAATTAAAGCCTGAGTCTGCATTTGATTCCACGTAGACTGCAGTTAGAATTGAATTTTAGCCAGTCTCTCAAGCTAAAACTGACATGAAGCTGCTTTTGCTTTCATGTGGCATAGAGGTGCCCAAATAGCTGCCTTAAAATTAACCCAGACATGGCTCAGGTGATACAGTAGATAACACAGAAGTGAAAAGCTTCAGTCTTGCCCAGTGCATAATTCATCTAAGTCTAGGAAGCCAAGCTGGGTTGCAATATCACCATTGTGATATATTGACACCGTTGTCAATACTGCACTTTGTATTCTCATCTCTCGAATAGTCCTATTTAATGCTCAGAAATGCCATCTTATACCAAAATCCAATTTTTTGGTAGGTCCCAGTGATTGAAGTTTGACTCTTGCTGAGGCAGGACAGAGAACTGTTGTATGTTGGTATTGTTTCAGCCTTTTTGGTGCTCCATACTTTGTGTCCTCATGACTGTCTCCAGGACACAATCTCTCATGCTGAACATCTGCGTTGGTCCAGGTTTTCACCAAGTGGATAGCCTCCCTTGTAGGTTGGCCTAAATCATGGCGTACTCACTACAATAATTTTCATCTTTCCTGCAGCACTTCATGTGCAGTCTTGACAGCCTGTACTTGGTGTTTCTTTCCAGGGTTCTTTTGACATCTCCTATTTTTTCCTCTCTCGATGTTTGATTAACAGTTTACATAACTGTACTGTGATGCTAATTGCATTATCTATGAGTAATCTAAGACATGCAGACTGATATTTGATTTTCAGTGGTATAGTAACTGGGGAAGAGATCTGCTTTGTCTTCACAAATATTATACTCAGATGCAACATAAATTGTCATATGTTACCATTGTAATTTGTGCAGGGATAGGCCAGAAAGCTTCTGAAAGATGGAAGATAATAATCGATTCCTATGAATTCATGTTGGGGTGCTTGGCAAAGCAATGCAGGTATGTAGCAGGGACCTGGACTCCCACACTGTGGAAGAAAACAGAATGAGGCTGACATAGATCGAAGAGGTAACACTGATAACC
Source organism: Balearica regulorum gibbericeps (assembly GCF_011004875.1). Lineage (NCBI taxonomy): Eukaryota > Metazoa > Chordata > Aves > Gruiformes > Gruidae > Balearica > Balearica regulorum. The sequence goes on along the minus strand of NC_046187.1, from coordinate 23,263,740 downwards.
TATAAGGAACTGGGAAGTTCGAATCTGGGTTCAAGGTTTTTAGGGATGGTTCTTGTTCCCAGATGTCCCAGGAGCTCAGTTAGGAGTCCAGAGTGCTGAGCTGAGGTTGGCTTTTGGTCACAGAGCAAGTGGCAATCTATGCCAGAGAGTTCCTCAGAAAACAATTCTTCCAGATGGCTTGTGGGAGATATCTAGGCTATGTTTTGACCTTATCTTTCAGGCTCTGTTGCTGCTCACCATGGCAATGTGAACATAAGTGGGGAAATGCTGGTGGTAAATAAACACTGATACCTTTGATTCAACTGCATCACTGGACAGATGGCAAAGAGTCTCTGAAGCACAGAGCTGTGGGTCTGGGGAGGGAGGCAGAACAGTCAGAAGTGTGTGAGGAGACAGAAAGCCAGATAGCAACACCTGCCTAAGGTCAGACAGAAGGGCTAAGCTTTGCAAGGTGAAGATTTATAGGGATGTGTCTTTTCTGACACTTGGGGTTTTTTTCTCCCTTGGCTTATTAAGTTTCGGTGAACAAATAAAAGATGTTCTCTTTCTGGTGTAGCTTGGCTGAGTCACTCTATTTCATAACAGTTTCAAGTGCCCAGAAAGTTTGCTGTAGCTGGATTCAGGCCCATTGGGACTTGCTGAGATAAATATACTTGGTGGAAAGAGAGTGTTAAGAGCTTCTTAACCCAGCCTGCCTTTGGGAAGAGCAAAAGCTGAGAGTCCCTTGCTGGTAGAGGCTGCACAGGGAAAATAGGAGAGTCACTTGAGTAAGGCTCCCAGTCCACTCCTCACTCCTTCATTAGAAGACATGTGGTTCTGCTCCAGGCCCTGTTGTGCTCTTTAAGGCTCTCTTGATGTTCTCTGTAAATATGAACGTCTTGAACACGTGAGGGTTTTTGTTTGGGGTTTTTTTTTTTCCCCAAACACATTTCAGAATCCGAGCCAGCTGCTAGAGCTCCTTCCCTTCAGCAAAACCACTTCAAACCATGTTGAGGTTTTGTGGCTCTTTGTAGCTGTGAGCCTACTCGCAGCCAATTTCTTAACATTGCAGTTATTTTAGCAACAGCATGGTTCTAAGTGTTTTTTTTTTTCCTCCTCTTGTTTACTCCTCACTTCTTCCTTCTATAGGCATTGTTCCATCCTTTCAGCAAAGCAAAGGGAGTTGTCTGTCCCCAACTCAGGTATATCGGTGTTAATGGCCAGACTGGAGGAATGCTTGAGGACAGCACAATCTACAATGCAACCCAGTCCATTCCGTTTCTTAGAATGAAAGTTTCAGGTCGGAGCACGTGGTTTGTGTTTTCACGAACGTATGGCTTGTTTGCATGCGTGCGGTCTGAACGTTCAGCACCTGAAAATCAGAGCCTGTAAACAGCCTGCTGCGTTAGGAAATCTAGGCTGTGCTGCTTGTTTACTTTGAGTATAAATGTCATCTTGGCAGGCGATACATCTCTCCTCTTGCATACGTGAAGTTTGTAATTTGATTGCTGAACTTAAATGGCATAGGCTTGGTAATGAATGTTAAAGTTTGTGTTTCTGTTCTTTAGTGACTGTGCACATGTGATGCGAAAGTGCAAAGCAAGTTGCTGTTCTTTGAAGCTGCTTTCTGATGTTCTGTTACGGTGTATGTGTTGAGCTAATCAGCAGATTTGACATTTTGAGATTGAATAGATGAATTAAGGAGAAAAAAATGATTATGGTGATTTTCAATTAAGTTAAGACATGGACTGGTCTAAATAATAGCTCGTAGCTGTGGCATCTAGTCAGATGGTCTGCTTGCGATGTTAGTTAATAGCAGTTACTACTACTGTACTGATGTTTTCGACTGACACAATACTTTACAAAGAATCAGTGCCAGAAAAACAGATTGAGATTTAGCAGTTAATACTGTTCTAAACCTTGGAAAGAACCTCAATATTTTTTTCATCTAAAATGAAACTAAAACTTCCACAGTAAATCATTATGACATTAGTAATAATTTAATTTTTCCATTTAGCTCATGCATAGATGTTCTCTGTGTTTTTTCTTCCTAGTGATTTGGGAAATGAGACAAATGCAAAGTGTCCTGATGATATTGATGGCATTCCAGGATAAATGGGAAAAGTTATTGAGAAAGTGCATGTTTACAGAAAAAAAGTAGCAAAGGGTAACTAAACGTATCCAGCTGTAGGGCTCTGAAAAGGTTTTTATGTTGTGTCTACAGTGCCTTTGAAATCTACCTAGGAGGCGTAAAATCAGAGGTGTGAAAAGGTTAGCTTTCTATCACTAAAGCTGACTTGTTTTCAGTAGGAAATTATAATTTGTAAATTCTTTCTCATTTGATTTATCAGGTGTTACTGAAGTCATCTGCACAACTTCCTCATGTTATCTGACAAGCGTTAATAAGCTGTAGTACTGATGTTCTTGATGTCATGTTTCTATGAATAGTGGGACAGAAGTGCTTTGTCCAGCTTATTTTATCTACAGCACGGGGAAGTGTGTCCTGATGGTTTTCTGTTACAGTAGAACTAGTGCTACCCATTACAAATATTCCTCTTCTGGTACCATGTCATCATTACCTTAACTCCTTGGGGAAATTCACTTTTCCAAAAGAAAAAATTTCCAGTGACCATCCCACTAATATCCTTTTTGTGGGTTGATTTTTTTTGTTTTGTTACATGTTTCGATGTCTCTCTAACAAAATGCAAATTCTAGCTCTGCTTTCACAGTACACCATCTCCTTTTAGCAAGTCCTTTGTTTCAAGTAGCCTGACTATGCGCTGCTTTAGTTGTGTGAGAAACCTCGTGTAGTTACATCATTGCTACACTGGTGAAAAAAGTGGTCTGTCTTTTAGAAAGCTTTCTTAGTTTTCCCAGTGATGGATACAGTGTTTCCCAGCTGAGGCTGAGTGGGTGTTGTAACACCAGGAAATGGGCCTGCTGGGGTCTTTAAAATCACACGCTTTTAGTGCAGAAAGTTTTTAAACTGCACAAGCTGGGCTGTCTTCTGTGGGTACCATGGAAGCATTTTCTGGTCATTTTGTGACTATTTTTTTTTTGACAGCTTTGCAGAGTGAAATGGATGAAGCCTGAGAATCGACCTGTCTAATGAACACAGCCTGCGTTCTGCGGCGTTGTGCCAAAGTTTGGATTCGGGTTCAGGGAGGGCTGTGGTTTGCCAGTGCTTCGGAGCACGAGTGGTTGAACTTTTTATATATCTTTGCAGGCCATAAAGCGTGCTGCTGAGAAGTGCTCTAACACATGAGCCTCTAGTGGAGCGTGTTCTCAGGGAATGACTCTTAGCTCGAACTACTCTGGAAAAGGAGGCTGCCTAAAAGCAACTCTTTCTACCCATTACAGTGAGTTGTCTTTACTTTTGCCTTCCTTTGGCTGGATATTAGGGACCCATATCTAGAGGGACCTTCGTGTGCAGTTCAGCATCTGAGGAGGCCACTTCTCAGCTGCTCCTCTTGTCTCCCTTTGGACTGAATCCTTTTCTTCCTCTGCTAATGGATATAGAAGGGCCCATCCTATAACTGCAACCTGAGTTTTTTGTAAGTAGCTGTAGTCCTTAAACCATAGTTTCCCACTTATAAAGGAGAGTGTGCTTGGAGGAAGTGAATTTCATGGGGCATCTCCTCTGAAAGTCAAGAAGGAGTGGGTAGACCCTCCACCCAGCAGAAGGTGCACACATCAAAATAGCGATCCTGAGGGCATGCACTTCTTGAAAGAAGGAAATGCAAAATGATGCTGTGAGATCCTGGCCAAGGTATTTGCTTCACATCTGCTCCTCAAATTCTTTCTCTCTGCCCCTCTGTGACAGATTCATGTGAAATTCCAGATCTGCCAACAGCTGAGGAACCTCGCTGTGTAGGTGCAACATGTGTACAGTATTTGGTTTTAGGCTCCTAATTTTGAAGGCTAAGACAAGATTCCAGAGGAGTCCTAATTTCAAGGCATTTACTGTTTTCTTACTCTTTTTGCTCTGGGCTGGAACCATAGTTTGTACCATATTTAAAGTTTCTGGGCTGATTGTCAGCAGTAATACGTCGTTTCAGTAGACCAGCCAGGCTGGCTCTACTACGGCCTCTGAAATGGCCTGTGCATCTGTTAGAGAGAATGAAGAAGCTATGGGCCATTATCTGGTATCTGATGCCTTGCTTTTGCAATAGGTTCACTAGGGGCCCAACTGGACCCGACTTCCACTGTGCAAAGTGTTGAACATCATTGTTCTGGAGAGGTTTACTGTGTAGAGGTAGAAAATGGGTAAAAAGAAGACCTAAAGAGTGCTCAAAGAGTGCTCGGAATCTGTGTAGCTTTCATCTAGAGCAGACCCCACTGCCTGGGAGCCTGGCTGTTCTGAAGGGAACGCAGTGAGACCCCACGTGGAGCAGTTGGCTCTGACATCACTGATAATGATGGCAATATTTGCTACTTGAAGTTGGGATGAAATGACTGTTTACCTAACCATCTGTTTGCAATAGATTCTCACCACCTTTTTCTTTTATTGACAGATTACTTTTATACCCATATGCCACAGTTTGCTGTTCTAACAGCTTCTCAAAGGATTGCTATTTTTAGACCTGTAATAACAGATGTATGTATGACTCCTCAGCTAGCATGCAGCTTGTTAATTCAGATTGGTGCCTGGTTCTTGCATTTCTTATATTTCAAGTCAGCTATACATTTTGAGGTAGAATATCTGGGATAAAGCAGAAGCAGGTGTATAAAACCAAAGGGGAGATCAAGAACATCTGGCTTTCGTTATATTCTTTCCCTTTTCTGCTGAGTGCATCCTGAGTGTGTTGGACTTACTGGAGATGTACTGTACTGTTGTACTGCACAGGTTGCGTGATGGCCAGTAATCCCAAACAAGTGGCTGAAGTCAGAAATAAAATGAATAAACAGTATGACACTGGATTAGTCTTGCAGGAGGCAAGTCAGTGTGTCAAAATTATCTGGAGGTTTCCCACTTCCTGGCACGTTCCCTCTGTTGAGCTGTGGTCTTCTGCAGTAATGAACACACCGTAATTATGTAAAATAAGTTAGTTGGCTTAGTGTGATGATGCTTCCGCATAGCTCTTCAATAAAATCCTCATGTGGAATAGGTGGTCTGGGGGAGCATTTGCCCCAGCCATTCCTAGGCATGAGACACACTAGATGGTTAAGTTATCCAGGTAAATTCCCTGGGCTCCCAGCAGGAATGTGGTTCCTGCTGCATGTAGATGGAGTCGGGGAGATAAGTGCAGGAGCGAGACCTCAGGTAATGTGAGTAGATCTCTCAGCATACATGTCTCTTACAGCGAACAAGTTCTGCCTGTGACTGTATCCTTGTCCCAGTGGGTTATCTATAATTATGTTCTTTTAATTTTCCAGTTATTTTTGAGGGAATACACTTTTCTTTGTCCTTTTTGACTGCAACTTAATAGAACCAGCTGAAATACTAATCAAGAAGAGTAGCAGTTAGAAATTATTGTCCTCTTTCAGAAGTAGCTAAAACCAGTACCTAAACAGCTAGAAGTGTGTGGCATCTCTGACAAGGGGGGAGGTGGAAGAATACCAATTTTGAAGCAGTGGAGGGTCAAAATCATGTTAAAAATCCAGAGGAGTAATGAAGAAATGTAACATTTCCTGAATAGGACGATTGTTTCTTGTGCATGTCTGTTATAAAATACAAACTTAAGCTTATGGAATAGGCTGATCATCAAAATTACGAAGGTTAGAAATATTTCTCTGCTATACAAGATTTTTTCATTCCTTTCAAAGCACTTGTTACGCTCTGTGAGAGGCAATGTAGACCATTAAATGGATGGCTGATCCGATCTGTCAAGGAGCTTCTTTTACCTATATTTTCCTTTAAAAACACAAGGATTTCCCTTTGCTTCTCCATTTTTTTCTTAAGATGCCAGTCCTGGAAAACTCTGCCTGTTAAATTGGCTGCAGCTAGGAAAAGGAGATGCTTTCCCATCAATAGGAGAACATTATTCTTTTAGGAACCACTGAAATACTTGCAGTGAGACATTTTGTTGCTGTTTCTAATAGCTCTTGTTGAACTAATTCTTTAATAATAGAACAATGTAGAGAAAGAAGCTGGTGGAGGTGTAATGATAACAGAAATATAGATCTCACCCAGTTTATGTGGAATCCTTCAGGTATTTCATTAGTGTGACAGGATTTCCATCTCTGACGTGGGAAATTGCAGCACCTTTATTCCTATCCACTCTTCAGCTGAGTGTTACAGCTTATTAACAATGCAATCAATAGGAGTAGTCAGTTATCAGTATAAGGATTTCAAATCTTTAGATCTGTGATCCAGAATGCATTGCATGATTACAATAAGCCCTTCAGAGAAGTTAATGGGACAATGTACACTTGTAAGAGGCTACAGAAAACATTTCCTTTTCCATGGATTAGAAAACAGGCAGACTAGAGGACATTGGCTTGGGGGCGGGAATGTCTTCCTCTGAGTTAAACTGCCACGGGTTCTCGTTGGAAATGGCATGATTTTAATATTCTACAGAAAACTGTATTAAAAGGAGGGGAAGGGAGAAATCTGTAAAGTCAGAGCAGCAATTTCTTCTTTTTATTTCATTAGCTTGCGTAGCTGTGCCAGCACACCTTCTAGCCAATCTTTGTGAAAATAAAAAATAATGCTATCATTTGCAGGCAGGTTTCCATATGAACAGAAACAAAGACTCAGTAGCACGAAGCTTCATCTCATAAGGAAATCTCTTTTCTTCAAATATTCTGGTAGGTTATGAGAATTATACTTTTTTTTTTCCTTTCTATTCCTGTTTTCTAAAAAGCTTTATAAATGCACCTAATTACAGGAAACTCTTTTCTTTAGAAAGATGAACTATCCTTAAAAAATAAAAGAAGTTGGGTTTGCATCGACTTTGATACATGACTTGTTAAATCAAACCAAGCCAGATACCTTTATGGTAAAATGAGAAAAAAAAATGTTATTAGTGGAAGTTCATATTGTGTGTGTTATTTTGTAACTTTGCATGAAATGTGCTTTGCTTCTGATTGAAGGCTGAAGTTGTTGTTTTAAGAGATAGGCTCCCTGGAACCTTTCAGGAAACGCTGACCTGACTGAGGGGTGTATTTCTCCTGTGTAACAAAAGGGGGGGGAAAGATAGCTTTTACTGGCAAGGGAAACTGGCTTTACTTATGTCATCAATCAGCTCTATGTTAGAGAACCAGGATGCCTCTTGTGTGAATTGTTAACGTTTAACACGTTTCTAGCTGAATGGCTGGCTTTTGAGAGCTATTGACAACTATGTAATAACCACAATTAAAATCTCCATAATAAACGACAGTTTTAATCCCAGGTACCAATAGAGTTCATTGTGGGAGCTGAAATTTCTTGATGACCAATGAGAACTTAAATTATCTTTATGGCTGTAAATTAGTATATCAGACAGCTGTAAACTAGTATATCAGACTAGTTGTTTGAATTGAGGTATTTTATACAGAAATTGAAAGCAGAGATCCCATTTTCAATATGATTTGAGGATCAGAGATGAAATCTTAGAAACCAAAGTAACTGTGAGCAGGTGTCTCATTAACACTTGAAAATGTGGCTTGGATTACTTAACTAAGGGATATAGAAATGCGATGACATTTTTCATAAAATTAAAAAAAAAAAAATTTCTCATAGCCATTTGACCAAAAGCCATGTTTTCTGTGGGCCTGTGTGCATTCTGTTATTTTCAAAGAAACCCACAAAACCTGACATGAAGTGGAAATTTGAAGCACTGTGATTTGTTAAGTTAAAACAAAGTAGACATTCTCAACCTATTGAAATATTTTATTTAAAAATAAATCCATATGAGTGATAGAGTATCATGCAAAGATAAACATCTTCATTCTCTTGAAATTGATTAACCTAAGTAAAACATTGTAGATAGCTGTGTTTTGCAAGATAGTTCTTTACTTTTTGGTTGTCTTCAGTTGTTTGGTTTTTTGGGTTTTTTTCAATTCTTTTTTGGAAGAAGTATTTCATGGTCAAGTAGATAGACTGTACAATATTAAATATAGAAAGCCTTCCTTTCTTTTTCCCCTCTGCCTGGATCTTTTCTGCAGTGATCTTTTTCTGCTGTGATTTATCTTTTCAAGTTCCCATAATAAAGAATTAGCTAGTTTAGTGATAAAAGTGAAGTCAGTGAGATTCAAATACTATGTGAGCCTCAAATAAAAAAAAAAAAAAATTTGGAAACTTTCCCTAGAAAGAGAAAAACTGTTTTACTGAAACAACTAAAAAAGCTTAGGCTTTTCAAAGAATGACTAGGAGACTCTTTTCTGATATAACAAGGAAACCGTACATCTTTGACCAAAACCACATATCAAAACAGTGATGATGAGCTACATGGAACTCTGTGGCACGTGTTGTTTCATGGTAAGGGCTAACCTGGAGCAGGAAGGAAATGGGGGCTGAGTCAGGGGACTGGCCTCTTCCTGTCGGCCAGTACTGACCAGGCTGATAGGGAGATGCAGATCAGCCCAGCTCGGGGGTTGGTCCGTGAGCGATGAGAGCTATGAACGCTGCATGTTTTAGAGCTGTGTGTGGAGCTTGGGTAACCTGTCTCAATACTGAACTGGGTTGCAGTTATTTTCTGGACTCCTGGTTATTAGTTTGTAGTCTGAAACTTGATTTTCTTTTGTAATGTAAACCACAGCTGAACAGTAGTCCTGGTGCCTATCCTGATAATTCTTGCTTATGCTAGATAACATACCAAGCCCTTTATACTTTGTCTACCAAAATGTGTTTTCTTTTGTCCCCTTTACTCTTAATTATTTTATTTAAAGCAATGTCTTGATACCACACTACCCAGCAAATTTCATTTGAAGTACAGGGAGCACAAAACTTAGGGCTGTGCATTACTGTGAGAATGTAAAATTAGACATGTGGGAGCCAGATGTCTCTCCTCAGTTCCCACATGCTGGACTCGGGAGGGAGGAAACCCTCTCTGCTGTCAACTCTACCAGAGCTGATGAAGTTCAAGTCCACCATCTAGCTTGGTACAGGGGATTCTAGCTGTACCAAGGGATTCCTGGCAAGGAGAGGAAGAGAGAATCTCCAGGTCAGACTGGATTGTTCAGACATCTTAAAACTATATTGCTGCCTTACAAGGACTTTGATAGAACCTTAAGTCACTGTTATTGTACTTTATCACCTAACAACTTTTCTCAAAGCAATGGACTTTCATTGTGTCACCGAAATTCGGGAATAAAAGAAAACTCCTTAACACCTATTTAGCATTAAGAAGCAGGCATTTCCTTTTATTGCAGCACTGGGTGTCGGGAGGATAGTTCCTCTAATCAGGCACACCTAATGTTTTCTTGTCACATTTATACACAAATGTTACAAAGATTACAAAGTGGTACACCCCGTTACAATAATTGTTCATATTTCTTTGCCTAGTATGCAAACTAGAACGCATGCTCAGTTCCTTTCTCCACCTCTATCTTTTGAGTAGGTGGTATAATTTGGGTAGGGGGCTTATGGGTCGGTGGTCGTGGGGACCCTGGCCCAAATTACCTTTCCCCTAGTTTCTCAATATTTCGGTGTTGGTAATTGTTTGCTATACGCCTCAGCAAGATAAGGGTGTTGCTGGAGGCAATTAATGTCCTCCCTTTCTGCAAAGTATGTACATAAGGACCCTGAAGTGTCTTGTAGCTCCTCCTTTTTCTCATGATGTGTAGCAGGTGCTCATTCTAAGAATTGTTAGCCTTCTACCTGAAATAATAATGAATAGTTTCTTATCACATATAATACAAGTAGGCCTTCATTACAGGCCTTTCTTCTTGGCTACATTTTCTTATTAGGTGTAATACAAGCAGGCCTTCGTTACAGGCCTATCTTTTTGGCTACAATTGCACGTTGCAGGTGCAGCTGAAAGGCTGGTCTGATGGCAGCTAACCATATGAGTGCTTATATAGCCCTGACTAACGCAGTCCTAGATAAACACTGTGACACGCACAAACTGCTGTGCACTCCGCAGTTCAGCCTAGCTAGGTTTCCCTGTTTCTGAACACAACTTAGTTGTGCATGTTTGCACATTTTTATCAATGGAAAAATGAGTCTCCTGCTTAATTAGTTACATACTAAGCCATTCACTGATTCATGACCTGTGTCACAGATTTGTGTGCATGCGCTGGGCTCCAGATTTCATCAAAAGTCTGTCTGTGGTACTGTGTGATGTACATCGGGCAGAATCGTTAGGGCTCCTGGCATAAAGTGACATTAGTATCTACTTTGTACAAAAAATATTTTAAGTAAAAATCACGTGACACAATCCTGAAGAGGGGGGTCTAAACCCACAAGCATTCATAGTGTTTCCCTACTGGTGTTGTTTAGCCCCATCCGGCAGCTGAGCACCACACAGCTGCTCGCTCACACCTCCCCAGCAGAATGGGGAGAGAATAGGAAAAGTGAAAGTGAGGAAACTCACGTGTTGAGATAACAACAGTTTGATAGGTAAAGCAAAAGCTGCACACACAAGCAAAGCAAAACAATTCACCACTTCCCATGGGCAGGCAGGTGTTCAGCCATCTCCAGGAAAGCAGGGCTCCGTCACGCGTAACGGTTACTTGGGAAGACAAACACCATCACTCCAAATGTTACTGGCCCCCCCTCCTTCCTCTTCCCTAAGCCACTCATATGCTGAGCATGACATCGTATGGTATGGGATATCCCTTTGGTCAGCTGGGGTCAGCTGTCCTGGCTGTGTCCCCTCCCAACTCCTTGTGCACCCCCAGCCTCTCGCTGGTGGGGTGGGGTGAGGAGCCTTGGCTCTGTGTAAACACTGCTCAACAATAGGTCCATAGAACAAAAACATCTCTATATTATCAATGCTGTTTCCAGCACAAATCCAAAACATATCCCCATACTAGCTACTATGAAGAAAATTAATGGTCTCAGCTGAAACCAGGACACCTACATAGGTGTAAATCCCTCCATTTTTACAGGCCTTGCTGCTGCTGACCTGAGCTACTTTTGTTGGACTGTGGTCATCTTTGTTCTTAAAAGGAATGACTGTTCATTCCTGTGGTGGCAGTCAGTTTTCTTTTGCTTGTGTAAATCACTGAGCGTGCGTGTCTAAACATTTCAAAGTGAAGTAACAGCATTTTTTCCAGGTCCAGACTTAAATGGATAAGCAAAAATTATCCTATTACTTGTTTTAATCAGGATATACTAAAGAATTTTGTGTTCTATCCATCTTACTATGCTGACTCTCACAGCCATTTCAGAAGCTGGTATAGCTTGGTGTTATGTTAAAACTGAGTTTAGTCTTTCTGGAAGCCCTCTATATGCAGAGCAGTTGTTGAATTAGATCTTAAAATGAAGTAAATTAGGGTAGTATCTTTTAGTTGTTCCCTGGCTGTAGCTTGTCCTTGTTTTGTTAGCTAGTTCCCTGCAAAAAGAAACCTTTCTCCATTAGCATGCTGTTATCCTTGATGTACAGGACTGTTGCAATGTCATGTGATTGGAGTAAAATGCTCCTCTTTGACACATCTACAAAACCGAGATGACATTTACCTAAATGAACTTTAATTGAAGGTCATGTTCAGAAGGTGCCGGTCTTCCAGCAAAGTTAGACATCTCAGCTGTTCAGCCCAACCATTAATTTTTAGGACTGGCAACTATGATGGTCTGTTGATTTACTCTTAAAAGACCAGGCTGAACTCCAGGTCAACTCAAACACATATTTTTAATCTCCATTTTAGCAAAGTTCAAAACACTTTTGGAGCAACTGAATTTGTAAAACTTCAGGTCAGAACTTGCTAATGAAAAATGGTCCTTTAGAGAAAAGCATCATTGTTTCTTTCCTGCGGTAGCATGGGTCGGTCTTTGTGAGTCACAGCATCTTTGAAGCAGCATGCTTGTCATCTCTTCTCTGTATTTTCTCTTTGGAGCTTGACAGGGCATGCATCTGTCACATTGCTTGCTGGAGGATAAACAGAGCGATGGAAACTTCCAGGAAAGTCCTGTAAAGTCTTTTGGAAGTCTCCTGTAGTACCCCCAACTAACAATTGTACTGAGGATGTGCAGGTTGATATGCCTACAAGTCAGTGTGTTTAGCAGAGAGGGGTAGTGTGTTGTGGTTATGAGGTGGAAAACTGAGTGTCTCGTACAAAAAACAACATTCCTAATACAGACACCTGCAATTGCTGGTTATCGATCTGTGGAAAACTACCAAGTCTTTCACAGGTAACATTGTTCTGGGGGAGAGAAAGCTGTTCTGGGAGTGTTGTGGCAGTTACTTAAAGTAATAGTTCTTTTTTTATAATGATGATGTTATTGGTGTGTGGAGATAATTTTAGATGTTACATTAATTTTCAGATGTAGTTAGAACTTAATTTATGTTTAACTTTTGTGGGTCTTTTACTTTAAAACTAGTTTGATTTACAGTGGAGAGTGGAACGCAATGGCACTTTCACTCGTGTGTGTGTATCCATTTGGATACACCCCCCCCACAGAATGTGTATGCGCTGGGAGGACAAAGGAACCCCAGTATTCCTTTTGAGTGTTGTTGTTTTTTTTTTTTTTAAATAGAAATAATGATACTGTAAAATAAATAATTATTACTGGATTTCTACTGTAATAGAAATAATGACTACTGTAAAAGTTGAAACAACTCTGGCATGTTTACTGCACAGTAGAGCAGAAGGCTTTCAGAGTGCCTCTTGATTTCTGCTCTGGGCTGTCTTTGGGAAAGTCACCTCCAACAGCAATGAGACTGCCTGTGAGTAGATGGTCTGACACAAGTACACACGGACCTCAGAACTCCCCTGAAGTGGCGTGGCAGACAGAGGAGCTGTTAAGTTACTGATTTACCTTGATAAAAGGGGACCAATTAAATTAATAGCACTGGGGTCCAGGAGTACTAATGAAGGGAAAAGTAGTAACTTCTGCATTGGTTTTGTAACTTTCAGAGTGAGAAGCCTACGGCACTATCTTGAATGTAAAACCAGCCATTTCTCAGTTCCCTCACAAGAAACAAAAATAGTATTTCCAGGAATGTTAATGCTTTTGAGGGTTTCTTGTTTTGTTTAAGACTGCTTCTAATAGTTGTTGGAACCTCTTTGCAAGATGATCAGATTGTAATTGTTGATTTAGAGAGGAACAGTGTAATTGTCTTTCTGTGGGCAAGGTTAGATACTGAGACTTTTATCTCTGAGAGTGTGTGTGGCAATGCAAGTAAGATTTTCTGTTGAAGATGGCTCTGGAATCAAAGATTAGGAAATGAAGATTTTTACAGTAAGTTGTATACTGTCTTCAAGTGTTGACATTTAGCATTTTGATTCTGGACACTATTTTTTTAACAATCCTTTATTTCTGTTTCAAATGCTCTATCAATTGCAAAATAGATGTTAGGATTTTAAGCAGTTTGTTTGGGATGTGTGTCAACCCAAAAGGGAGCAGTGGTGTGGTTTGTAACAGGGGAAAATACAGGAAGGCTACAAAGGTGTACCCAGTCAGTTTATCAGACAGGTTCTTTTCTTTATTAAGCCTTTTGTTTAATTCAGCCTTGGGCAGATGAACTGGGCTGAAAAATAGTTGAGAAATCCTGATTTGGCATTAAGGAGAAATAATTTCTTTTTCCATTCTCTCCACATGCACCTTAAACACTTGTGTAAGACTAGATTTTAATCCCTGTGACATGTCCCATTGTCTTGAGTGGCTTGAATTTCTGTCTGGGGGCTAATGGGGCAAAATCTTCTCCCTAATATTTAAAGCAGACTGATTTGTCTGCAGTGCTATGTGCAGTCCTTGTAATTAAAAAGTTCAAGGCAAATGCCAAGAGGCCACAGAATGTCTGTCTTTTTTTTTTTTTTGTCTTTTTTTTTTTTTTTTTTTTTTTTTGGTAAGGCACTTAAAGTCTGGGTGAAACATCTGTTTCCGCCTCCCTGCAGGTCATTTGGGAGATTAATATGTTTCTAGTGAAATCTCACTGCAACATGCGCTGCTGTTCAGTGAAGGTGTTTCAAACACCTACACAAAAACTAATTGCAGCTTCTGCCATTCACTGCCTCTATTAAAAAAAGAAAAAAAAAAAGGAAAAAAAAAGGAATTTCAGAAAGTTTTGTGAGCTAAAATGGTAGTTGCCAGTCTCAGTTACACCTGCAATAGGAAGCTGTGGCAGAAAGTACTTGAAAACATGGAATTATTTGGCATTGCCCATGCCATATGTGCTGAGATATCGCTGCCTCTGCAAACGTGACTGTTGTTTTGCCATCTAGTTCTGTCCCCAACATGAAGAGTGTGGAGAGTGTAGAGCTCAGAGGGGAGACACATATACAGAGATAGATTGGTTTGAGTCCCTTTCTTCTGCACAAATTCTCAGTTGGGTTTTTGGGAGTCAATAATTCAGGCTTGAAGTAAGTTGTCTTTTCTGTGCAGAAACAAATTTCCTGTATCTCTACACTCCATCAAGAATCCGGATTCTGGTGACTAACAGTGATGGGTGCATACCATTTAAAATTTCAAACCAACCAACTTTCTTAAGTTTTGCCACTCCCTATGACTGGGTGCAGCACCCTCCACTACACAGAGCCGTTTGCACAGCGCTAACAGCGATGACAGAACCTCTTTCTGTGTTTAGATCATTTTTGGGCCCCAGGCTCCTTGAAAACAAGTGAAAAGCACCTCTGTGAGCTGGGCTGACCTCTGGCTGGGCTAACGGGTCAAGCTGAGGTTGAAGATGTTTTTGCAAACAGAGGCTTTTTTAGAATTAATGTCCTTCTCCTCAGCTATCAGACTAACCACTGCGTACTCGTTAAAGCTCCTCTTTGCAAATAGACTGATACTACTTGATGCAGCTGACTGCAGTGAAATACAGAGGTGGTTTTGTCAGTTCCTGGAAGAAACTGACATTTCAGTTTTTCTCCCCTTCATCTCAGGCTCTCTCAGTTGGTGTGAAACTGTGTAGGTCTGGTGAAATCAACAGAACGGTTGTTAGGAGGAGTTACCATCCCTAGCTTACTGGTACTGTCTGTGCAGCTGAGATGCCTTAGCCATGACCACCTTCAGTGTTGACTTAAATAACCTGCTTTTTTTGGCACTGACATGGATTGGGACTGCTTTCACAAGCATGCCCATGAGATACTAGTACAGCTACAACTGTATATTTAAATGCCAGTCACTGTAAGGCAATGTCACCGAAGCCACCGGTAAAATTTAATAAGAGAGATCTAGCAACAGAGGGCAAGTAATGAGTGCTTGTTGTCAGGATGCCTCCAGTTGTGGTGGTAAAATCCCCGTGAAGAAGGTGGAAATCCCCATGGCTTGAATTTCCTTTTATGGGAATGGTGGTGCAAAGGACAAAGTAGCTCAGTTAATTTACTATCCTGAAGTGTTTTTAAAGATGCATCTTTGATGGGTGAGATTACAAACCAGAAAACTAGATAGGAAAGAAAGACTACCCTGAAGAGAGACCCAGTATGTTTTAGTGAAGATAGCTATATATACACACACGTATATTTTAAGGTCAACATTTGAAGAGCTCTTTACCCAAAACTCGAATCTGTTGCTGCTTATAGAAATGAAATTGTGTGTTTATCTAAGCCATTGAGATGTAATTTCAGTTTATACCGTGTTAGCACAACTAATCCTTTCAGTGATGTTCAGCTTCTGCCAATTCAGTCAATGGACTAATTGTGTGAAGTGAAGCATACAAGCACAGCAGTGTTTTATGTACTACATCTCACCACTTCCTGACCGTGTCTCACTGCACACTACCTTCTTGCAGTCTTCTAGCCAGATCTGTTGTAGAGTTAGAAACGCTCAGATTAATTTTCCCTGCTTTGACAAGCTCCTTTACATTGCAGGAGGCCAGCTTTTATAGCGCATCCATAGGAAGCGTCTCCACTACAGCCTTTCACCACACAGGAGACAGACTGAAGATGTAGGCAGCTGGCAAATGCGAAAGCAATGAAGAGGTGTTCCGAGGTTGACAGTGCTTTTTATAGTACGCGCGTTTTCTGGGAAAGGCATAAGAAGGGAGATAAACAGGAGATGATCGTGGCAAGCTGAGAAGTAGCTGTAGCAGACCAAGATGTTCCAAAGAGATCACAGCAATAAGGTAAGGGCTCCAACTTCATCCTGTGCTTTTTCCTGCTGCTTGTACATTTTCTTCAGCATCAACAATTCTTCCTTTGAAAACGCTGACATTTTCTGGAGAATCCTATAAATACTATAATAGCCATTCAGCGTTAATTTGAGAAAAATATACTAGTATTTTTATAGCTCACTCTAGCCCCCTCAATTCCTACTTTAAAAGTATTTTGCTTTTATTTCTAGAAATTCTGCAAACTGATAAAATATTTTTAACAGTTCGATGATCAGAAATATCTCTGCATAACTGCTGTACACAGAGTAATAGTCAACCAAGACACAGGGAGGGGGAAGTCATGTAGCAGTTGATAAAAAGTCCTACAGAAGACTTTGACTCAGGACTAGAAATAACTGAAAATTACTCTGAAACTCTTATTCTTAGACAAACTGTTTTTACTTAAGGGTCTGCCAGCAAGGATGTATGACTAAAAGGACTGTGAATATCTATTGTCAAAAGCAGTGTCATAATGTCACGCTTGCATCCCAGGGGAGAGCTTCAAGGGGTTAATTTGATTGTGTTCAAGTCTAACAATGCAGCGTCACAGTGTAATCTAGGATGTTACTCAGCCTTGGCCTAAGTCTACTGTCAGCTGAGTAAATGATGAAGTTCCTGGCATTGGCACAGATTTGGGCCAAAACTGAGGGATTTCGAAAATCCCACTGGTAGTGTTCTCAGCTCAATTGTTTCAATGTAGCTTACAGCTAGATCAATATTCATGTTCAGTCATCTAATTTTTCTTTCCTGTTTCTAAGTATACTTGAGGAATTCTTACTAAAAATGATAGTGTTCACAGTTTAAACTTCTCTTACTTTAAAAAATACATAAGTCAGCTTTCCCTAAACCTTCTTCGCTCCTGGGCAGAGAGCATATGTGGAAAACACAGTAGTACTGTACATTGTTGCAAGACTTTTTGTAAAGTTATGAAAAATAGAAAAGGACCTTAAGATGATAACATAGTGTGCAATGATGACAACCTCCTAGATGGAAACAAAGCTTCCCCTGATTTTGAGTAAGACTGCTCCTGAAAAAATCTTGTCTCTAGTTCTTTGGGCTTTATGGGAGCATCTGGTAGGATATCTCAAACAATGTTAGTGGCAGCAATTGGCCTTGATAACAGTTTCTGGTTTCTTGGTTATCAAATTTCTGTGCCAGGTCAGGCTTCATTTGCCACCTGGTGTTTTGGAAAAACATACCTGGAAGCTGAAATGTATGCGGTAGCTATGGGACTGACTGCCTTCAAAATTTGGGTGCTCCAAGAGTTGAGGATTCTTGAAGGGCCATTGTTGCTCAGATGAACTTAACATCTCACCAGAAAGTAACAGATGACAACTTGTTGATATTTCTAAAGCATGGCAGACGTTGAGGCCTGGGCTAGATTTCATTGGCAATGGCCAAATCATGTTATTAAAATTAAACACATGCATACAGGATTTCCTGCGTAAGGGTCTTGGCACCTTTTGGATCTTAGCACAAGCACTTCACAGCTCTGAGATCTACTAGAGGAGTTGAAAAACAAATTAAATTCTTAGAACACTCTCAGTGGTCTGGACTGAATGACCAAATTCTAACATGCCTGAATGAGTGTCCTTGTCATTTGTCTTTCAGATCCTCAGGCTCCATCAGCCACCAGCTGATCACATTGCAGCAGCGTAGGTGTTGCCATGAGGATCAGGAGATGTCCTGTCTGCTTCGCAGCTTGTCTTTTGGTCCTGCTGGGTAAACACCGGAGAGAGCCCAATATAGAGGCAGAGCATACATTTTAAGAGAGCTGACAAGCCAGTTCCTGCACATACATGCATCTGTGTAAGAGTCCTCCAAGTCCAGGGGCCTCAGTGGCACTGTATGGATGTAAGAACTGTTGCCTGTGTGGGGTTAGACTCTGCTTTTTGAGAAATGATGCTCCGACGAGGATTTATTCTATTTCTCCCCCGACTTGTAGGCCTGCTGGTGGTGGCCTGTTGCTCGGTGTCTATTGTTTATATGTTGGCTTGCACACCCAAGGGTGACAGCCAGCAGCTTGCCTTGCCCAGGGTGCACAGTCTGACTGTGAAGGAGGGATACGAAGCCATTCTGCAAGAACGAGAAGAGCAACACCGCAACTACATCATCAGCTTGAAGAAACAAATTGCCCAGCTGAAGGCTGAGCTCCAGGGCAGGACTGAGCAGCTTAAGAACATGCAGGACCGGTACCCAGACCCCTTGGACATTCAGCTTGACCACAGTAACCCAGAGAAGGCCCAGGCTAACCTGCTGGCTTTCCTCCATTCCCAGATAAACAAAGCAGAGGTGCACAGCGGTGTTAAGCTGTCCACGGAGTATGCGGCCGTGCCCTTTGAGAGCTTTACCCTGCAGAAAGTGTACCAACTGGAGACAGGGCTGACGCGCCACCCAGAAGAGAAACCTGTAAGGAAGGATAAGCGAGATGAGTTGATAGAGGTGATTGAGTTAGCTATTGGGAGTTTGAACAATCCAGAGGGGGCCGGCAATGCCAAACACCGTGTATACACAGCCTCCGACTTCGTTGAAGGTTTGTATGCAGACAGCAGGTTGGAAGGTCCACATAGTGCTGGTGAGGGGTTCTGGTGTGACTGCGTTGCTGAGGTAGATGGGTGTTACCTCAGAGCACAGATGTCTGGGACGGTGTTACTGCTGTGATCCAGCGATACTGTCTCAGGCACAACTGCAGAATGGCAGCTGTCCTGGGGAACGGGACTTCGTGACAACAGAGCCTGCCAGGCTCTCGTAGTGACCGTCAATGTGTGCTCACAGCAAGTCATGCGCTTGCCTCAGAACTGACAAAGCAAGGAGTGAATGACCAGGCTGCAATCCCAGATCTGGTACTAGTGTTAAGACTGACAACTGCAGTTCAAATCCAAACTCCAACATTACCCTTACTTCCACCTGCACAGTTCTGCCAGAGTCAGAGTGGCAAGATAGGTTTTGAGGACTACAGCTAAGGAGCTCAGTAACTCAGCTGGTATCACCTATAACTTCAAATGACGAGGAAAACTTAACCTTTACAGGGTATCTCCTATTCCAGGAATGGTGCACCTTAGCCCTTGGATTCTAAAATGAGCTAAACAGTCTTTACCCTCACATGTAATATTGAGGCAGTAGGTGTGGATTTTTAAAGTGCCACTTTTAACAGCAACCAGTTTTACTTCACATCTTCTGTCACTAAATCCAAAGTGCTCACTCGTTTCCAGTCAGGCTGCTTTTTCTGAGCCAGGCAGAGGCACCAGATGTATTCCAGGAGTTGTGATGTCTCTGTGGTTGATATCTGTTCAGGTTACCCCTGCTGCACAGCTGCTCTGAGTTAAAAGGGCAGGAACGTGTGCAGCAGAAACATGATATGAGACAAGATTTCACAGATCTTGTTTCCAAGGGCTCATGACTGTTTCCCATTCAATAAGACAGCTACGTTTTTACTTTTAATATGGCTGTTCTAGTTTCACTTCATAGGTACTGACATATTCCCTGCTTGTTGTTCAATAGCGTTGCCTGTAGGTGAGATTTAATCCACAGCTGACCTAGCTAAATTTAGCATAGGAGGAAAAACTTGTCTTCCTCATCCTCAGGTGCTTGTGCTGCAGACTTAGAGGGTATGTGGGTAAGATGCCTACCTTTTATGGAATGATTGCCATAATGACCTTATCCCAAATCACTAGTGATTATACTGTGGATTGTTTTCTTCATCTAACATTTATGAGTAGAGCAGAGCAAAATGCATCCTCCATGTGATGGGGACAAACTATTGCTGTTGTGCAATGGCCAGTTGTTCATTTCCACTCTCTGTACATGTTTCTCTGGTGATCATGGTGAAAAGACAGTAGGTTCTTGAGGCCGTGTCAGGATATACCTGCCAGTTGGGCAGGTGCCTCCCACAGCAAGGACACGAGTTGTTCAGACTGCGGAGACCTTGTTGAGGCAAGTCCTGGCTCCCATCTGGTCCAGGCACTTCTTCCACATCAAATTCCTCTTGCTCAGACATGGGACCAGGGCATGGGCAGGGAACGGGGAAGTGTTGCTGGCTGCCAGCATTTGAATGCATCATGGAGCTATGTGCTTCCAGTCTCCTCCTTTCTGTTGTTGTTTGGTTTATAATTTCAAAATATATTTCTACTGTTTATTATAGGAGCTGAACAAGCATGTATGACTGTTTGGCATCAGCTTTTTCATGGGGAGAGGGTGAGGGGAAAGGAGGAGAAGTTTTATGCCATACAAGCCTTTAGAGCCTGCCTTTATGCACAATCAAGAGTCTTTTCCCGGGCACCAGTGCTGTCCTTGGGGAACAAGACAGAATCTGATGTGCGGAAAGGCATGGGGAAGGGATGCACACTGCATGCTGGTTCTGTGGAGGTTCGTCATGCAGTAATGGCCTTGTTGGCTTTCACATACCATGGCAAAATAATCCAGAGGCAGGAAGCCCTGCATGTATGTGACTCAGAGCTCAAGAAACTGGAGCCCTGCATACAGCTCATCTGAGTACAAGAAACCTTCTTTGTGTCCACCCCTGCAGGGCAGGCCCTTGCTTCTGTAGGTGCAAGGTAACAAATTCTCATTCTTACTCAGCAGTGAAAACCGCAGGGATCCGTGCATCAGGACTGGAAACAAAGAGCTGAAACTTGGCAGAAGATTTCCCTGCAGAGTTCCTTTGGAAGCCTCTGACATCTCTTGGCAGTCCCTTTTCCTCCATCCTCCATTCTCCAAGACCGGCAAAAACTGCCGATCAAAGCATAAACAAATCCATTGCTCTGTATAACTTGAGCAGGAGAAGGGAGAACTGATTTTTCTGTTCCAATTCTGCATTTCAAGTATGGTTTGGACTCAGAAATTGTTTTGTAGACAGTGTTCTGCAGGTGCCACTGCCTACACATGAAGTTAGTAACAGGCTGGATTCCATGGCAGCTTCTGGCAGCTTTGTACCAATCCAGCAACACAACAACTGTGAGTGGTGTTACCCAGCCGGCAAAGCCAGCTGTTTTCATTTTCTGGAACTGCCCAGGGTAGCTGGAGCATTCTCGGAGAGGTGGCCCGGGTCTGCACTGAAAGTCATACCACTTAACCCCATAAGCTTTTTGTCTTCCAGCTGCTTTAGCAATAACAGCACACAAAAGTTGTATGCATCTCTTACGTTAAAGGTGGGGCTGCTGCCCTCATCTTAAGGTTGAGCAGGAGGGATGTGCTGAAATAAAAATCAGGTAATGAGGATCAGAGACAGGATTCAAAACCTGAACTGCTGCTCTCGATATGTGAGAATTGTGTCTTTGTTTCTGCCCTATACAGCAAAGCCTTTGACACCGACTTCGCTCAAGTGTGTTGCTGATCCCGAGTCTTACTAGCATATCAAGTGGTGCAAGTTAATCTTGTTTGCTTGGGCCTATTGTGTGGATTTTTCTATTCTTGTGGGTCACATCTGGTGCTTGCTATCACTAGTACTAGTTCATTGCTAACATATGCCAGCAGGCAGGGGGGTGGTGTGGCACAATAAATTTGATTAGGGTCTGTGTCTTGTCCTCTTTTCCATTTCATGCCTTTATTCTTGTCTTTGCAGAGGAAAAATGCTTCTTCAAACACTTCTTACATTTAAGGAGAAATGTTTTGTCTCCGTGGCTGGGATCTCTTAAAATAAAAGTGTTGCATCCTCTGCAGTTTCTAGACAGAACCACTTGTGCGTGGGAATTAGACTGTGACCCTAGTACCTTACATCTGAACTAAACTTCTCAGCAGATTTGCTGTTACGTGAAATTTGGATAGGATTCTCAGACAGTTCTCCTTCCAGGAGTAATAGCTGACACATGGTGGAATTTTCCATTTTTTCTTATTCAAAACCAAGAGAACCACACCTTCTCCCTGGGGCCTGAAACATAGCCATCTGGCTGCTGCTCTGCTCTGCTTCTCTCTTCACGAAGGCACTTGGGTTGGTTCAGCTGCTATAATCCTCCCCTCTCCCCCTTATTCCTCCCACTTCTATACCAAGTTCACTGGTTTTCTGCCATGAGGAGTCAGTAAGAAACAATGTAGAAAAGATCAGGAATTTCTGTGTTTTATAAGCAGGCAAAGGACTGCCCTGTTTCCAATAGAAAGCCAGTTGCTCAGTGAGCAGTATAACAGGTTTGATCATTAATTTATATAAATGGCAGCAGAGCTGAACAG
The DNA here is from genome assembly GCF_011004875.1 of Balearica regulorum gibbericeps. Lineage (NCBI taxonomy): Eukaryota > Metazoa > Chordata > Aves > Gruiformes > Gruidae > Balearica > Balearica regulorum. The sequence goes on along the minus strand of NC_046187.1, from coordinate 23,241,481 downwards.
ATTTGGAAGTCATTCATATTCTCAAAGACGGAGATAATAATTTGGAGAGTCTGACAAGCCCGAGCAGTGTGTTCCAAAAGTGAATGTAACCACTGTCTGGTGATACTCATTCCCAACAGGAACAGTTCCAGAAAATCCCTGGATTGCTTCAGAAATGCTCTGCCGTAGCACTGTCAAATATGCTGTATCGTAAGTTTTCCCACCTGAAGTACGTGGCTGTCTAGTGACTGGACTTTTAAGTAAGGTCTCAGAGACAAATGAGAAGGAGTAGCTCTGCTTTCTCAAATTGGCAGCTGCTGGTGGTGGCCTACCTGCTGCAGTTTTGCCCTGGAAGCTTATTGGGAGAAAGGATGATGCTCTTCCTCAAAGGATAAGATGCTGTGTTTTACTGCATGTGAAGTGGGAAGACCACTGTAATATTGAGTTAAACTGGGGACAATGAATGCTGATAAATCCTAATAGTGGTTCCTAGGACATCTAACAGAATATAAGTAATGAGCATGGGTCCAGGGAGTGTTTCTATCAACAGTGGAAGACCTGAAACCTATGCTCTGTGGAACTGAGGCTAAAATTGTCATCCACTCAACAGCCTTTTGTTAAAGTTGTGTGGCTGTTCGCTAGTTACCAGTTCCATGTAGATCTCTGAAACTTGTTTGCCTGCCCTGCTGAATAGAGATCAGGTATTTTTCATTACTTCAGAGAGCCCTGGGAACTGCTGCTCTGAAGACTGGACACTTACTGCTCTTTAGTCAATCCTTCAGCCCAGGTCTATTTTTGCTTCTCACTTGTCCTTTTCCTTCAATTTAGGGTCAGTTTCTCTGCTGACCCAAAGCTCCTATTCACTTTTTTACATTGGGATTCCAAAGGCTTTGACTTTTGTCCCTGCCTCTGAAAGGAATGGTGCATATTCTGAAACATAGCTGCTGTAATGGGAGCAATAGATGATCAATTAACCTTCTTTTATCCATAGTGAACATCCAGGCTTTCGTTTCAGTAGCAACCTTTTCAGGAAAAGGATTTTTGTTTTACTTTTTTGAGACTACTTTTTCCCCCTCCTCGTAGCTCAACTTTTACAATTGAGGCTGCTTGATGTATCTTTCTGAATCACGTAAATAGTCCTGATGACGTGAATGAAGTCGTGCCTTCAGAAATGGAAGAACCTTGTGAAAGGCAGGATGTTCTGCTAGGTGAGTCCCCAGACTGACTCAAGACATTCAGGCTTATTTCCAAGGCTCACTGCCTGACCTTGAGCAAATCACTTTGTTCTCTGCTTCTAAAATGAAGATGCTTAAAAAAAGGAAAGAAGATGCTTCAAAAGGAAAACATAGTTCAAATGTGCATCAAGAATAACCATATTTAATTGCTTGCATATCATTCTCTTAAAGATAAAATGTTAGGATTATAAATTATTGGATTACCATCTTGCCCAAGGGAACCTTGCCTTCACCTAAGGTGCTTGTTTTTAGCTGTAGTAGAAGTTCTGAACAAGAACAAAACTGCAGGTTAGAAGCAGCCTCTGTTGATGTGTGTATAGCACTAGGAGGGACCCCTTGAGTCACAGCGTGAATTCTGCTTTAAGGTGCTTCTTGCTTATTTGGGAAAGCTTTCTTTATTCTACAAATGTAGTACATATCTCTGGGGAAGTCATATTTGTGATGTCATTGTTTCTTCACTGTGGTAGAAAAGGATGTAGAAGCAAAGACTTTGAGATGTTGTGTGGTAGATATTATTAAATTGGTTAATTTAATTAGATCTTTGTTATTATGAAAAATGTCAGTGCATTATGTCAAACATGTGGAACAGTCCTATCTATTTCTCTCTATAGAAAATGCAAATCAGATTTTATTTAGATTTTTTTTTAGCTTAATGTCAAAAGGCTACCTTAACGTTCCACAACACAAACTTCCTTGGCAAGACCTGTGTTCAAAAACTGCCTGAATAAATGAGTGCACCCAGCCACACGCTCGGATGATCAGCAGGCCTTCTGTGAGAATAAATGGGTGAGCAGAATTCAAAGGCCCGGATTTCCATTCTCTGGCCACTAGGAGGAGGAAATGCAGGCACTATTAGGTGATCCCAAGTGCAGGCTCAAGTTCATTAACAAATGCAGTTCGTGGTCTGCACCTTGGGCAGACTATATAGAGAAAGCTAGGGAGAGTCAAGGGCAAAGCTTTAAAAGATTGGCAGTAAAAGAATGATGCAGCTGCTATCTCACTAGATTCATCTGCTATGCTTGAGGGAGTATTGGAACATTTGTTGAATCAGCATATATTAAAAATAAAACACGAAGTGGGTAACAGATCAGTAAATCTGCATATAGTATTAACCAACTGAAGTGTTCATTACGATTAAAACATTTACCCAATGACAGTGAAGATAAGACAGTCCACAGAACTCTGGCCAGATAAAATCACACCTCATTAATCTTTTGGAAGTTCTGGACATACTAATGTAAAAGCTACAATACAAGATGAAGAGCTTATGTCACTTTGGTGTTCAAAGAAACTTTTGACCCAGACCTTCACAAGAAATACAGACAGAGCTGACAGTCTGTGGGTCAGACGCACAGCAATGCTACACATCAGGGAATGACTAAGATTTAAAAAAAAAAAAAAAGGCATTATTTTGGTCAAACTGTTCTTCATAGCCAGATAGGGAGAAAAAAAGAATAAACAAGTGGAGGAGTTTTCTTCCAGACATGTTTTCCTTGTCTCTTGAGTTTCTGCAAGAGGTGGAAGGCAATGCAATTATACTCTTCTACTGATGAAGTTGTTAGGGTATTTACAGTGGCTTTACAAGTAGTTAGAATTAACATTTAATTATTCCTTCTTAAACCTATGAAACTATGAAAAAACTTCATTTCAGTATGCACTGTAGGGACTGAAGTGTGATTTAGAGTGGGTAAAATCTATAGCCTTTTTGCTAACTTTATCTCAGTTAAGGTATCAGAACAGTGTTTCAGTGGGGCATGACCAAAACTTTTATAGTTCATGCAGCCCTCAGCACGGGACCAACTTCACCCATCGAGTATGTTAAAAGTTCACTCCATACAGGAAATCAATACATGCTTGTGTGAATTAAATATCCTTGGAGATTGTCTAATGCAGTCTCCAGGACTGTGGCCTGGGTCTAGCCTCTGACAAACTCCACAGTGTCACCCTTGCAGACCATTACTCGCCCAGGAGTGGGCATCACTGACACAAAGAAAAGTCTCTTGAGAGTTGAGCAACAGGAGAATTATGTCCTGACTTGCCATGGGTGAAGTTGATGGCTGCTGGGGCCTGGTTGTGTAGTTTTATTAGGGGACTTTCCAGAGAATCTCCCAGAAAGGAGAAAATTAATGTGCCCATCAGGAAACTGCTTTTCTGGGAGATGGCCTAATCACTCATATGGCAGAGAGGCAGGCTGCCTTTTGCAGTCTCTCTGCATCACCATTATCATGCATGTCTGCAGTGTGCAATTGGAACAGTCTGAAAAATAAGGACAGTGTGTCTGCTGGGTTATACTAAGTGTGAGCAATTGGTAACCTTCAGGGGTTTGTAACTCAGCCAAGCCTAGGAATGTGCCTGCGAGAATACCAAATAGCTCCTGCAACCCAGGGCTGTGTCCCTGCCAGAGTGACAGCCTCCTACAAACGACGGTCGACTGCATACTGGTTTAAAAGTTAATATCTCATGCCTCCGCTGCCTTTTCAGCTTAGTCGTGATACATGAAGACTGTATCCTTTTTTTTTTCCCCCAGGAGCCCAGCTTTAATCCAAAATCTCCTCTCTTGTTTTCATGCAGGGATCTACCGCACAGAAAAAGACAAAGGCACGTTGTATGAGCTGACTTTCAAAGGAGACACAAAACATCAGTTCAGGAAGATTGTTTTATTCCGGCCATTTGGTCCTGTAATGAAAGTGAAAAATGAAAATGTCAATATGGCTGACACACTTATTAATGTCATTGTGCCGTTGGCCAAGAGAGCCAGCAAATTTCGGCAATTCATGCAGAATTTCAGGTGGGTTTCCATTCCAGTGCTGCCTTTGCTTTTTCTTACTCGGAAAGTAAGATGCAACTTCAGGAGTTATCAAGGCCTCAACTCAGTAAAAATCATGCTACTTTTACTTAACATTTCATTGTGCCACTAAAGTAATTTTTAAGATTACAGAGACTGAAAGGCATTTGGCTGCTTAATGCATTGTGATTAGCAGTAAAAGCAGTTATATTCCAGTCATCAGGGTTTATGATTTGCATGTACCTGGCTTACGTGTCTCAGTCTGTTTTGTTGGGGTACACTCGACTGTGGCAACATAAGAATTTCACGCCATTAGTTGCAAAGGAACATTTCTAAGAAAAAAGGGAATTAGTGCCCCAAGATGCTTTGCCAGGCCCTATTAGAGAAAAGATTAAGGCAATAAGAGGCGAGAAGGAAATATGTTTGAACTTTCAGGGTAGTTACTTTTAAACTACTTTTATTTTTCAGCACAGAGATGATGTTTGGAGAGAGATTTTAACTAGACATGTAGCTTTAAATAGCTGCCCAGGAAAGACTTTGTTAGCAACAGATACTGACTCTTACAATGGGATTTGTTTTGCCCAATTACAGCCATCTAAAAATAGGCTCCTTGTCTAAATTAGCCATCTGATAGATGCTTGGTTTAGGATGGGAGAAATCACCCTCTGGTCATGCTGATCTCTCTGCGGATTATAGATGAACTCTTGCTGACTAAACCTTGTACAAGTGAGGCATGGTGTCTACCATTAGTTCAGATTAGTCCTACCCTTAGGCTTCTGGTTTGATCTCCAGTTGATACTTAGATTTTAGTAAATGTTTCTTAACAAAATGCCAAAGATCTGAAGTCTGGAATATCTGTTACAAAAAATCAAGGTTAAGAAGTAGGGTATGTATCGCTTCTTTAAAACCCCCCTTCTCATATTCTCCTAAGTGATGGAGTTACTGCCTGCCTGATCATTCTTCCTGGGGCTGGATGGCCTCTTTTAACAGTGTCCTCCTGTTAATATAACGAACATCACTTAGACGGTTTTTTCCTAATCTGCCTGAAAGACAAATTTTCTGTCCCATCTAACAGAGGCAGTGAGCTCCTTTGTCAGGACAAGGATCTCTGTCAATGAATCATGCCCTCAGGAGTGCCTTCCAAGGTTCACCCTACTCTGCCTTCTCCAGTGGGTGTAGGTTATTGAAGAAAGCTAACTTCTGGGACTACTCACAAATCTGTCTCTCTTCTCTAGGGAAATGGGCATTCAGCAGGATGGGAGAATTCACCTCACTGTAGTTTACTTTGGAAAAGAACAAATGAATGAAGTCAAATCGATACTTGAAAATACCTCCAAGTAAGTACCTGAGTATCTGATGTGTGCTGTTCATACACACAGTGATTGTACCATAAATTGGAGACTAGATAGCTGTCCAATCTCGTAGTTGTGCCAAAAAGTTCCACAGTGCATTGGAGAAAATGTCTGTCTTTCCTTTGTACCAGATAAAAATGGTGTTACACTGACAGTCCCATATCTGTGTTTTTATGATGTTGAACCACAAAGCAGATTTTACTGCATTTACCTCAGTGCAGCTTTTTTTTTTTTTTTTCCGTGCTGTTAATTTCTTTAGTGCTTTTGAAAGTGGCTTTAACTGCTCGGACTGAAAGTTGACTTCTAAAGGCAGGTGCAAACAATTTCAGTAGAGCACACAGGAATTAGATGCTTTTGGCCAGGTCTGTTGTATTGTGTTCGCTTGCATAGCTGTGTTTGTCAAGATCATGTGGCAGTGTAGCCTTTTGCTATCATCTCCACGTGGGAAGAAGACCCTTGTATAGATACAGTAATAGGTCCACATGTATTTTATTTTTGCCTACTAAAAATGTTTTTGTCCATCTAAGCATTGTTGGGATTTTTGTGAGGTCTGCCCAGAGAATGTCTGTGACAAGAATGCTACCTTAGGAGTACACAGGTCAAGCTCTGAATGTGGACATAGTGGAAATCTCCTCAAGACTCAGAGAACATCTCTTCCCTCAAACTGCTCTCAGAACTGTGATACTACAGATTTCTAGGTTAATTGTTTCATATTGGGTTCCTGCCCCAACTTGTATTAAGAGCTGGAAGGAAAGGGTAAGTTGCTGAATATTTTCCTTCTAGGTCAGCCAACTTCAAGAACTTCACGTTCATCCAGTTGAATGAAGAATTTTCCAGGGGCAAAGGATTAGATGTCGGTGCTCGATTTTGGAAAGGAAACAATGTTGTTCTCTTTTTTTGCGACGTGGACATATACTTCACAGCTGAATTCCTGAACTCCTGTAGACTGAACACACAGCCAGGTACTGCTACTCATGAAATGCATTGTCTTTCAACAGATTTTTACCCATTATGTAACAGCCTTCACCAGAGTATTCTTGCCTTTGAATTGGTAATGAAGCTGCTGTAAATCATTCTTGAAACTTAGAGAACTAATTAAGACATGTATAAAAATTCCATTGCTGGTTGGCTTTTGAAAGGTTTTAACACTCCTGCTCCCACTGTGATTGAATTTGTTCCCTTCAGCACCTGGCATTTCTGGAACAGGATCTTTTTCTTAATTATATCCTCGCATTCTCATCAAAAAACATAGGCTCAGTCCAAAACTTGTGTGACTTTGTCTGGATTTGGTCTGGCCTGGCCAGCATCTTGTAAGAGAGAGAAGTGTATTTTATACAGCTTAAAAAAAACCAAATCCCATTGTCATTTCCAGGGAAGAAGGTGTTTTATCCTGTTCTCTTCAGCCAGTATAATCCCAGTATAATTTATGGCCACCATGATTCCATCCCATCTTTAGAACAGCAGCTGGTAAGTACATGCTTCTCTGAATGCCTGCTTTTATTTGGACAAAGCATTTTTTTAAAGCTGTATGTGCTCTTGGGTAGCATTTCCCTATTCCTTGTGCACAGTGACTACCACACAGACAAAATTAACTACTGCAGTCACCTTACTGTGAGTTCTGCAGTTAAGCTTCACAGGAACGTATCTTGGTACCATTTATTTTAACCCTTGTTTGATGTTTTATACATGGAACCTAAGAATTTAAACCACGTCTGCTTCTCTACCAGAAGGGATTTGCTAATTAGTGAACAATTCCTCCGTGGTGTGCTGTCTTGTGGTAAAAGTCCCTGATCTTGCTCTTATTGTTTCTTTGATTGCATCTTGAAGAGCTGACATTTGTAAAAAGCATAGATATCCGTAGATGAGTCAGTGAAAACAGAATTCCAAAGGCTGTCACAGTTATTCCCCCACTTACTTGAACACCTACAGTGGCTTTTCCCATCCCACAGTTCATGATTAAACTGCCTGCGAGCAGACAGTGTGTTTCTGAAGTGTACGACGTTATCTCAGTCAAATGACATGCTTGGAGCTGTCCCTTCTGGCTTTAATCTGGCACTGATGTAACACCGCATAACTTCACTGATTTCCATCTCACCTGCATATTTTTGGTGTCAGAACAAAGCGTTATTTTTAAAAACGTTGCCATAAGGCATATGATTAAAACATGTAGTTAAACCCAGGTGAATCTCCTTGATGAGGAGGAAGCTGTTGTGAGGAAGAAGCAGAGCATGCAGATGAGAGGTTCACTGTGGTTTTTTTCCTCAGAGGAAACTTGTTCTGAGAATACCATGGGATTCATGTTAGCTCTTCTCTCTCTGGTGAGAGCCCATCAGGGATCCTCAGGCTTGTAAGCACTGTGTTTAGGAAATGAAATAGAGTTTAGCTCTCAAGCTAGCATAAATTCCACAAAGTATGTTGTCAGGATTGTGCAAATATTTGTAGCTAATATTTGAATCATAAAATGTGATGCTTATGTCAGAAAAGCTTCTTGATTTAAAGAAGTACTGCCAATCTCATTTTGATGTAGATTTTTATATTTTCAGCCCACATTAATTCCTAGTCATGAGGCCAGATCTATGCCATTAGTGTTAGCTCTCTGTCCTGGTACTCGGGGTGCTGAGAAAAAAAAAAAAAGCCTTCAGAAATCTTTGAAAGAATTTGATTTGTGCAGCAGCAGCCACTTGCACTAATGGGAAATAATAATGCTAATGCATACGAGTAGATTGCTGTAAGGGCATCGTTATGGAGATTTCTTATTACAGTGCAGACCTGACAGATACAATCTTGTTTCCTTTTAATTGGCTTCTTCAGTGGCTTGATTTTTTCAAGGAAAGGAGAAATGAGAAAAGAAAGGAGAGTAACGTGAGCAGTAAAATAAAAAAAAAGAAGCCATTGAAGTGACAAGGGTTATGAACAAAAAGGGGAGGCATGAGCAAGAAATCAGGAGAGACTATTTTGGAAGAGGATTTTTTGGTAAAGGAAATGCTGGGATTTGTAAATGCAGAAATGGAAAATCTGTCTCCTCATTTTCTGTAACTTTGTCGCAAGTGAAGCCAAAGTTTTCAAAAAATAGCTGCTAAGGGGTAGGTTTGTAAACACACCTTCAAGAGTGAAGTACTGCTGACTTGCTTAGAGGATTCAAATACCTGTCCCACTCCCTTGAAACTCTTGGATGTCTCACCAGACTGGGTTAGGTCACTCACACACATGAATTATCACCTTAGGGTTCTATACTTGGATATCTGCTTTTGAAAATGATAGCCATGGTTTCTCTCTGCTCTGATTTTCTACCCGTAATACATAATGTTGTCATGGTCCGTCTCAGTAGTGTAGACAGCATGTTCGTTATTACAAAGGCTTTTATGGGATATGTATCTACCACCTAACAGTTCTGGACTTCAATTTTAGCTGGATTTAGCAGTTCTGCAATGGGAAACTATTCTTACCACTTTCCTAATTTTTGTCAAAATTAAGGTAATCAAAAAGCTGTCAGTTGTGTGATCAGATTAGAACCACTGTTTTCTTCCGGAGCTCTTGTGGTCCACAATTGAGATGCCACCATCTGCTTTACAGCAGAGTCTGGCTTCCCTGGTTTGCCAGTGTGTTTCTTAAGTCAGATTTGAATCCCCAAGAAACTAACAATTTTGGAGGATGTTTTGCCTGTGAAAAACCAAACTCCAGAGAGTGACGTGATATTGCTCCACTTGGTCTACAACAGCAGGAGTGGAGTGAAACCTGATTGTTCCAGATCAAGGGGTTTATCCATGATAGCTAATGACATGGCTGTTCTTTTGGGGCAGAAACATACAATGGGTATCTACAAAAACTGGTCCAGGACCAGCCATGGATTTATGTGGGGAAGAATAAAAGGGCAGTTGCCTCTATTTCTGACCACATTCAGGGAGTTTGCTGCTGTTCACATGGAAAGCACTTCTGCTGCCATATAAATTTTCCTTTCCCTCAATGCAGATTATTAAAAAAGAAACTGGATTTTGGAGAGACTTTGGTTTTGGGATGACTTGCCAGTACAGATCTGATTTTATCAACATAGGTAAGAAAAATATACTCCAATACCTCTGCCTTTTTACTGAAACATAGAAAATTGTGATCAACTTCCCTTTCCTTGGCCAGTGTGTCTGTCTCTAATTTGCAGCAGTGCTCTGGATAGATGTTCAGACTATTCCTAGGTGCCATAGAAGTTACCAGTACCTAAGCCCTGCTCAGTATAAATAAAGCAATTTTGTCTGATAATGAAAGATTTGAAGCTAAGAAATTTGGACACTTTGATGTTGGCAGAAAGTATGGCTGGTTTAAAGGGCTGACTGGAGCCAGAGAACAGCTGTAGTGCAATTAATAGCATTGAGTTTGCTAGTATATATTTCTAGTTTTATTTTGGATTTTGTTTGTGTCAGGTGGCTTTGATCTGGACATTAAAGGCTGGGGTGGTGAAGATGTACATCTATACCGGAAATACCTTCACAGCAACCTCATCGTGATCCGAACACCTGTCAGGGGTCTCTTCCACCTGTGGCATGAAAAGCAATGTCCAGATGAGCTGACCCCAGAGCAATACAAAATGTGCATGCAGTCCAAGGCCATGAACGAGGCTTCTCATAGCCAGCTCGGGATGCTTGTTTTCAAGCAAGAGATTGAGACACATTTGCACAGACAGAAAGTGAGCAGTAAGAAGACATGAAGCCAGAAAGGGAGGCAAAAAGCCTCTGAATTGGACTGTAGGGTGTTTTGGAAAAGAGTTTCTAACAAGAAAAGACAGTATGAGTCTGAAAGAGGATGGAGATTCCAGCAGGATGGCAGCAAAAGAAGATGAGAGAAAGTGCTTTTCCTCCCTTCTTCTGGCGTTGGTTTTGGGTTTGTTTTTTTTTTTGTAGTAGGGCTTTTAAGCACTCCTTTAGCCTGACTGTTCAGCACTTGCTTCTGGGGGAGACTTGAACACTTGATGAGATTTAAGGTCACAGAGACAATGAACATTACATAAATGCCAGTGTGGTATTCACAATAACAAACGGATGTGCTCTTCCACTGAAATGTTTATAATGTCTACAGTTATTTAAAAGATTGACCCTTTGGTTGGCCAATAATAATGAGTTATTGCCTATATCTAACCTGACATATCTGAAAAGGGCTATTTTTGAATAAGTACAGAGCTCCTGCTCTGAGAAGCACATCTGATTGTTAACAATGGTTAAGCTGGAGTGACCAAAAATCTTTTTCCCTTCAGGGGCTGGGGTGGGGGGACAGCAGCAGTGCACTAACAGGGTATTTCTGGTTCATTCAGAGACAAGAGGCATCTCAGAAAGTGCTTTCTAAAATTCCAAAAGGGAAAGCCCTACTGGTCAAGTATGATGTTTCAAAAATGCTGGAGGGTAGCGTTTGTTGTCTTCTGTGGACAGTGGACCAAAAGCAATGAGCCATGTCTGTATTACATGAATCAGATGGTATATTTCTGCTTTAGAATACTGTAAGTATCGCAAGATTTATTTTTAAATGAAGTTGGTTTTGCTTGGGAATTATTATGTCATACTTCAGGTTTTCTACTGCTAGCCTTACTAGGAAATAGTACAGCCTTCCAACACTTGGAAAATGCTCTACAGATCTGTGATTCCTGTGGATGAGAACTGGGTTCAGATAAATTAAGTGATTTTTGTACACAGCCTGGGTGCTGGAAGGCAGAAACTTTACAATGCTGAAGAAAAGGAAATACCTATCAACTTGCAGTACTGATTTAGCAGGAGGCTTTAAAGTCTGAATGTCAGATACCAAAATTGATGAACACTTTCTGACTTTATACCAAAGTATTCCTTCTAAACCAAATCTACAATCTTGCCGAGGGCATAGCAAGCTTTTTGTAATTAACAAAATAAATTTTTCTGATGGATTACTGGACCCTGCAATCTTCTGATAATTATAGGTGCATCCTAAAAATTAGTCCCCTTCTTAATAGATTTTTTTTTCAATAGCCCAAGACTGTTGAAAGCATGAGTTAGTTACTGCTCTTATAAAGCACTTTCTTTTAATGCTGACTGCTGTTTATCATTTTACTATATACTAGTCAACAAAAACTGCGTGAGCTTGGAAATCCCATTTGTTTACCTAAAAACTGTTTCTCCGAGCGGTCTCTTTGTTTTATAGCTTCAGATTAATTCCAGGCAGTCTGAAACCAGATTCTAATTTGGTTTTTGGCTTGTAAAAGCTGGGGGAAGAAATATGCAAGATGGCACTGAACAATGAATAAAACACTGCCATGCCACTGTGTAGTAGGAAGAGCGCTTATTGCATGCAGAATCTGCAGACAGAGACCATGCTACTGTAAGTACCTTCTCCCTTGACACATGTTTACATGTGTTTATCTTTTGTTGGATGCAAATGATCTGCACTGCACTTCCATTACAAATCACCAAATGTCCAAAACCACTGCAAAAGTACAAAAAGAATGGAAACTCTGTATGCTTAAAAAACCCAACCCCCAAATAGATCACTTTTACCATAAAAACTTCAGCAATAACTCCAGTAGGTCCTCCAAAGAATTTTTGCATTCCCAGAATATATGATAAATTGTTTATAAAGGGCTTTGTTTTGATGGAGTAACTTTACAAATATGCAGTAGGAGGAGACGGGCATGGCTTGTTGAATGCATATGACAGCTATAGTAACTGAGCTGCTCCAAGGTGATAGTTGTTTCTACAGTCCCACTTAACCTGAATTTGAAACTGGGTGATGTATATTATTAAAGTTTCATAATCATAACCTGCCTCAAGCTGAGCCGTAACTATTTCCATGATGTTCTTTGGTTATCTTCCCTTAGGTTTCCCTAAGCCCTCAGCAACTTAATGGAACTTTGAGGTTGGCCACACTTGTAGGGCAGGTCTAGACCAGATGATCTCCAGAGGTCCCTTCAAACCTACATTAGTCTCTAATTCTAAGCACTGGACACCTGTAAATTCAACACTTTGTTACTTTGGGTACCTTAGCAAACAAATGATCCCACCCCTATCAGAGTTTCACAAGTTATATTTTTAAATAGCACCTTTGTGATTCTCTTGCATGTCCTTTTCCACAGAGATGCTGTTCCTCCTGCCAGGAATAATACTGTCTTTGTAGGTCCTGTTCCTTGGCTGCAGAAGCCAGTTTGGCAAGAGGTGAGATTGAATCAATGATGGAGAGAGCCAGCCCGCAGTCATTGGCCACCTCAGTGATGTGCAGGAGAATCTAATCACAGCAGAAGTCTGGCAGGGCTCTCTTAAAGGTGGAGACTGCACTGATAAGAGAGGTGAAGAACAACATGAGAACGGGAAGCTGCTGTTAGCTACGTTTCTAGAAGCCAAGTGGAGCTGTAACAGGTTCTTCAGACCACTTAGAAAAAGGTGGAATCCAAAGAGAGCAGCCAACAGAACCATAGCTTTTGCCAGGCAGCTCTCTACCTTCCTTGTCCCAGAAACAGCTTGTGATCTTTCTCAGGATGGCAACTGACTGGATCTCAGTTGGGGAGGGAAGAGGGATCACCCTGTGTAGATGGGGAGGCTGTATGGGGACTCCTTGCTTTAATTTTTGACGACTGTTGCATGCTCTGGCTAAAGGCATAGAGGCATGGGGCAAAACAAATTTCCATATCCTTCCAGGTGTCATGAATTCCAGCAAGCAATTTTCAAATGTGATTATTCTTGTAATCCTTGCACAGCATCCCTTGAAAAAAGAAAGATTCTACAGAGAAGCTCCCCAAGACAAGCCAGCACCCTTGATTCCCGACCACTGCAAGTCATCCTTGCTCCACAGACTTTCAGGGTAACTAGATTTCAGAGCAATAGAAGACCTGGTCTGGAGGGCATCTGATCTGGCAAGGGCATCTGTTCCTTTGCAGTCAGTGCAGTAGTCTAAATGTGTAGGTATAAAACTTCAGGTTTCTTCCCTCGCAGCAAAGTGAAGCTGGGAGTCTTTAAAAAAAAGAGTCATTCTCAAACATGTGAGGTAGGTGTGAACACTGATAGTGGCTTTCCCTGGGCTCTAGTGAGCCAACATTTGCAAATAAGTAGGTATACTATAAAGGTATGTGAAGCTACCCATCCCCTGGTCAGCAGGTCAAACCCTGAGGAGTTCCACTATAGATTTGGAGCTAAAACTGATAACGTCCTGCAGTCTTGCTGTGTCCATGACAGATCAACCTGCACCTTATTTCTGCAAGTCAACACCCTGCCTCTCAAACTGCCTTTTTAAAGGAGACTTTGTCTCCTCTCTTTACCAGCCCATAGGTATACAAAACACTTTGTGATCTGTCTCCAGCAGAAAAACAGCTTTGGCATGCTCTTCACATGAGAACAGATGTTAACTTTTCTCAAGGATCTCTGAACGACCTTTCATTTTGGCCATATTCTTCACAAGAAACAGTTCATGAAGAGGGAAGGAGAGATTCCCCCCCCCCCCTACAAATAATCTAGCACCCCCTCTCATGACTGATGCAGATTATGTTGAAAATATCTCTTTGACACATGTGATACAGTGCTCAAGAAGCTCCTTAGGTCATTTGCCCTGCCAGAGTCTTGTTACTTTCAGAATGTCACTTTACAGTAAGGTTTTATCTCTAGCAAGTTAAACCTGCTGTAACTGGAGTGCAGTTATCCCATCTTTCCTTGTATGGAAACCATCTGTCAGCATAGCTGTAAATTTTAAGACCAGATGATTACAACAATTTCTTTTAATCTGTATTCTGCAAAATGCAGATCAATAGAAGGCTGAAGTTTTTGACTGCTTCCTCAAGTTAAGCAGAGTAGCCCTGGTCCAACAGAAAGAAGGGAGCAGGTAAACAACTGAAACAAGATCAACTCTTGTTCACTATTTGAGGATCGCATCTCTAAAAAATGATGTTAGCAGATTCGCACCACAACCCTCAGCTGTACAGTTTGTCACGTGCAACAACATGAGGTGAATCTGGGTGAGGATTAATTTGTTACGCAATTCTGTCCCACCTCTCCTCCAATATTCTGAATTAACTATTTAGAGAGCAGTGTAACAGATACAAGGAGAGAACATTACATTGAAAGAACAAGTTTTATGTTAAAGTTTACACCAGATGCATCTCAGTAATCTGGACACAACTTGCAATAAATAGCTCCATTTTGGAAAACAGCATTCTTTACTGGCAAACACACTTCTGTAAACTGTACTAATACTGATATAGGTGTTGCTTCTTACATTTGTTTAGGCTCTGTGCATGTGGTAGTTTTTCATATAAATTCTTGTATCCCTTCTCCTTTTCCTTTCAAAAGGTTAATCCATCTATGTGCAGAAAGGCCAGTGTAGGATTTAAATACAGGTGAAAGAGTGAGTTACTATATTCAGAGGCTAAAGGAGTTAAAAAAAAATGCACTTTTCATGAAAATCTCTCTTCACAGAGAACACCTTTTGCTGAAAGGCACTAAGGGTTTGCTTGGATGTTTGGCTTGGACATCCTTAATTCCAAGGGCACAGCATTTTACAGGATTAAGCTTCATATTATGCAAATTACTATATCAAGACCAATTCACCTCTCCAAGTTATTTTGTGCCTTCTGGAAGGTATGATCTCATTCAACTGTAGATACTAATCTGTTTCCCAGATGGCACGCAACCTTGCATTCAACAACAAAAGGCAGCTCAAATACAGAAGTCCCCCAGGAAATCTGCAAAAGAACCCACTGAAAATACATGGCAGCATCTCCCTGTTCAACTGATTACTTCATCACCTCATTCACTCCATTGTGTGAGACAGATACACCCAGGTGCTTGCAGCTTGCTGGGCTGATGCATCCTTTAACTCAGCTGATAAGCCCACAACAGTACTTATCCTCCCACTGCTTCGTTGTGAAGGATATAAAATAGAGGCACTTGTGGCAAATGTTTCAGGTAAGCATCAGTAGCTCTGGTTTGTAGCGCAGTCTTTGTGAACACAAGCATGGGGCTGCAGAGCAAGGCCAGGAGGTTCACTCAAAGAGAGAGATGTAATCTGGTTCCTGGTCCTCTTGGCCACATGGGTAAAGCAACAGCTCCTTCCCCAAGGAAGTGATGGGTTCATCCTGTTGATATAGGATATGATTAAACACCACCTTTCAAACAGTCCCTACCTATCACAACATCACGGGGTGGACAGCAGTCTCTTTGCCTCTGTTGCGGTGTGGACTTGCTCATCCCACAGTGTGATATAGCTCAGTGCCCTTGGGGAAGGACCCACATAACTGACCTCTGTCTTCACAAAACAGTGACTGCTTGGTGCAGAAACCCAGTGACACGACTCCAGCAGTTCTTGGAAAGAGCTGTGCTTGTCTCGTAGGCAACCACAGCTTCTATGGTGTGAAATGCTGCCCTGCCTAGAAAGTGCTGGAGCGAGGGCTGTGCAGCGTGCAGGTCAGCAGGACAGGGTGGTTGTGGACTGTGCTCCTGGCTGTGCTTGTAGGAGGGACAAGGGTGGATCCTGGAGTGAGCACATGCCCTCTGCTCAGGCAAGCCCTGTTCTAACAAGGGAATTCCCTGACAGTACAGTCTCTGCTTCCCATCTTGTTCTCTACTCTAGCAGCAGATACACAGTGGGAACTTGCCTTCTTCCGTGGTCACCCGGTGGGTGATAAGCAGAACCCACTAGGGCACTTCAGCAGAGTGGGTTTACTCTGCCCACATCTGCTGCAGTGCAGGGGCTCTGTAGGATTCTTTGCAGACTGTGGGAATGACTCTGTCTAATATAGATATGCACAGTCAAGCTTTAAATCCTGTGGCTCTGGTACCAATAGTTGTATAGCTCCTGCTTTCAACAATTTCAGCCTGAACTGTGAAACCCATGCAAGAAGAAAGTTCAGGTAGCCCAGGCAGAGCTCCATATAGCAAATGAAGATAGATATTTTCCTCATGTCCAGTTTTGTTTAGCCATGTCTGCATTAGGCTAGGCACTTTATTAAAAGAAACATGGATTTTAAATAAACTTTAGGCAAAATGATTGTCCTGTCCTTGGGCGGATCACACAGTAAAGTAATGAACAATCCATCTGGTCTTTCTTGGAGCCCATGTAACTGTAGTCAGTGCTAGTAAACACTGCTGATATTGTTGCAAGAACCTGCCAACCTTCTTTCTTCCCTTCTATTTTTTATCTTTGCTCAGTATCATACCTTGCCTGCTTTGAGATTATAAAGATACCTTGTTCTCTTTCATGCTGAAGCTGGAGGCAAGCCGGATTTTCTGCTTACCCAGCTTGCTGGGACCCCAGAACCAGAGAGAGAATAAAAAAAAAAAGGAGTCTGCATGAGTATGCTGCCACCTCTCACCTTACCAGCATTTCTACTAAGTAGTGTGTAAGTACCTTAAGCCCTGTGTGCAAGGTGTTCTGCACACTTGAGGGGGGAGACAGTCAGGTCTAAAATGTTTGAGATGTGTTAGGTCACCTGAGATGTACCCATCAGGCTGGCATACCCTTCTGGAGCAGCACAAAGGACACCCAACAGCAGCTAAAATTGGTCTAGTTACCTACTTTAAAACAAATGAATCTATTATTTCTTATTTTGAAATGTCCTGAGGCAATCAAATAGTTAATGAAGGCATTGCTAGAAGTTTACCTTGTGGTAGTCTACAAGGTCTGCCAGTGTTGAATGTTGTAGCTGGTCCACTCCAAGGAAGCTGTAGGAATCACTGGAGGCATCAATGAGGAAGTGTTTACATCCTTCCACAGACCGATAGGAGAGCACATAGCCTTTGATTTTCTCACTGAGCCGGATCAGAAAACTCCCCGGTGCTGTTTTATTCAGAAGCTCTTCTGCTTTCTTGGAGGTTAGGATACCTGTTCAAAACCAAAACACAAAACTGAAAGGAGAAAAGCATTTGTGCAGGCCTGGATGGAACAGTTCTCACAAGAAATCTGCTTTACTGCTCTGAAACCGATCCATGGCACTTCTATCCCTTGCATTCTTTTCTTGCCCAGTAGCCCAGGAAGAGTCTGCTAGTAACAGACTGTGGCCTCGTGCTAACTGTACTTTATGTTAACTGTTCCAGACTCGGCCAGTTATGAATGATAAATGTGCAGGGCTCAAAAGGACAGTTTCTGTGTTATGAGAGAGAATGGCATTGCAGTGTGTAGTATGTTGGTTCCAGTATAGCAGTGCTGTGCAGACAGTGATCATAGGTCCCGTCAGAAAGCCATACAAGCATTGAAAGCCCAGTTACAAGAGGATAACGCTTTCGTTGCTGCAGTCTCGGATTTAAGGGGTTTCCAAAGCAATGGAGATGGATAGGATCATGATGACCCATTGGATATGGGATGGAAAGGTGATGAATGATGAGCACGTATGGAGGGAGAATGACCTGGAGCCAAGGATGAGTAGGATGAGGTGTGCCCAAATCTCTCTCACCCTGGTTCAAACAGTTACCAGGGTGACCATGCATTCAGTACAGGGTGGCACAGAGGTACAGGGTATTTTGAAGATCTGGCCTCTGTTCTAACACTTTAGCTTGCCCTTTGTCATAATGCTGAAGAAATTTAAACTGCATTCATAGATATTTCAAATAAAAAACCCAGCCACCTTTGAAACGTTCCCAGGCCCAGCCTGTGGCAGCAGCCATGTTAACAGAAACAACTCCTTAGAGAGTTGGGTTGGGGCAGAAATACTCAGGACTCACCGTGGAACCAAGGCGCTATGGTGTCCGTGGCTTTCTGATAGCCAGCTCGAAGAGGGAATTGCTCTTCTTTGAACCACTTGATGATGCTTTCTTCGCTGGAATTGGAGATTGTCCTCTGGATTCCCTCTTTCCTGTTAGAAAAGACCATGGTTTGTGTATTAAGTTCAAACAATAGCTTTTGAGTTCTTGACAGGACTTGACCTTTTGTTCAGGATGTTAAGAACAGCCCTAAACAGAAGGCTTACACTAGTGCAGCTGTCAGCAATATTATGGTTTTCAGTGGACACCTTGCATAGAGGCTGTATGCACTCTAGGCTTAGGATGCTCTACTCAATAAACCTGTTACCCACCAGGGTTAACAAAGAAGCCTCATCACACCCTAGGCTGGAATATAGCCTAGGCTCTGTGTTTTTCCCTGTGGGGTGTCTCCGCCACGTGAGGAGAGCTAACCATTCCCATCTCAACCATCCCACGCTAGAGCAGAAGAATCTCATCTCTTCTCCCCTCCACAGTGCATGGGGGTTTCCTTACCTAATCGCTCTCCCATTTGCCATCACAGGAGGTAGAAGTTTAGGCTTGGGGGGGAGAGGTGGATATTGGAGTGGTCGCCGATCCCTTGCTGTAGCACCCTTGGAAATATCTGCCTGCTTCCCTCTGTGGATGCCCTGCAGCGAAAGCCTCCTGTAGTCATCCCTGGCTTGCCGTGCAAGGGAGCGTCTCTTCTCATCTGCTGCCTTGGATTTCCGCACTGGAACAAAAAAGGAGTCCTACAGGAGCGAACAAGCAGGCAAGTTTTAAGCTTGCTGCCCTTTGGCTATCTTCCTGCTTGATGAAGTGGAAGAATAACCCGTTTCACAAGGTAAAAGAGGCACTCAATTATGAGACCATTTGCCACACATCTCCCATCACTTTGGGGCATCTGCTGCTTAACAGGGTCCAGTTTGTATTCCTTCAAGAGACTAAAAATCTGGGGTTTTTTTCTGGACATCAGGTCCCTTTGTACTTAGGGTCTACTTGTTTTTGATGCTGACTCCTGGTTCAGACATAGATTTCTGTAGTGCCTTTCATGTGAGTTCGCGGGGGGGTGGTGGTGTATGGAATAAAAGATGCTGAAATGACCCTAAATCAATCCTTTGAAGGATTTGAAAGTGCTGATCATTTTTCGAGGGTGGGAGGGAGTCTTGCTGAAACTGTTACAGAAAGTGGAGAACTTGACTCGTTTGTTTGTTTGGGTCTTTTTGTTGGGTTGGTTTTGTTTGTTTGCTTGTTTTTTCTGTAAAACTGCCTTGATTGTCTAGATCCAGCTTAACCTGGAGTCTGTAGGAGTAACCAGCTCTCTGGTCAGTCTGAGTGAGGCTAGTTCTTTCCTTGCTTTTGTAATCAACTTCATTTTTTTTTATCACTAAGAAAAATAAAACCCCCGGCCTGAAGTGGAAACAACTGATAGTACAGCATTGCCATCTACTGAGAAGCAGGGGAGGAACTGGGGAAAAAAAATATCAGGTTCTCCTTCAGGAAGTATTTGGCAGGAGTGATAGATGCTACTGCAAGTTGCATACTGTTTGCCGTTTTCCTTCCTATCGTTGGGATTCATTACATGAGACAGTGCAGCAGGGCTCTGCTTAAGTGGGATCGTGCTTAGATGACAGGGAAGCCCTTTTTAGTTAGTCCCTGTCACCCATTATCCTCAAGACCAATGGTTACTGCAAAGGCCTACAAAAGGCCAGCTTCTAGTTTAAAATTAATTATCCTGGCTATACTCATGTGGTTCCTATTTGTTTTTTGTTTTAATACAGTATCTGTAGGAAAAATGTTCCATTTCCCTGCCCAGTTCTAGTCTCAATGCTGCGTGGACTCAGAAGTATTTCTGATAATACAGCATTGTATTTCTTGGCAGTACTCTGCACCCACTGGCCGATTATTCAGTTCCAGGGTGGCAGGAGAAGGATTGAGATGAACCCACAGATCCCTAGGATTTCTCAAGCCCCATAGGAAAAGGTCATCGAAAGATCTTACAGGATTCCTGCCATTCAGGCTCATTCTCATCCGATTTCTGCAGCGTCCTCTGGCTCTCTGAGCTGGGGTGGCTTTGTGGTACTGCCTTCTGGGGGGCTGTGGTCTCTTCTCCTGAATTTCTCTTCTGTGCTTCCTTCATCTGTGAAAAACCAGTATGTTCAGCTTTGTCCCAGGCTAGTTTTAACCCTGCTTTTTACTATCCTTGAAATACTTAGAACTCCATTTTTTACTCTAAGTCCCTGTGATTTCAACAATGTACAGACCCTCTGTCTTTACTGCAGGTGACAACAGAGGAAGTAAGGGAAAACAGGCTGGGTCAGATGAGGCTCTGAGGCTGACTGGGACTCTAGGGTAAAGTGTGGGCCCCATTCAATGTGTTAGGAGCATCCTAGGTTGCCACGTACCTGTTGGAAGTCCCGCTTCCTCATGTGGCAGTCTGCCAGCATCTGGTGAACATCTCTGGTTTCCCTCTGGGTGGAGGAAAAGAGCAGTGAGAAATAAATGTGGCATTAGGACCATTGCTCTTTTTTTAATGGAGGTGTTTAATGCAGAAACAGTGACGTGACATTTACGTTAACAAATTTTTCCAGCCTCCTCTGAAAAGCATTGGGTTTTTTCATCATATTAGGCCTAATATGCCACAGAAGGAGAACTCAAGGGTGTACGGATTGTCGTAAGCCTGCCTAGATTTGCTAAGCAATGCTCCCAAGTCCTCCCAGGGAGCAGTCCCTTCTCTCCAAAGCAAGCCCTAGCAGAACGTGCTGTCCACAGCTTTACCTGCCTGAGCTCGTTTGCTGCTGTGGCTGGGGTGCTGCAAACGCCTGCTCGTCAAACTGACCCAACTACCTGCATATCTCATGTTCACTCTTCCCTGCAAACCAGTCTAGCTACCCGCTAGCTGAGACCTGCATTTGAAGACGAACAGTTAGACTCGTCTTTGAGCAAACACCCACCCACCTGCACGTTGGACCCAGACTGCCTCCCACGGCACAGTGAGCAATGAGTTAACCGTACCACACTGCTTACTAAGGACATGCTTTGTTTTATCTTCATCACCACTTGGCTAATATTTAATATGAACATGGCTTTCCAATTTCCCTCTCCTTGATGGGAAACTAGGAACTTCAAATGTGTGTGAAGCCGCTTGTTTTCTTATCCGTCCGGTGCACCAGACAAAAGCACGATGCCTGGATCACCCAGGTTAAATGGGGACTAGGTCTCGGAGAAAGCACTTTAACGAGGGAGGTGAGGAAAAAAACCCTCTCCAGGCCTCAAAAATGCAACAGGGTGCTTTGGTCTGGATCCCTCCTTCTAATAGCAAAAGCCCCAGAAACCTGGGAAAAATTACTAATAATACAATGTCAGAAAACAAAAGTAAAACATACAACTGCCCTCTATTTCTATGCACAAGACTGGAAGGAGGTTTTTTTTTTTTTTTGGTGGTGGTGGTTGTATTTTTGGTTTGGGGGTTTTTTGCCTTTTTTTTTTTTTTTTGGTTAGCTGTGACTAATAGCTTCCTTTGAGAAAGAAAAAAAAAAAAAACCAACCTCCCACATAATTGCTCAACTTCAGCAAACAGTGCTAAGAAAAACCCTGTGTGACTCAGAGGCTTTGGATAAAGGAGACAGCCGCTCCAAATTCCCTTCAGTATTTTGGTAGCAGTGGGAGAGGTGCTTTGCCAAAACCCAGCCTTCAGTTATCATGCTTTTTATACTGAAATACGGAGTGGCTGTGTAATAAGTGAATGTAAACTCATAGAAGCTAGCAGCAAAAGCCTGAATGAAAACTCTGCTGAATGAGATTGGACTTCTCCCATTAAATTGGCATGGTGTTCTGTTCCTTCTGTTCAACCTTGGTTGCATAAGTAGTTAATTTAAATCATCTTTTTCTCAGTTGTCTGCAAATGGCCTTTTGTAGCCAGTTAAAAAGTAAAAATGTATTTATTGCTGGAAAAAATATTTCAGTATTGAAACACCACAGCAAAGCAGACACTGCAGTTACTGCATTTGGAGTTCTTTCTGTGCTGTCCAGGTCATAAGCTATTTTCTAACTATTTTAGAAGACCAAGAAAAAAGAACTACCTAAAATATGCATGTCACAGGATGCTGGTAAAATTATCTTCATCTGTTCTTTTATACAAGTATTTGTCTGAGGGCTATGGCCTTGCATGTACAGATCCTGAGATAGCCTCCCCAGTTTTGCTCCAAAAGCCATCCAAACCAGCCACAGAGCAGGAGGGAAAGTACTGCGACCTTTCTTTTACCCACAGAAAATGGAAGCAAAGGAATCCAGAGTAACTTATCCATCCTTACAGAGCAGCTCTATCGCAGCTGAGAATAGCACTCGGACCTCCCAAGTCCTAAGGAAGGATATAACAGCACGGCTTCTTCTCTGACTACAGAAGAAAAGCCTGAACAGTTAGCTGCCTTTTTTTCTTCAGATTTCTATTTACAACAACCAGGATTTGCTGCAGTTCCTAGATCTCAAAGCACACGTTTCTGATAGTTACGGAGAAAAGGGGGAAAACTACCTTTGTGAGCTCCTGGCTTTTCCCTGTTGTAGCAGCAGCAGTTTTTCTCCCACCTTCCTTCTTTTCCTCCACAGTACATTTTGTATTCCCATGAAGATCTGTCTCACCCAGGACTCCTGGTTGTGGATGTAGAGACCGTGTTACAGAAGAGTCAGGCCCTCTGAAATGCAAGAGAGAGAGAACATAGTCACTGCTCTCTAAGCATCTTGTGAGGAAGCTGCACATGAGCAGAGCACTGCTGCAATGAAGCAACGTGTGTGCAGGCAGCTATCACATCTCCAAATCAGGTAGGTAGAATAATTAAATTAATGACTTGTGGTGAGTAACTGTCCTCCTGCTGTACACAGGCACCAATCGGTGAATCAGTGCAATCCAAAGTCACCACCTGCTGCAACAGCACAGTTGGCATTTCCTGTGGTCTACAGAGGGTACCGCGCAGGAGCTGTGTCACAGGAGGCTCGATGAGCCAGGGCAAGCCTCTGGCCGGAGCTGGTCTCTGCCAGCGTTGTGCGTACTCACAGAAAGCCTGTGCCTTTGACCTGCAAGTCGAGTGTGACAGTGGTAACCACAACCCCTACAGAGAAAGACTCCAGCCTTTGGGTGCCTAGAAATGCCCTCTCCTCCGTGTCTGCCCACAGAGTCTTAGAGCTGAAGGGTGCTTACCTGTCCTCCTTGCCTTTCTCTCTCGCTAACTGCTTTGCCCTTTGTGCCTGGATCTCTTCACAGATGGCCGCATACGATTTATCTGAAGGATGCTCGCCCATCACCCAGACCCAGATGTCGTTGTCAGCGCCGAGCTTCCATGTCACTGACTTCCCGTTGGCTGGAAAAGTAGCAGCTGGTTGGCAAGCGCTGTTTGCCCGGTGGCTCTGTGCAGGGCCTGTGTCCTGCCTGCTGTGCCCTGGCTGCTGGTGGTGGCAGAGCCTCCCCAAAAGCAGCTGTACGTGGGGAAAGCTCGGCTGGCCAGTGCGCACCTCCCATTTTGTTTCACAGTACTGAAACCAGGTCAGTGAAGGAGGCATTTCTGAGTCTGGGGGCAAGCGAGAAGACTCATCACTGTTTCCTTTCTTGCTTTAATTCCTTGCCACTGCCCTCCCCAAACTGTGTGAGGGTGAACCACCCACAAACAGAGCATGCGGGGGAGAGCTGGGAGAAGAGTGCTATCTTCCTAGCAGCCAGCGTGCTGTGTGATCCTGGCAAGGGGACTTCAGGTCTAAAGGCACAACAGGAATCCCCCTGCAGATCTGGTGCTCCGGGACAGATGTTCAAGTCCATGGTTATTTTATAGACAGATTCAGAGGCTCCATTTAGTGGGAAACTTAGAAATGCATCTCCTGGGGGCAAGTAA
The DNA here is from genome assembly GCF_011004875.1 of Balearica regulorum gibbericeps. Taxonomy (NCBI): domain Eukaryota; kingdom Metazoa; phylum Chordata; class Aves; order Gruiformes; family Gruidae; genus Balearica; species Balearica regulorum. The sequence goes on along the minus strand of NC_046187.1, from coordinate 23,217,592 downwards.
GCCCTGTCTTCTCAGCTAGGGGAATTGAACAATTTGGTCAAGGTCAGAGAGTCTGGGCCAGGGAGTAAAACCATTGCATACCTGGCCAAAACTACTCCATTGCAGGTAGGTTTAGTTCGGTTTGGAAATACGACTATGATGTGTCCCTGGTAGAAGAAATTTACTCTAAGGACACATCACCTCCTATTTCTAGGGAGCAGCTGACCTGGCCAGATCTGTGCCAGACGGGGAAGCAGCCAGCAGGCAGAGACTTACCTTTTCTCGGCAGTGGCTTCTTTGCTGAAGCCTTGTCCAGAGCAGCTTCTCTTTCCTCCCACCGTCTGATCTGTTCCTGCCTCATCTTGAAGAAGAGGATCTGCTTCTGCTCCTCGTTGAGTTCTGCCAGCAGGTCAGGATCGATATACATGTCTGATAATATCTGTTTCAGCATGGTTGCAGGTTTCAGTTACACACGTTTGTGGCAATGATCTCCAGGGATCAGATCCTCTTCCTGGCTCCGACAAGAAAGAGTCCCTCCCCGCCTGAGCCTGGAGCAGGAATGCAGGCGTGCCAGAGTAATTATACTTCTGTCTTTTTTTTTTTAGCTCAGACTTCCTGCACAGGCCAAAAAAGTAAATAAGTAGCTTAAAACCTGCGGTTAAGATTCCTTGAAATAAGAGGTGAACTCGGCTCCTACACAGTCCCTGCCTGCTCTGCAAGGAGAGCTGGCCAGAAGGGACGAGTCCTGGAGTGAGGCGGTTGTGTTGATGCTCTGATAAACCCAGCTGATAGTATATCAAAAGAGAGAGCACTGCCTGTTACAGTCGGCAGAGGTGTGGCTTGGCTGTGCCCAAGCAAACATTCCTGCTGGGCAAGGAATCAATGAACCCATGACTAGACAGCTCCTCCTCCTAAAGAGGAAAACTTTGATGATCAAAAGCCCAGCCTGCCTCATTTTACCAAAGAAAGATGGGGAGGGCTTTCAGCTCTGCTTTTGAGGTGGGAGTGGGAATTTTGGGGTGCTCTCATCCATCAAAGGCAGCTTCATGGCAAGTCAAGGGAGCTCAAGTAGTGCAGCTGGTTTGAACAAAGCCAACCTGGATGGTCAGCAGCTGAGGAGCTGGGGCAGCTCCCGTTCTGACACATCTTGCTGACGCACCGTGCCCACGTGGTGAGCCTGGCATGGGACATCCCTGTCTGACAGGATGAAGTGGATGGTGAGAAGGAGCACTCCTGTTCCTGCCCAGGGTGCCGGGTCGTGTCTGGTGCATGCTGGCAAGGTACTAACACACACAGTTATGCCTTGTGCCCGTGGATTTACATTTACAACAGGGGGTTCACTGAAAAATTGGGAGCTCTCCTGTCACTTGGGAAGGCGCCAAATGAGAAAATATAAATGTGGACTAAAGACCTTGAAACCAACTGTTTTCCTTATCTTATCTGGATAAACTCGGGGCGATCAGGAGGTTGGTTGGCAGCACTTGCTGTGACACAGGGAGGCTGGCAGCCGCGTATGAAGTGCAATGCCAGAGCAGGGTGGCTGGCTGGCCAGGGGCAGCAGGGGCTTTCTGGACAAACTCTTGGGAAGTGTTGCTGGCAGGCTACAAGAAAATGAAGCTACTGGGATTATTCTGTGCTTCTGCACAAATCCTGGGAGTCTAAGGAACAAGCACGCTAGGACATAGTGCAGTAGGTGGGAGGAAGGGGGGTGGTGGGGCAGTAATGTGGAGGTACAAAGGACACAAACATGGCAGAAGGACCTGTGCCAGGGTGAAGTGGGAGTATATATTAAATCCTGGAGTCAAATCAATTAACCATCTTTCAGGAGAGGGACTGGATCCCTCAAGACCCAATTGTTGAAGAAAATTGTTGGGAGCACCTTCAGCTTCAGAGTATGAGTGCTTACCTTCTGCCAAATAAAATAACAGGGAAGGAGGTGGTAGAGGAGCCAGTGAGTGTAATACTGAAGCTTTCCAAGAAGCACACACCCAGCACATTTAATTAGTTGAAATGGGGCAGCACAACAGCAACCTTCATAAAGTCAGACTGGCAGGACAAGATCTGTTATGTTGGTGCACCTTCTCCCATCTCACCCCTGTGCTGGGATCAGGCAGGCTGTCTCAAGCATCCCCCCCCCCTTCTGAACGTGGCTTGCCCTAAAACTGCTGGAGACAGAGCTGGTTGGAGCCCCAGTGTAGCGAAGCCTGCATGCACTTTGATCAGGGAGAGCTTGAAAGGAGCTTGGAGCAGCTGACGGAGCTGTGGGCAGGGGGACAAGGAGCTCCTCAAGGACCTCAGGGCATGGAGAGAGCAGACCAGGGTCCCAGCATTAGCTGCAGCAGAGACCAGGAGCAAGAGTCCCTGGGAAGGTGCAGTGACCAGGAATTGGGGATGAGCCTTCTCATTTCTGTTTTGTTTGTCTGGTTACTTTATATTTTCCCTAATAAAAATCATAGAATCATTAAGGTTGGAAAAAACCTCTAAGATCATCAAGTCCAACTGTCAACCCAACGGGAGGATTGCTGTTTAAGCTTCACTGTCTCTTGCTCCTAAGCACTACATGAAAAAGAAGCAGTTGGCAAATAGATCAGGGTCTCAGAAAGCACCTCTAACCAGAAATAGGTCCCTTAAGCTTTTAGTTGTGTTTTTTAAGATTAGTTCAACACAGGACAGTATGAAGGACACACAAATTTTGGGGGGCTTATTTTAGGTGAACTGATGTCTTCAGAAGGTACTTGATGTCGCTCTGATTGTAGGGGACATGGCAATCTCTTTGAGTCCAAGGTGGGTTTTGTTTGGAGAAACCACCAGGGTTGCATCCTTTGTGGATCTGAAACAGTAACTGAAGTGGATGGTAGCTCTGGGCATGGTCTGAGCTAGGTGGTCTGGCAGAGATGCCTTCCATGGGCTGACAGAAATTAATCGCGATGTCTAAAATTAGAAGGGGCTTTTAACAGAAGAGACTTGTTGCATGTGGGGAGGTGAAACACTTTTACTCCCTTTGGGTGAGAACGCATCATTTGTGGTTTGCATGGGCCAAATGCCGAGTAGTTTTGTTAAACAGAAGGCACTCGATATCTTACCCAGGGGGAAAGAGGGCCAGCCAGCTGGTCAGGCTCTGCCTTTTCACTCAGGACCAGCAGAATTACTTTTTCCCCAGAAACTCTTCAGGAGTCGCAGCTGACTAGCCAGAGGGATGCTTGGAAAAGAGGATGGCCAAAAGTCATCCTGTAAGGATGTCCTTGCTACAGCTGAGCAGAGGTCGTGTGAGGGTCCGGCTCACAGGAGCAGCTGGAACTGGCTGGAAGCACAGATCATGAACTCAAGTCCTGCACCCTGCCTCTTCATACAGCCATGAGCAGCTTGAAACAACCTCACCACCACATCAGCCCTCTTCCTCCTCCTCACCCCCTGGCTGCACAGGAGGTATTGGACACGGCCCAGAGTGGTTTATGTTGCAGAGTTAAGCTTTGCAGTGAGCAAAGTTGCGGTGGTTAAGCAGTGTTTCTCTCCCCATCTCTCCCAGTACCGTCTCTTGGTGCTTTAGGTGCCCTTCCTCACTCTGTGTGCTTCTATCTTTGAAGGTTCCTTTCCATCTTCTGTATCCAACCTGACTCCTCCTGCCTGACCAGGTTATCTGTTTCCTCTAAAGCCCTTGGGAGACAGAGATTGTTTGTCATGATTGCAAGTCTTTTCCTTAGGCTTCCTAAGACATGACAAATGAGAAGCCATCAGCAGAATGTGTGCAGCATGTCCATGCTTTACTTAGAAGGACATGATGTCCTCTGCCATATTGTCCTGGTTTTGGCTGAGATAATTTTTTTTCTAGTAGTGGGTATAGTGCTGTGTTTTGGATTTAGGATGAGAATAACATTGATAACACACTGATGTTTTTAGTTGTTGCTAGGTAGTTGTAGTGTCTACACTAAGTCAAGGACTTCTCAGCTTCTCATGCCCTGCCAGGTGCAGCAGAAGCTGGGAGAGCACAGCCAGGACAGCTGACCCAGGCTGGCCAAAGGGATATTCCCTACCATAGAATGTCATGCACCGTATATAACTGTATATATACGGGGGGGGGTGGGGTGGGAAGGAGGGTTTGAGTGAGCAGCTGCATGGTGCTTAGCTGCTGGCTGGGGTTAAACCACGACACATACGCAGCGGTGACAAACTGGTCTACCTTTTCATGCCTGGAGACATAGTGTTTTGGCGAGGTAGAAGGATGCTCAGCAAAAAAGTTTCACAGTATCGATGCAGTTTTGCAGAGTTGGGTCTCATTGTAACATTGCTTGTAACAGGAAATTTATAATGCTGTGTCCCAAAGGTACCAGCACTGGGTAATCACAGAAGCACTTTGAGAGGTTTGCAGTATTTCTTTTTAGCAGTCACTTCATTAAAGATCTTAGGAGCTGGAAGTCCTTGTAATTTCAGTTGTATGCTGTTCCCAGAGTTTGAATGAAAGCCATATTACCGACACTTGGCCAGAAGTGTTTTTGCTGATGCTGTTCCAGCCATAAGCTGTTCCAGCCATTTACAGCTCAAACTTAGGGAAGCCAAGGACTGCAGTAATGGCAGTGGGGCCTCTGAGCAGGTAACTTGTAGGAAAACTCTGGTAGAGGTCTCAAACATTCTACTGCTTGTAGTTTTTTTCATGAGTGATAGATAGGAGCTGGTTTTGTGGAGGAATAGGAGAGTAGCCAAAATCACAAAAATTAAGTGGGGGGAGGTTGGAAGCCAAAACAGGGCTTTTGGGGCTCTACCACTAATGTATAAGATAGTTGACTTGAAAGCCATAAGGGTAAATGCAATTCAAAGGGTAAATGACCCTTCAAAAAGCAAGGTCATGCAGCATTTAACTCACCTGCTGGAGAGCAGCCTCTACTGCTCCTGTAAATCATCTACCATTAACGGGGGGAACATAAGCCCATGAATATACATAAAGGCGCAGTCGCTTTAAGAAGAGCTGGCATGAGTTCTGCTCACATGTGCAGTGGGTGACACTTCAGCCACCGACAGGCTCATGGGACACCCTTGCCTGGCATCCTAGTCCTGGTCCTCACCATCAATGTTCTCAGAAGAGGGAAAGGTTTGCTGAGAAAGCAATAGACAAACATACTCAGACAGGTATTTGATATTATTTACACCAATAAATCAAGTAGGAGGGTGTAAAATGAAATAGTGGACAAATTGAATGGCAGTTCTTGTGCTGATTTTCTGGGAGGCTGCTTCTTCAAACTGCTACACTCATCTCTGCTGCAAATGTGACAGTAATATTAAACTAAAAATAATCCAAGAAACTCAAAGATGAGAAGAGAACATGAGGAAAAGCTGCTTCAAGGTACAGCCTGATGAGCTAAGAGCATTTCTATTGTCATGAAGTAGCTTTTCCCATAAAAAGCAGATGGGACCAAGTTGTTCAGAAAACAATGGGACTGCATTGCTTTGAATCAAGAGCTTCTCGTCTTCTGCTCAGCAACAAGTGGCTATAGAGGCACTACTGGGAATTATTTTCCCTGGTCAAGAGGACGGGCCATGAAATTGCAATCGAGTTTTCTTTCCCTTGCCAAATTAAGCCCTGCAGTACCGAGGAGGTATTTTGCTCAGGTTTTGCTGGATTTCTCCAGTTCCAGCTGCCCCAATGCCATCAACTCCCTGCCAGGCTTTAGGAAGGGCTTTCTGATTTTTTTTTTTTTTTTTTTTCAGAAATTGAAGCAAAGCAGAATTACCAAACTCACCTCAAATCAGTGCGGCCAAAGGTAATTGCTCCCCAAACCTTGCTCTCATTGCACAAGCCTTCATGGGTTAACTGTCACACATTGGTGCATGAAATGCACTTTTGTTAGAAAACATTTATGTTAGCAGCTGCACTGGCAAGATTACTACCAAAATATCCTTCTGGGCTTTGGGGTTTTTACAGTCTTTGTTGGTTAGTGGTTTATTTGGGGTTTTTTTGTTGTTGGTTGTTTTTTTTTTTTTAAATCCTCATCCTGTTCTAAATAGGGGAGTGATTCATTTCTCTCTTTCTGTTTAATCTTGCTTTAGCCTACTGTTTTCTGTTTCAGACAGAAGGAAAACTCCTGGTTTGGCCATAACAGAAAGAAAATACGACTGTGTAAGCTTGGTCCTCAGAAGACAGAACTAGACCTGTTTGTATCTTATTTAGCATAAATAGATAGATTCTGTGTAAGGCTGGCATGTAACACTTGAAAGAAGAAAACCAATGAAGTCACCACAACACGAACTACCTTGAAATTACCTATAGCTGAACTGATTTCCCGTATAGGTCCCTGATTTTGCTGGAGGGGGCAGTGGTTTTCTTAGAGCAGGCAAAATGGATGGGGATGGCAATAAGGAAAAATAATTTGACATGGCAGTGGTTACTGAACACGGTTTGAGGCCGCCTGGCTCTACTTTCAAGAAGATTTCTTCCCTGCTAGAATCAAGTACAAATACTTCTTGATCTATACATAGTGAGAATCAGCTTTCTATATCACTTAAGGAATTGCCAAAGAAAAGGTCAGTGTGGTGAAAAGGGTGAGGGCTTCTGAAGGTTAACACAGAGGATCAGCTACTCAAATCATAGAATCATCTAGGTTGGACAAGACTTTTAAGATCACTGTAAGAAAGTTTTTCTAACCATGACACCTAATTTAGTCTGTTTGCAGGTTTTGAACAACTTTGGGCAGCAAGCTTTGGGGTTTTTTTGAAACGCAAACGGCAACATTTATGTTTGCTAATTGCACTGGGTGGCTTTGCTAGGGGAAAGATTGTTCTTGCAAGCAGAAGGAAGCTATTAAGAGTAGCACTAGGCACCCAAAGCTGCCATTTACATTCTCCATGTAGGTAATTCACTCTTCTAAGCCCACAGTTGCTCTGCACTAATGTAGTTTTGCCACTGGAGGCCACGGGGCAAGTGAAAAGCATTGGGCCAGGAGCAGCTCTGAGCCTCTCAGCCCTGGTGAGCCCAAGGGCTGTGCTGGCGGGACACGGGGCTGTTCCAGCTCTTTGGTGGGGACTGCTCTGGGGGGAGAAGTGCACCCTGATGAGTCTGATCCTGTCCCAGACCTCTGATTTCAGAAATGATTTGCTGTTAATGCATTGCTTGGCATTGCAGAAACACATGATAAAACACAAGTTGTGTGTTCATACCAATTCTGTGAGGAGAAGGAAGGACATTTAGTTCTTGCCTATAACTATAAACTGCTTTTAAAACTACATGCAGTTATTAAATTGCGTGTACTGCTAAGGGGAACAAATTCTTTGCGTGAAGACAGGGATCTGAGTCTCTGTCATGCCCCAGGAGACTCTTGGGGAAACAAAGGGAATATGGGGAGAGAGAAAATACGGCGAGAGGAGGGGGCTGTGTTAGATGACAGGGGCAAGGCAGAAGCTGTTCTGGAGGAAGAGAGAGATGGAAGTCAGTTTTCTTGCAAATAAAGTATGTTACACATCCATTGATCTCCCCTCTCTGTCAGCCCATGTGTGACATCCCTCATTTGCCTGGGTTTGGTGCTTGATGCACAGCCCTGATTGCTGTTGAAAGGACTGAATCCATCAACCAGGAAGGATAATGAAGCCACGGGGTTTTAGCCAATTCTTGGAAGAGTGAGTATGAAAGCTGGTCTGCTCCCATTTCTGTTTGAAACGCTCAAGAAGATGAAAGCATCACACCACTTCAGCGGTGCTGGGTGTCCCCCATGTGTGGCCCCATGTCACCGGCAGCCATCTGCGACGGCCTGGCCAGTGTCCCTCCCTTCTCCCAGGCACACACTTGTTCCCATGCCTTCCCCCTCCTCACCGGGCTCCTTGCACCTACCTCTGTCACCCACAGCCTCGGAAATGGCTTCCTGGGCTCCTACCCGCCTCCTACCTGCCAGAGTCACTCTCCTCATGTTTTTTCGCAAGGAAGCCCCAGCAAGGGGCAGAGCCCAGCCTGGAGCTGCCCAAAGAGCCATCCTTCTGCCACAGTCCTGGGGTGCTGAGGCCCAAAGTCTGGGGGGGTTGGTATTGGCATCGCAGCGTACCGGGCCCTTCCAGCTTGCTGCCTGCTCCCGTGCCATTGGGTTCCTCCTGCTTTCTCCAGCCGTGCTCTCTGCTAGTGTCACGGGTGCTGCAGAATTTCCAGACCATCCCCAGTGAACGTCCCAGCTGATGCCTGCAGCTCGTACCTTGTGTCAGCATCCTGGAGCTGATTTCAGGGCGATGGGTCTCCTTGGCCCTGGCCCAGTGGGTGAGAAGTGCTAGGAAAGGTGCTCAAAAGGGTTCAGGGGAGAGAGACCCTCCAGTGGGGAGGGTGTGGGCCATGGATCCTGTGCCTGGAGTGCCCAGGGAGCCGAGAGCACAGTTTCGCTCCGATTCCTCTCCACGCCAATGCAACCAACATGGACCTTGTTCCTGCAGCTCCGGGATACCTCAGTGCCCAGCACAGCCCACAGTGCATCAGGCTGCAAGGTGATGGAACCGAACTGGAGCTGCAAATAAGCTGGAGATGAAATGAAGCCAGAGAAGATATAACCCAACTGGAGCCTAAAACATGCTGGAAGCAAGAACAAGCTGGAGCCTGAAACAAACTGGGGGCAGAAACAAATGACCTGAAGCTGCAAATGAGCTGGAGAAGTCCATGAGCTGGACATGAAACTTGAGCTGAAACTAGCCAGAGCCATCCACGAGCTGCAGTCACAAAAGAACTGGAGTCATCCATGAGCTGGACCAGAAACAAAATGGGGACAGAAACAAAACAAAACAGAGGCAGAGCAACTGACCTGAAGCCGCAACCAGGCTGGAACCACAAAGTTCTCGCAGCATCTCCAGGCATGCAGAACTGGGCGGGTGCAGGCAGAGCTGGGGGTGGTTCCTGGCATGACTGGGGCTCCTCTGTCCACCTGTCTGTCCATTCCTGCACAGGGAGAGACGTGGGACAGTCAGAACTCACAGTGGCATGGCATGGCCCAAACAGGTGCCAGAGCTGCTGCCCCTGCAAACCCTGCTGCCTCCTGGGCATGGGCAGCTCTTCCCAGCCCCTTGCCGGCTCTTTCTGCAGCAGCTCCCCAATGCTGCACACCTGCAACAGGAGGGGAAGGAGAAATAGGGATGGGACACCAGAAATGTACCATTTCTCAGTGGGAAAGAGCCAGGATATGGCTGAAAATCCACCCACCCCATGCAGCAGCAGCAGTAGCAGCGGCACAGACTGGTGACCAACAGCCCCAGGCTGGGGCTGGTACCACATCAATGCTGGCAGGGTCTACACCAGACCCCGACAGTGCCCACCAGCCCTGAGGGACGTGCACCAGTGTCCACAGTGACCCACTTGTGTTGCCCTGCCAGTGCCAGGACGCTTCCTTCCCCACAAAGGGCCCTCTGAGGAGCCCTGCTGGGGGACGGCACCTGCCATCCCCATCCCTCAGCTGCCCCACTGGCAGGACAAGGAGCAAAGCCAAAGTGGCCGAGTGCAAAACCACGCCCTGAGCTCTGGCCAAGCCCAGCTCTGTCATGCTCGCTTGGTTCTGGTGCCCCCGGGGGACGGTAGCTACCAGCACCCTGCTCCCACAGCTAGGGACAAGACCCATGGCCCCTGCCCACCCCTCCATCTCCAGGGACCCTGCGGGGACCTGGCCCTTCCAGCAGCACCAGAGATCCCCTGCGTCCTGCCAGCACAGCCGGCCCAGGAACCGAGCGCTCTGGTCCCACCGCACAGGTCTGCTCAGCCACCGCCTCAGGGCACTCCCCTCACGGGCACATCCTTGCTGCTTCAGGGCCGTGCTCCTTGTCCAGGCGTCGGGATGAGCCTTCCCCATGCTTGGGCACAGCCACGCAGCCTCACCTGAGCTGCCTACACCTCCCGAGGGACCAGCAGCACCAGGATGTCCATCAATACCTGTGCCTGGCCAGCCTGGCTTCACCCTCTCACTGACAGGGCTGCACGAGCCAGCACAGATCCTTCAAGTGGCCTCTGTTCCCACTGCAGCATGTTTTGAACTGAAAAAAAAAGTTTTCAGTAAAAGCAGGACTTCGCACAGCGCCCAGAGCCACTCTGAGGCCCTGCCCTGGCAGCACCCAACGCTGCCGGCTCCAGCCCTTGGGCATCACCCATGAGGATGATGCCGGGCAGGGAAGAAGGGCTGAACCCCAGCAGAAACCAGTTCCCCCCAGCAGCAACTCCCACACTCACTGGTTCGAGTCCTCCCCAGCTCGGGCAGAGCCAGCACCAGGCCAGAGGGGTTTGTCCTGCCAGCAGCTGCTCCAGGAAGGAGCTGAGGAGAAGAAACCAGCCAGTGCCTGCACTGGGGGGAGGGAACCTGGTGGCCGGAGGGGTCACTGGCTGCCCCAGGAGACCCCCAGCCCTGCTGGGCCCCCTCCTCCCCCAGGGGACATGTCCACCCATCACAGCCCAGGGACAGGGCCTCTCTCCAGGCCCAGGAGGTGCCGGTGTGATCGAGCTGTGGCTGATCCTGTGGTGGAAATTGGGAGCTGCTGGGGACCCCCAACCCCAAAGGCTGAGCTGCCCCTGCTGCCCTCCCAAGAGGGGACCCCAGAGGGGTCACTGGGCCCCAGCCAGGCACCCGTGGGGGAGAGGAAAACAAACCACTCACCTGCAGCTGCCTCGGCAGCACAGGCAGGGCAGCTCCCCTTACCCTGCGGCCAGGAAACCCGGTGGGCAGCAGCCAGTGCGGTGCCTGCCCAGGGTGACCCGTGGGTCCTGGCAGGAGCCCCCAGCTGAGAGCCAGGGGGTCTGGGGGCAGCACCACGCTGCTTGTGGGGACAGGCAGGTGCACCGGCAGCCCTGCAGCTGCCTGCGGGCAGGGCACGGACCTGATCTCAGGCAGCACCTAACTGGCAGCGGCCGGTGCCCCCACTCCCACAGCGGAGGCAGCGAGCGGGGGAAGAAGAGAGGAAACGGCCCCCACTTGCCCAGTTTTGGCCCGGTTTTCACCCATTTCCCCCTAATTTTGCCTGTTTCCCGCCGTTTCGCTCACCCAGCACCGCCCCCGGTTTCCACCCGCCGGCTGCGGCCGCCCTGCGCCAGGACCATGAGAGCCGCGGCCGGAGCCGCCCCGCAGGAGTCCCGGGGAGACGGGACACCCGGGCGCAGCGCAGCCGTGCCCAGCACAGCGGCAGCCTGACCGTGACCCTGACCCTGACCCCGACCCCGACCCCGGCCCGGAGCACTCCCGGGGGCGCCGGTGTCCGCTCGGTCGCGGGTAGAGAGACGCGGCGGCGGCACCGGGAGCAGCTGCGGCTGGGAAGCCACCCCAGCACGATCCCCAGGCCGCCCGGAGACGGACGAGACGAGTCAAGGACCCCGCTGGCCAGAGACCCGGGAGCCGGGACCCCGCTTCCCGCCGGCCCCGGCGCCACCGATCCTGCGGCGGCAGCGCCCCCTGGCGGCCGCTGGAGGCCTTTGAAGCATCGGCGCCGCCGCGCACCTGCCCCGCACTGTGGCGCCCTCTAGCGGCCGAGGACGGCACCGCAGTCCCCCGGCACCGGCCCCGTGTGCCACGCCCCTCCTGCCCGCCCCCCCCGCGCCACCGGGCCCCCTGCCAGACAACTTGCCCACGTGCCTGCCATAAGGGTCCGTCTGCCCGGCCCTTGCCAGTGACCAGTTGGGATTGGGGTCAGGGAGGCCCTACGGGCTCCCGCCGCTCCCCCCCGATGTCTCCCTGGGGGATGCCCACCCCAAACCACCCCACGCCCCGGCTGTTGGCTCTTTAAATCTGCTTCCCATCTTCCGTGACCCTTAGCCCAGCCGGCCTTCGTTAACCATTAACGCCTGGGGAGGGGCGGGAGGGGTGAAGGTGCCGAGGCTCCCGGGGCCAGCAGTGGCGCCACCGACCATCGCCCGCAGGACCCCAGCAGGTACGGCCGGGGATGGGGATGGGGGCGCGGTGGCAGAGCTCTCCCTGCAGCTCCGAACCCCCGTGGCACCCATTAAAGGGGTGACGCGGGGGGAGAAGCGTGGCCGGGTGGGGCGAGAGGCGATGCCGGGCTCCGTTCCCGGCCTCTCACAGCTTGGGCTCAGCGCACGGCCGGCACCAAACATTCTGTGGAGGTGTCCTGCAGGGGGATGGGGCATCCCCCCGCCGGCACCACCTCCGCCGCCCGTGATCCGGGGTGGACTTTGCCTAACGGGGCGCTGCCCCGGCCACGGTCCCGCCACAGGATCCCGCCAGTGCCGAGGTTGCAGCGGCTGCCGGCAGGGAGGACAGCCAGCAGGGACCCGCCGTCTGCCATGGGGAGAGAAGACACGGTCAGGGAGGAGCTGGGCAGCCTCCATGGCATCCCCCTCTACAAGTCCTTCATCGAGGGCTGGCCGCAGGTGGAGGCTTTCCAAGCCCGGCCAGATGACCTGCTCATTGCCACCTACCCCAAATCGGGTGAGTGGCCCCGGGGAAGGGTGCAGGGGGGACGGGGACAGTGCGATGGCAGCCCTTGCAACGCTGTCCCTGTGCTGCAGGCACAACGTGGCTGAGCGAGATCCTGGACATGATCTACCATGATGGCAATGTCGAGAAGTGCCGACGGGATGCCATCTTCAACCGGGTGCCCTTCCTGGAAATGAAGATCCCCGAGATGCCGAGCGGTGAGCCCCCCAGTCCGGTTGCTCCCCTGGGTTGGGTGGGGAGGGGGCTGAGCCGGGGCGGGAGTGAGGGTGCTGGGGCTCACACCACTAAGCCCTCTGTCCCGCAGGCGTCGAGCTGCTGGAGAAAACCCCATCCCCACGGCTAGTGAAGACCCATCTTCCAGTCCAGCTCCTCCCAACCTCCTTTCGAGACAAGGACTGCAAGGTAGCACCACGGGTGCCCCCCACCTCTCTCTCCGACTAGGTGGCAGGGAGAACGCACTGCTCTGCATCCCCCAGCCACATCCTTGGCTGTCCTCAGGTCATCTACATGGCCCGCAACCCCAAGGATGTCGTCGTCTCCTACTACTACTTCTACCAGATGGCCAAGATACACCCTGACCCCGGCACGCTGGGCGAGTTCCTGGAGACCTTCATGGCTGGCAAAGGTCAGGGCTGAGCCCCAGGGTGCCCACCCTGAAATGTCAGTGGGGAGAGCATCCCCCGCCACCCCACTTTTTGGCTAACCCCTTGCCTGGATCCCACAGTGGCCTACGGGTCCTGGTATGAGCACGTGCAGGGCTGGTGGGAGAAGAAGCAGGAGAAGCAACTTCTCTACCTCTTCTATGAAGACATGAAGAAGGTGAGGGTGGGATGGAGGGGAGGGCACCTCGGTTGCTCCCCCCCAGCCTTTTTGCCAGCTTCCCCATGTTGGCTGTCTCACAGGACCCACAGTGGGAGGTGCAGAAGATCCTGCAGTTCCTGGGCAAGGAGGTGACGGAGGGGACGTTGGCAAAGATCCTCCACCACACCTCCTTCCAGGAGATGAGGAAGAACCCTGCCACCAACTATGAGACCATACCCACTGCCCTGATGGACCACAGCCTCTCCCCCTTCCTCCGGAAAGGTGGGATTTGGCCAGCCGTGGAGGGCTTGGGAGGGGTGTCCCTGGGCTGTATTGCAGCCCCTATCTGTGACTGCAAATATTTCAGGGGTGTCAGGATTTACCCTGCTTGCTTTCTCACCCCCTCAGGGATCTCCGGGGACTGGAAGAACCACTTCACTGTCGCCCAGAATGAGCACTTCGACCAGCACTACCAGGAGCACATGGCAGGCTCTGACCTCCACTTCCAGATGGAAGTGTGAGGGGCTTATCCCCCTTCCCGGAGGGATTCCGCTTCTCCCTGGTCCCCCGGCGGGGAGGGTGGGTTCAGATGGAGCATCCTCGTGCCAAATCGCTTTTCCTCCTGCAATAAATTGGGATAACTGGAGGGTGAGCTATTGTCTGTGGGGAAAGGTGAGGGGGCTGAACCCCCTAAATCCCAGGCAGTGGTGGGGGCACCCCCATGCTTGGCAGGTGGGAGGGTGAGCATGCAGGATGGATTTTTAGCTGGTGGTGGTTGGGCATCTTTGGGGGTGGGTATCCTCCCAAAAACCACCGCTGGCCCCTGCCACCTCGGGCCACCCCAGCCCCATTCTACCAAGGCATCTGGAGGGAGCAAAGATCGGCGAAGAGTGGAAAAACCCCAAAGTGCTGGCGAATCCCCTACCCCCACAGCTCTGGCATGCCCAGGAGCTTTCATGCCTCTGGGTTGTGAGTTTCTTGACAGAGTGGGCGGTGGCGGGGCTCGCCCCAGGCTCCCTGGGCGGGCCGGAGCTCGTCGGCCTGTGGTTTGCAGAGCAAAGGTGAAGGGAATCACCTCCCTGCTGGTGTATCACCATGTTTGGGAATATCGCTGGCCTTGCTGGATGGGGAACCCACCCTGCAATCTCCTGACCCGGCTGCGCCAAGCCCTTGCTCAGGGATGGCTGGAGCAAACCAATCCCCATCCCACTGGGGGCAAGGGTTTGCTTTGGAGCCCCAAATTCCCCAGTCTTGCCCCATTTCCAGCCTGTTCTTGAATTTCCAAGGTTGCAGCTTTTTGGCAAGGTGGTCTTGTGGTGGTGTTTCATCCCCAAAGAGATGCAACCCGGATCCGACTCCTAAAGAGCAGCAGTGCTCTCCTGCAGGAATAAATCTTTTCCATGCATTTATTTAAATGCTGAAGGAGATCCCTGTGTTTCCCCAGCTCCTGGCTTTACCTACGGGGTTTGCACATGCAGCCAATTTTGCTGGCATATGGACAGATGAAAGGCAGGGGCATGCTCCTGCCCGCAAAACACCCAAACGCCCAGCACAGCATGTCCGGCCTCACTGGGAACTCGGCCCTGGGGACAAATCAGAGATGGTTTTGTTAAGGCTGCCAACAGGCGGGCGAGCTGCACCCCCGCCCGGCTCCCATCTCTCCTGCCCTCCGCGGTCCCTCCCGGCTCCCATTTGCCTGTGGGAAGCAGGTAAGGAGGAGCATTCCCTTACTGGCGCCTTTAAACCCTTTTCCCAGAAGCATGGTATCAGCTGCACTCGTGATTTGCAAGCCTGCAAACTTTGGACCTGTATTTTGAGTGCCTTGAAAGCGGCGGGGGGGGGGTTGACAAAAGTGACCAAAGCCTGACCCCCACATCCCGCTAGTGAGCTGCGCACCTGTGCGAGGAGCTGGGGACATCCACGGGGGTGACCCCCGGATTGGGAAAGGGTCATGTTCAAACCCCCCCAGGATGTGGGTTGGGATTTCCTCCCTGTGTTTACCTCTGCGGGCAGAGGGGGAAGCTGTGCGCTCCGCCCCGTCGCCATCCCTGTGTTTACCGGGGGTGCTGAGCACGGCACAGCTCATCACAGGTGAGTGGGGACTGTCCATGGGGGGGCTGCGTCCCCATCCCCATTCGCCCCTTCCCTGCGCTTCTCCGTCCGCGGCACCAGGACCGGGTCACTGCGAGTCCCTTCCCTAGTGACGTTCCCCGGCCTCCCGCAGCCCCAGGCACCTCCCCGCGCCTCCATCTTCCACGCAGGAAAGGGGAAAATAACAAATCCGCCCCCAAGCTGCGGGCAAAGCTTTGCCTCCTCCCTGCCAGAGCTCCGGACGAAGAGGCAGGTAACGGGGAGACCCCGGCCACGGTCTGGGGGCTCAGCCCATTTTGGGGCACCCCAGCCTCGCAAGCGGAGGGTCTGCATGGGGGAGCGCGGCGGGCTCGGAGGGGGTTCGTGTCCCCGCGAGTCCCTGGGAGATGGAGGCAAGCCACAAAGCCGCTCTCCAAAAATTACAGCATGGGGGGTTCGCAGCCAGCATCTTGAGTGTTTCTGTCCCAGCTGGTGGGCGGAAAGGTTTCCTGGGGAGAGTCCTGCGAGCCCCGCTCCTCCTTCCCATCTCCTTCAAACCCTCACGTAGCCCCCCCCAAGCAGTGCTTCCCTGCGCTGCTCCGCAACAGAGCCAGGGGAAAAAAGCTGGGGCGGGGGAGAGGGCAGAACAGCCTGAAACTGCTGCCAGCAAAGCCCCTGTGAGGTTTTACAGCTCAGGAACAGCACTGCCAGCTTGGTACAGGCAGCTACCTGCACTGACCTGAGTCCCCCAGGGCCAGCTGTGCCCCTCCACGCTCCCTGCATCACCACTTGGCCCCCAAAATTCCTGCGGGAGTCACGTGCCACCTCCCAGGATGCCAGCAAGCAGGGGATGGTTTTCTTCCTGTGGCCGGGATGGCTGGACTCAGCAGGGATTTTGGGGGATCCCAGGGGATGAGGTGGCCCTGTGATGCTCCCCGCTGCCATCAGCCAGCCCCCACACAACGCCCCCGTCCCTGGCAGGATGGCCGACTTGGACACTCACCTGCGGCAGCCCTGGCGTATGGTGCACGGCATCCCCATGGTCTGCGCCTTCGCCCACAACTGGGAGCGGGTTGACGCCTTCCAGAGCCGCCCCGAGGACATCGTGGTGGTCACCTTCCCCAAATCCGGTGAGTGTCCCCAGGCACCAGAGAAGTGCCGTGCTTGAGAAGGGAGGCACCATTTCCCCCGAGGGATTTGGGTGGATGCCGAAAGGCAACACTGGCAGACAGTGCCACTCTGGTGCCTGGGATGGGGCTCCAGCGGGAATGGCGCCAGCCGGACGCCCGACCTCTCCTTGCCAGGCACCACCTGGGTCAGCGAGATCGTGGACATGATCATGAAAGGTGGTGATCCTGAAAAATGCAAACGGGATGCCATCATCAACCGGGTGCCCATGCTGGAGTTCGCTGCCCCTGGGAAGATGCCGGCAGGTAGCAGAGCAGCAGGGGCGGCAGGAGGCAGGTGGTGCCGCAATGGGGGCAGGCTTGGTTTTGGGGGTGGGGGTACCCTGCTGGCAGCGGGAGCGCTCCTGGGGAAAACTCCTTTGCAGGCACAGAGCAGCTGGAGGCCATGGCGTCCCCTCGCATCATCAAGACCCACATCCCAGCTCGCATCTTGCCCAAATCCTTCTGGGAAAACCGCTGCAAGGTAACAGGCTGGAGGGGATGCACCTGGAGGACCCAGCAGAGATAAGGGTGGGACCTGCCCCGCTGGGACCTTGCAAGCCCACATGGGTCACCAAGCCTTCTGCAGATGATCTATGTGGGGCGCAATGCCAAGGACGTGGCGGTCTCCTTCTACCACTTTGACCTGATGAACAAGCTGCACCCACACCCCGGGACGTGGGCCCAGTACCTGGAGGAGTTCATGGCTGGCAGAGGTGGGACAGGGCACCCGTGGATGTATGCAGGGACCCTGTGGGGTGCTGTCAGCCCCTGACACCCCCTGTTTTGCTTTCCCCATGCAGTAGCATATGGCTCCTGGTATGACCATGTCAAGGATTACTGGGAGCGGAGGAAGGATCACCCCATCCTCTACCTTTTCTACGAGGACTTGAAGGAGGTGAGGGACCGGGATGGATGGTGGTGTGGAGTCTGTGGGGATGGTGGGGGGTGGTGAGCATCGGCCTCTGCCCTGCAGGACCTCCGCCGGGAGGTTGCCAAGGTGGCTCAGTTCCTGGGGCGGGAGTTGTCGGAGGCAGCGCTGGATGCCATCACACGGCACACCTCCTTCGAGGCCATGCGGGACAACCCCACCACCAACTACAGCATGGTGCCCTCCCACCTCATGGACCAGGGCGTCTCCCCCTTCATGCGCAAAGGTGAGTGGTCCCAGGGAGGTCTTGGCACGTCATCCCCCCCAACTCCCACTGATCTCCATCTCGCCCGGCCCCAGGCACCACTGGCGATTGGAAGAACCACTTCACTGTGGCCCAGAGTGAGCGCTTCGACCGGGACTACGCGCAGAAGATGTCGGGCACAGACTTGTGCTTCCGCACCCAGATCTGAGGGGGCACCAGTGCACACACCCCCAAACCCAACCCGATGTCGATGGTACCATCACTGCCCTGGGTGGTCCTTCCCCTCTCCTGGGACTGCTGGAGAAAAATAAAACATCCTCCCTGACCCCCCCATGGGATGCTCATTGCCCTGCGACTGCGCTGACCCTGACCCCACCATCCCCCTGGGGCCACCAGTCTCTCCTCGGCTTGGGAACAAGCCAGCGCCACCCCATGTCCCCTCGGCCACCGTGGCAGGGGGATTACCGCCGCCAGCTGGCGGGATCGCCGAGGATTTAGGCAAAACCACGTCGGGGTAAGGCGTGGGCTGGGCGTGGGCTGCGAGAGGTGGCCCCCCCCGTCCCCACGTACGGGGACACTGCCGGGAGCTGTGGGCGGGGAGCGGGGCGGGAGATGTGTGCCGTGCCTCAGGGGCCGCCAGCTTCCCCCTCCGCTCGCTCCTCCCTCCCGGCAGCTGCAGCGCTGGAAGACATTGCTGCCCTCGCTTGCCCTGCCTCTTTCCTTCCCCTCCCTCCATAAACCGCTGCGGAGCCCCGCGGAGCCCTGTCCTCTTCGGCCACCCTCCCGGTGTCACCCTCCCGGTGCCAGCCTCCCGGTGCCACCCTCCTGGCACAGAGTAGCACGGAGTTAGGTGAGCCGGGGCGCTCCGTGGGTGCCCTGCCCATGCTCGATTGCTTGGGGCAGCATTCTTCTCTGGGGTCCAGGGTGGTGGGTTTGGTGTACTTGGGTGTGCAGCCAGCACCCCTAAGCCTTCGCCTGGGGTGGGGACTGCTGCGATAACCCCAGGGACCCGGTTCCCTGTTCCCCTAGGGTGCTGAGGCAGGGGGAGAGGTGCCTAGCCTGGGTGATGCCAGCACCCCGCAGTCACCCCCAGCCCTTGCTGGGGCACGGGGTGGGCTCCTGCCCCTGCAGACGGGACCCCCATACCCAGTGGCGGGCGCAGAGGCAGGGCTGCGGTGACCTCTGGTCCCTGTGCTGGCAGCGTCACTGCCACCCCCCGACAGGCACGGCGCCAGGTGCCCGCACTGCCCTGGCCGACGGCTGCCCTGGGAGGGCGAGGGGACCCCCCCCTGCCACCAGCCAGCCCCCCGCAACGTCCCCATCCTCATCAGGATGGCTGATCCAGACGCATACCTGCGGCAACCCTGGCGAACAGTGCACGGCATCCCCATGGTCTGCGCCTTTGCCCTTGACTGGGAGCGGGTCGACACCTTCCAGAGCCGCCCTGAGGACATCGTGGTGATCACCTTCCCCAAATCTGGTGAGCATTCCCAAGCCCACCAGACGTGGTGGTCCCAAGTGAGTGAGCGTGTTGCATGGCTGGGACCCACTGCCTGGGGGATGCAGCACATTTGGGGCTACCAGGACAGAGCCATGTGGGATTTCCCTTTGTACCCATGGAACCCAGTCAGGGTCTGGGGGCTTGTCAGTGCTGAGCCCCCCAATGCCTCCCTGCTCACCACCTTGGTGGGTTGCTTTCCTCAGGCACCACCTGGGTCAGTGAGATTGTGGACATGATCCTGCAAGGTGGCGACCCCGAGAAGTGCAAGCGGGACATCATCACCAAGAGGGTACCCATGCTGGAGTTCTCTGCCCCTGGGGAGATGCTGGCAGGTAGTGGGGTGTGTGGGCTCAGCCACAGGTGCTCTATCAGGGACTGAGCCCAGGGGGACTCTGCTGAGGGCCCAATGGGGACATGCTCTGGGGTCCCCCAGGAACGGACCTGCTGGCCACCATGCCCTCACCCCGCGTGGTGAAGACCCACCTGCCTGCACATGTCCTGCCCAAATCCTTCTGGGAAAACCGCTGCAAGGTAACCCCCAACCCTGATCTCTGCTCTGGGGGGCATTGCAGCTCCCCGATTCCCATGGAGCAGGACCCTGCTGCTGCTCCCACCAGCATCCTGAGTGGGATTGGGAGCCCTAGGGGCTGGAGCAGCACCCCTGTTGGGGGTCCTGGAGCTGCTCCTTGTACCTCATGGCCCCTCTGCAGATGATCTATGTGGGGCGCAATGCCAAGGACGTGGCGGTCTCCTTCTACCACTTTGACCTGATGAACAAGTTTGAGCAGCACCCCGGGACGTGGGCCCAGTACCTGGAGGAGTTCATGGCTGGCAGAGGTGGGACAGGGCACCCGTGGATGCATGCGGGGACCCTGTGGGGTGCTGTCAGCCCCTGACACCCCCTGTTTTGCTTTCCCCATGCAGTAGCATATGGCTCCTGGTATGACCATGTCAAGGATTACTGGGAGCGGAGGAAGGATCACCCCATCCTCTACCTTTTCTACGAGGACTTGAAGGAGGTGAGGGACCGGGATGGATGGTGGTGTGGAGTCTGTGGGGATGGCGGGGGGTGGTGAGCATCGGCCTCTGCCCTGCAGGACCTCCGCCGGGAGGTTGCCAAGGTGGCCCAGTTCCTGGGGCGGGAGTTGTCGGAGGCAGCGCTGGATGCCATCACACGGCACACCTCCTTCGAGGCCATGCGGGACAACCCCACCACCAACTACAGCATGGTGCCCTCCCACCTCATGGACCAGGGCGTCTCCCCCTTCATGCGCAAAGGTGAGTGGTCCCAGGGAGGTCTTGGCACGTCATCCCCCCCAACTCCCACTGATCTCCATCTCGCCCGGCCCCAGGCACCACTGGCGATTGGAAGAACCACTTCACTGTGGCCCAGAGTGAGCGCTTCGACCGGGACTACGCGCAGAAGATGTCGGGCACAGACTTGTGCTTCCGCACCCAGATCTGAGGGGGCACCAGTGCACACACCCCCAACCCACCCCCATTAATCCTGCTCCCCAGCAGCAGCTCCAGCACTGCCCCAGCCTGCCTGCATCTCACTGGCCTCCCTGCACCAGAGGGACTTTATCAAAAATAAAGAGTTTATTTCTGCATCTTCCTCCCAAATTTGCACCCATGTGAAATGTGCTGCATTGCTACAAAGTGCCGTGGAGCCTCATCCCACCTCGCGTTGCCCCAGTCCCACGTTGCCTGCCCAGGACGTGCGTAGGCTATGCCTGTGCGCCTTTTCTTGGTGGAATAAAACAGCTATCACGTGGTACAGAGGCGTTTCCAGCATGCAAAGTATAAAAGTTATTAGCAGCTCCCAATGCTCATCTCTACTGTGGCTGGGGTCCCACACCCACCGTCTCCTGCCTCAGAAACCCCTCTGCTGAAGTCACACTTTGAGAAGACACAGGACAGGGCATGGTGATGGCCATGCCCCTCCCTCGCTGCTGGGACCATGTGGAAGAGATGAGGTGAGGAGGATGGGGACAAAACCAGCCCCAGGGTGGCCGGGAGATGGACGCAGCCTGGGGAGGTTGAGATCAACCCTTCCACCCAGGAGCATCGAAGCTGGAGGCAAAAGGAGGATTTTGCTGGTCACTTTTGTGCTGTTCTGCTCCCAGGGACCTGGAAGCTGTTATGTTGTGCCGGTCTCCCTGCAACCACATCGACCTCCAGGTACAGTGGGTCCCCAGGGGGTCAGAGGAGAGGGTCCCCTCAGCTGCTCCTCCTCCCACCACTGCCAAAAGAACCCCAGGGCACACTGCGGCACCTCGGCACATGTTGCAGCTAGGTGGCTGGAACAGCATTGCTAAAAGCTGGAACTTTTAAAATAGCTGTTTTTATGTTGCAATCATTTAAGAAAAGGAAACTGTGAGTCAGATGGTTATTGGGTGCCAGTTGCTCAGATGCTGTCCTCTCCTGCCCAAGTTCATCATCCTTTCTTCTGTTTGGTACACGTGCAAGACAAACTTGCCTGCGACCTGGAGGAAATATTCACTGCTTGTAGGCATGGAGCATCTCTGAAGGTGCAATTTCTTTCTCAGGAGTGGGTAAAATAGACAAAGAGGTTAAAAAAAATGAGCAGGGACCTGGGGGACAGGGAAAGTGACAGGGATGCAGCCAGGAACAACCCAGCGCTGAAACTGGGGCTATTGGATGTGAAACAGCTCCACTGTGCTCCAGGAATGAGACTGACAGGTGGGACATGTCCAGGAATACAGGCAGCAAAACTGAGTTAAATCCCCTCGTTCAGCAAAATCCTTGGAGTTTGGCCATTAGGTACCACAAACCCAACAAAAGCGGGGGTGGTGGGTGTCACAGCAGAGATAGGTCTTACCTACCTGGATGGGTGGGAAGAAAACAAGGACAAAAGGAGAACATACAGAACTGTGATCTCTCATTGGAAGAAATGTTGTTTTAAGTCATAATAAAATAATTGCAAATGGTTCCCGGTTCTCTCTCAGATGCTGGGAGCTTCTCTGTGCCACACGATGCAGTTTGCGCATTGCTCGGTTATAGCGCTTTGTTACAGAGCAATGCAGCAGGCTCTGAACCTTGCTGCCCCTTTTACCCTGCAGTCTCAATACAAAACTGAGCCAGAGATGCTGGAAGAGGAGACAGTAAAAATAATCCAGGTAAGTACAGACCAGATCAGAGATACCTGAACTCATGAGCGGTGGCTTCAGCCACTTCTGTCATACAGAAAAGATGCCACGTAGGAAAGCAGCTCCTGCGCCAGGTGTGGTTCCCTGTGTCTGGTCACTCTGTAGGTTTTTTGTTTTCTACACATATGCCTTTGAAGCCCTGACTCTCATGACATCCACCACATCCCATACCACGTTGTACCTCTCCTAGCGATTTGCTCCCCCTGCAACTTGCTTTTTGGGTGGGTTTTTTTTTTTGAGGTCACTTACTTCATGCGCTGAAATAGTACCAGCAATTCATCTACATCAATCTTCCCCACCCTTTGGGAATCTATAGGCTTTCCTCATAACACAGCCTCCTCTAGCTGTGAATTTTTAGGCTGAAGAGATTTCAGTCTATTCAGGCACTAAATTTCCTCTGCCAGTCTGCCTCTCAGCCTCTTGACACCATGATGTCTTGCTACAGGAATTTCCTTTCATTCTTACTTCGACTGCTGTGACTCGGCACCACCAGTGTGCATTTTGGCCCCACTGCTCTTGCCAAGGACTGTTCCCCCACTAACGTCAAGAACTTGTTCCTCTGTAATTTGTTCCAGGTATTTTCTTCCCTTCCTAAATCCCTTGCACACCTGTTTTTTGCTGCTTGGATATAAAGCCAGGCCTTCCAACCGCCTCTGCTTTGCTCCTTAGATGTTTGCATTTGTGTGCAAGCACACACATTTATTTTTTGTTTCCCCAAAGCATCTCTGGTCTGTTAGATTACTCTTCAATGCCACGTCTTTCCTCTTCATAATTCAGACAGCAGCTCCTGTGAAATGAACAGGGGCATAAAACATGCTTCAAGACGTGCTTTCATTCACCACTGTTGATGAGAACCAGGTTGTTTTTTTTATTTATATCTTTTGTCCCTGGGCTCAAAGTACAATCCTCTCAGCACCTGCTCTCACTGCTGTTATGGTGCTTGTTAGCAGCCGAAGAGATGCCGCATACCCAGCCAGGGGAGGCTGAAATGCTGTGCCCCAGAAGTTTTGTGTAGACTCAAAGTGCTAAGACCCCAGGAAAAAAGTATTTGGTTATGAGGCCAGAGGAGGGATCGCAGAAGTAACTTTGCCCTTAAAAGCACCACCTGGCAAATCAGGGCAGGATGAGTGCAGCTCCTTTGTAAACACCCTTGTAAACCCAGGACTTTGAATCCCTTGATATGAACACAGTGCCTTTCTTCCCACTCTTGTCGATGCAGAGGTGTAAACATGGCGGGTGAAAGACCTGACAGGGACCGAGGAGCCTTCCTCACGGCCATGCGCAGACGCCTGGCAGCAGAGCCATGGACTACAGAATGGGTTTGCTGCTGGCTTAGAGGCTGGAGCTCAGGTGAAGTCCTTGATGTTCACAGTAAAAGTGGCCAAGGGTGCTCCTGCATGGCATACAGAGGTCCAAGCACCCGAGCTGATGATATCCAAAGCAGAGGATGATCCTCCCTCTCAGCCCTCCAGCCTCAAAACACTCCAGGCACAGGCTACAGCAGCCCCAGCTGAAATCCCACTCGTGCCTCCAGTGCAAACAGAGAAGGAAACACAAACCTCTCCTAGTGAAATACCCCCAGGGATGAAATGGCATCCCTTGCAGTTACAAGGTGAAGCCCAAGTCCCAACCTCCAGGCCTGATTTCCTGGGAGCAGAGGGGTTGCCTCTATTTCCCTCCCAGACAGACATGCAGAAACATTCCCCCACGCTCCGATTAGCAGCTGATGAGGTGCTCCCCTCTGCATCCCAGACCGAGCCAATGGATCAGCTCCAAACCTGCAATATCAGAGGAACAGCAGTCTCTGCCTTCCCTGTATGCTGAAACACAAGAGGAGTGGTGGTCATGGGCAGTGCTGGCAAGGAGGCTGTCTCCAAGGACACGTGCCAAGACCGAGGTGCAGACTTCCCACTTGGATATACCTCTGGGGAATAAGTGGCAGGAGTACCGCCTGTGTACCGAGGCCCACGCAAAAACCTCGTGCCAGCAGTGTCAAACAGCAAAACTTCGCTCCTGCAAGACACAGATGTGGCTTAGGACCTTAAGCAGGCTGCATCCAAGTAAGAAAAAGTTATTTCTGATAAATTTCCTCTGGCCAGAGATGAGGTTTGCTCTGTTTCCAAATTTCTTTTTTAGACCAGAAAGCCAGCAAGAAGCTACAGTACAGCAGCAGGGTTATGTACAATTGGTGGATTCAGCCAAAATTTAGCAGGGATTTCAATTTAGTTGTCATTTCCCTGCAGAGATATGAACACACAAATGCATTGTAACATGTGAATACATTACTACGGGGCTTGATGCAATGGCTGCTGGCCAACCATTCAGGGGGACCCCTACTCTGTGATAGCCTTGTCTTTGCCCAGCTCCTCCCTGGCCCAGCAGCAAACTCATGCACTACAATAAATCATTGTCAAGCTGACGTGGCACAGGGAAAGGCTTGGCATGGGAGCATGAGCAGCAAACACACGTGAGAAGGTGGGAGGGAGAGAGCAACTGCCCCTTTCCAGGCTGGTGAGCCATTAGATGAGTCCCACCATGTCTATACCCTCAGCATTTGCAGATTTGCCTAGCTGCATAGCACTCAGCTTTCCCTTGGGGGTTGGACAGATGCTGACAAGATGCTGGTGTGCTGTACCTGCAGGCAGCTTCGGCAAGTCTCTGCTGCTGCACCTCGCTCTGTAGAGCTGGCAAGGACAGGGTGCAGCACCTCTTCTCCACCAAAAATGCACAATTCCCAGCAGGTCCAGCTTGGTCTGGACCTTCTCTCATTTCTTTTTTTGGCTTTGCAGAGTGGAAATTGCTCCAGTGCAAGTCACCCCGGTGTCTATACATTTACATGTTAAGGCATCCCTGCAGCATTGAACAGCAGTGAAGAGAGTTCATAAACTCTTAATCTGAATCAATAAAACCAAGTGAAATGCTATAAACCTAGCCCGTGGTATTTTTGTCCTACAGGTGAAAGGTAAGAGGTATAAAGATACAATTTAGCTGAGAAAGGTGGTTATGGTAAGGCTATTTCAGCTCATTAACTTTTGCTGGAGTTTCCCTATTACACCTGGGGATTACATGGGAGTAGCCATTTTACTGAGCACTTACACATGTGCCTCTGCAAAATTGCTCAATCCATTCACTTCTGTCTGTACTCATCAGGGATGAGCCAACCTTGATATTTTCCCCATCCAGCCTCCCCCTGCCCCCCAAAAAACCCCCAAAGTAGTCAAGACTTTCAAGTCTGCTTTCAGTCCAGAAGCTGCTTTATTGCAATAAGTAAAAGGAAAGCCACAGACTCATTTGGTGCTTCTCAGGGCAAAAGCTTCCCTTTTCTACCCTGGCACTGAATTTTTGAGGTGGTGGCTGGCATCAAGGTTTTATAGAAATAAAGGTGCAATGTACACCATAAGCCCCATTCAGCAAAATAGTGAAGAGGCCCATATGTGGAAAACACCAGTTTGTATTGCCCAACTTTTGCGTAACTCACCTTCACCTCAAAAATCCTGTTGTTATTTAACAAGGTTGGAGGTTGCATCAGTGTCTGCAGCAATTCTACTTAGTAATGCTAGATGTGTGAAATACAGACACTTAACACCATCTAGTTTCTTCAACCCCACTTTTCTCTCATTTGCTGCATTTTGCCCTTTAATCCTCTCAAAATGCTTATCATCTCTGCATTAAGAGTAATCTTAGTATCGCCTTTAAAAGCTGGCCATGGAAACAAGACAAATTTAACCCTCTGGTTCCCCTGGTAACAGCTCTCATTTGCTACGGAGAAATTAGTTACTGAGGGGATAGAAATGAAAGCCAAGTTTCCATCTGCTCTAGCCCACGTGAACATGCTGGAAAAGCTTTACGTTTCTTATAGGACTTTCTCAAATAAACTAAATTAGCCTGAAAAAAGATATCCTGAATATGAAGGTCTCTGGAGGGATAAAAGTGAAACTCTTGGCTGTAAGGCCAAGTTACTGCTGAAATATGCTGGCATAATTGCCCCGAATTCTGAAGGTTTAGATAAAGTCAGTTTGAATATTATGAACAATATTTAAAAACCACAGAGGTGTATCTTTAGATTCCTATATTTTCAAGTCATTAAAAACTTGCCTAGATCTCTGGAATCAAGGCCCACAGACCCAGCACAGGTAACACAGCAACTTTTGAAAAACTCTGCAAACAATCCACAAGATTTTATCTTTGTTCCTGTGGACAGTTTTATAAACAAGTCTATTGTTTAACATTTTGTTTTGCCAGCTGGGACCCTAAAGGGAGTGAAAAATCTTTTTAGCAGTCAGGCACTGTATTTCTGAGCTACAGGACGCAAAGTCCTTCTGAGAATCTGGCTCTGTAATAACATTATAATATACCCTAGCATCAGGAAGACCATCTTGACTATTAAATTACGGGAGCATAACAAAGCAATGAATAATCCCAGAATATATGCCTTGTTGTGATCAACCTATATTGTATTACTTCCTCCTTTTGAAAAGCCCAGTTCAGAGGGTAACTTATTTAAGCTCCTTCTGCCCGATACCCAACCTTGCCAGAGCAGCCCAGGCACAGAGAAGGTGAGCAGCAAGAAATAGAAGCAAACCAGTGTAGCAAATTGTACCTTGCAACTCAGAGCATGATGCTTACGTGCCTTGGAAGACTCCGCTAGGTAAGAGTCTTTTGCTGCATGGCATTCGTTCCCCAGATTGTGTTGGATCAAGCGTATCATTATATGCACAGGTTTTAGTTGTCATTTTGGGTCCTGGTGCTTCAGAGCTCCTTCCCGGACATAGCGCCTTACATTCAAGTGCTGACTTTGCAAGTGAGAGCCACCCTGAAGATGTGGGTTTTGCTCTAAGAAGCACCTTTAGGGGCCAGGAGGGCTCCAGACCCACATTTAGACACCTGAACGGAGCCCACAACGTGACCAGGTTGGTGGTGATGTGCCCCAGACAGTAGCAATGAGTTCCCTGTGTTAAGAGTTGTCTAGGAGCAGTCAGAAACTACCTGTCACATGTCAGAACAAGCTACATTATTGGCATTGTCGTCACCCAAATGAAGGATTTGCTGCCTTCTCTCGGCATGGAAAACATCAGCACCTCTAACATCTCACCCTGAAAAAGGATGCCACTTCCAAGTCAGCCACTTAAACGTACTCTGTGGCCTTCCTTCCTTAGCCTGCCTCTGGCATCGCTGGTTCATGGGAGAAACACAAGTGATTTTCTGAGCATCAGAGTTGGCATCCAGGGGATTGGCTCACATGGCGGTTTCTTCCTCTGTAAATGTATTGGGTCTGGCTGAGATGGAGTTAATTCTCCCCACAGCACCGACTTGAATCAATAGTGAAGCCTGGAGACGCAGCAGCTCTCCGCAGGGGCTGGGACGTGAGTGTCAGTAATACATATTATTTACCAGCAGGGACATGGCTGTAGAAGGGTTGAGGAGGCATAATGATGCCTACAGTATAATTTGCCACTGCTAGTCCCACCTTGTGTTGCCCGGGGCTCTTGCCCCAAGTCTAGCAATATCTTCAAGCAAGCACTCCTGTAGCACTGCTGCCTGTCACCTAAGTAAGCCTCTGTGCTGCTTCTGGAAAGAAAGGTGGAGAAAGCTGGGAAACTTTCAGAGTAAGAGAAATATATCTTTAAGTACAGGTAGGTTTGCTGACATAAGTAATAGAAACATTACAGTATACAGATACCATGGCTGTTGCAGCTGAAAACAGGGATTTTAAAAGCAGATGTGGTCATACATTCTCCAGCAAATCTCAGTATTTCTGCAGTGTTAGCAGCAGTGCCACTTATTTTCTAATACTTATAGTAAATCTGCCAGCATTTACTGATCCAGTAATTAGACAGCAAGCAGAGACCCACTGTTATTTGCTTTTATTTCATGGTAAGAATTCCTCAGAAAAACTACAAAAGGTATAAAAAAATAAAGGATCAAATTCTTCTTGTGCAAAGAGAGTAGCTAGAAGGCAGACCTTTGGCAGGAGTGGGGATTGCTGCCACCCTGCTAACCAGGGAAAGGAGCTCCCTCCGGGGGAAACTAACAGGGTAGAAGCCAGAAAAGTGGATCACCAAACATCCTTTTCTGTCTTTTCAGACCTGAGACCAAACGTCAGTTTTAAAGGCTCCACCTGTGCAACCGCAAACTTTTCCATTTGCTAAGAGTGCTAGTAAAGATCCATCAAACACAACACAGAGGTGCAGCACTCCCAACCGGAAGGGAAAACTGCCAGGCTATCTGGTCCTTAATCCTGCCATGGCCACAAAAGTCACTGGTTCTAAGAAATACCTCCAGCTGCTCCTTTTTCAGGTCAGTCTTCTAGGGTCTGTCTTCTGCGGGAATGTGTTGGTCTGGCCAACGGAAGGCAGCCACTGGCTGAACGTGAAGATAGTTATACAGGAGCTCATCCGCCGCGGGCACAGAGTTACTGTCCTGGTATCCAACGCATCCCTCTTCATTAAACCCAGGGCTGAGGCCACAGAGAAGTTTGAGGTCTATAATGTGCCCTTCAAGAAAGACACTGTGGAGAACCTGATCGAGGATGTAGTGGCACTGTGGCTGAATAACAGGCCAACCACCTTGACCTTCTGGCAGTTTTACAAGGAGCTGGGAAAACTGTCCAAAAACTGGCACCAGATGAACAGGCTGATGTGCGACGCAGTGCTAACCAACCAAGAACTGATGGCCCACTTGCAGGGGTCTAGCTATGACCTGCTGCTGTCAGACCCGGTGACCCTCTGCGGGGACCTCCTGGCTCTCAAGCTGGCCATCCCCTTCATCTATTCGCTGCGCTTCTCCCCGGCCTCCACCGTGGAGAGGCACTGCGGCAAGATCCCAGCCCCACCGTCCTATGCGCCTGCAGCCCTGTCTGAGCTCACTGACTGCATGTCCTTTGGTGAAAGAATAAAAAACATCGTGTCTTACCACCTGCAAGACTATGTTTTCCAGAGCTATTGGGGAGAATGGGATGTCTACTACAGCAAGGTCTTAGGTAAGCCTTCTGCTACTTCACTTCTCATTACACAGCCTCCCGCCTTATGACCTGCAGAGCTAGGAACCTGGCAGGGTGGCAAAGTCAAGGTCTGAGCGATGTCAGCAAGAAGTTTGTCATTACGTCCCTGTGTGGAAAAGGGAATGAGCCGCCGGGGTCCATCAGTTGCACCCACTCCCTTGTCAGGGTGCTGTGCTGCTATGCCATTGCATTGAGACAGGGATCGGTGGTCAAGCCAATTGATGGGTTTGCCTTTTGGCATAATTATTTTTAATGTGGAGGTTGAAACGACTTCCACACCATATAGGACCCTCAGCAAGGGAGCTCAGCTTGCACATTTCCCTGCCCAATGACCACTTGTACAGAAAGCGACCAGGAACAGAGCTGTTTTCCTAATTCACAGTGTCATAACAAGGAGGAGGGAACTGGTGAATTACGAGCCAACTCTGCCACCCTCAGCAGCAATACTGAAATGCATCATGGCTTTGTAATAGAGACTTCACTTACATCACTGGTCATATGAAACCAATCCTCTCTGCACAAAACAAGTTTTATTTAAAACTTATCCTCCATCCACAACCAAACGGCAGCAAATCTTCCTCTGCAGGTTTTTCTTCTGGACTGTCTTGAGTATGTAGAAAAATATGTTTGTGTAGTATTAATCATGTGTTCAACATACCATTTTTACTACTACTCAATTACATTGAGCTCACAAAAACGAGCACTTGCAAATCATTCAGGGTTCAATTGCCTGCAACTACCTGCATGCTGCAGGACTCCACAAGTATACCCAACTGTTGTCATGTGCACAGCAGATGGGGTATCTCAGCTTGGCTCCTCATAGCCCAACTGCTTCCATCGCCCTTGTTTGCATCCTGGAAAGGATGCTCTAGGCAGCACAGAAGCCGTAACAAAAGTCTTGCACAACAACATTAGGAAAACATTGCATAACAGAGCTGGGCAGAAGCCCAGTAATGATGATTTTTAGCACAGTGAGGAGGACTACATTATTTCTTAGTTGCACATCAGAAACTTTACCATAAATAAAACTATTTAACAGATTTTCTGGTTCAACTTATAGTACATAATTGGCACCTAGTGACAGGCAGGACAGCCCACACCATCACTTACCAGCTCTGGCGTCCTGCGATGCATGCTCTGGAAGAGACAAGTTCACATGAGGACAGTCTTACTCTGACACTGGAGTCACTTGCTGTGTAGTTTCATCCACTTTGAGACGCAACTTTTTAGCTGCAGCCCTGGATCACCACCTTAAGTGCTCTGTGAACAGATGCCCAGTGGCTTTATAAAGCAAAAGGGTGCCCATGCAGTGGGTGAACATCTTCACTGTATACCCAGCCGTGCTTCAAGGAGCCAGAAGAATGAAGAAGTCACCTCTCCTACCAAACAAGTAACATAGAGACTGTAGTTAGGCAGGAGGGCCAGGATGACCAGCAGGACACAATCCTCACTGGACTGAGTCCCCCAGGGCTGACAGCTCTCCCTGCTGCTCCGGAGGAAGTACATCTTCCAGCTTCAGCAAGCTATTTACCACCAGATGGGGCCAGCTCATCCTAGTCACCTTTTCCTCCAGGAAAACATGCCATTATCCAGGACAGGATTTCACACCAGCTACCTCGGCTCCCTGCCCTCCGGGAGCAAAGCAGTGTCACGCATGCCCAGCCCAGCCTGGGAGTGCTACTGCTCCGGGCGAAGGAAGGCCACGGGGACATTGACACGCAGGGCAGGCTATGGCTGGGAAGGAGGTGGCGGTGCTGTGGCTGCTGGCTGTGTTGGGCTGGGGATCCGGGGGGAAGGTGTTGGTCTGGCCGGCTGACAACAGCCACTGGCTGAACATGGAGTACATACTCCAGGAGCTTGTCGTCCGGGGCCACGACGTGACTGTGCTGCTGCCTTCGTGCTTCCTCATCCTCAACCCTACACAGCCCTCACCCTTCCAGTTTGAGGTGGTGGAGGTGCCGATCACCAAAAAGGAGATGGCTGCCTTTCTGGAAGAAGGTTTCTATTTTTGGTTTTACCAGGAGAGAGCGCTACCTGTCTGGGAAAGTATTTACAAGGTATCTCAACTGATGTACAAGCTAGAGAACATAACCAAAATCATTTGTGATGAAGTCCTGAAGAATGAGGCGCTTCTGGAGAGACTGAAGGCATCCAACTTTGATGTCCTCTTGGCAGACCCACTGGTACCCAGTGGGGAGCTGTTTGCCGAGAAGCTGGGTATTCCCTTCGTGTACACCATCCGGTTCTCCATAGGCAACACGGTGGAGCGGCTCTGTGGGACACTCCCAGCACCTCCTTCCTACGTACCAGCCACCCTAAGCCGCCTAACAGATGGGATGTCCTTCCTGGAAAGGCTAAAAAACATCTTATTCTACAATGTGCAGGATATTGTATATCATTACCTTCTCTGGGGAAGCTGGGATCAGTACTACAGTGATGTTTTAGGTAAGGCTGCTCTTATTTCCAGAAATTACATCTGCTGTACACACAAGAGTAAATACTCAGATCCTGGAGGTTAAGGCACAAATTAGGAGCAAGACAGTCCTGCACTCACTCCCCTTCCTCCAAAATTCTTGTGTCAAATCAAACAATCCAGGCAAGTACAAATGTTACCTGTTAATCCTGACCTGCTATACTAGTACAGCTAAGTCCATACAAGTACTTCTAGGATCGGTAAAGTGGTGCTAAAGCCACTTGAAACAGACCTCATCAGGCATATTCATAGATGAATCATAACAAACACTAAGAACAGCAAAATAATACTATAAACTCACCAAACACTACTACTGAATTAAATCTTTTGAAGTAGAAATAAAAAATGGGTTTTGGAAAGCTCTACAACAATACTACTTTTTTTCCCCAGCACCCTTCTTGCTTGCTAGCTTATCTCAAAATGAGAGATAATGGCCACCTCTGGTGTTTTAAAGGCTTGGGAGAGCAGCTGAGCCCCAATTTGCAGGATAAAAGGCCCTCAGCAGAGACGAAGTTCTTTGCTTTTCTGAAAGTATCTAAAAGAAATAGAAGATGTATTTATCTCTAATTTTTTTTCTTTTTTTAAATAATAGTTGCATAATTATTTTCACATTTTTGCTCTAAGTGATTATTGTAATGCTTAAAAGGAAACAGGATAAACATACATGCATTGCTGGTGGGCAGATAAATCATAGAATCATAGAATCATAGAATCATAGAATCATAGAATGGTTTGGGTTGGAAAGGACCTCAAAGATCATCTAGTTCCAACCCCCCTGCCATGGGCAGGGACACCCTCCACTAGACCACGTTGCCCAAAGCCCCATCCAGCCTGGCCTTAAACACTTCCAGGGATGGGGCATCCACAACCTCTCTGGGCAACCTGTTCCAGTGCCTCACCACTCTCACAGTAAAGAATTTTTCTAACACCTCATCTAAATCGACCCTCCTTTAGCTTAAACCCATTACCCCTTGCCCTAATATAAAATGGATATTGTTTCAATGAGACTTTAAGTGTTTATATTTCACTAGTAGGGTGTAATTCTGCTAAGAGAGCTGTTAAGATATCCTACTATTAGAGCACCTAGCTGTGTGTTTACGTACTTGTGTTGCTTATCATATTTGACAGAGACTAGAAAATCTTGTGCTGACAGAAGCATGGTTTGCTCATCTCCTGTGGTGTAAGCCTCAGAGCTGCCTGGATCTTGTGTTGTCTTTTTTATTGTTAAATGTGGGGTTCAGCATTTAAGGGTGCATGTGTAATACCTGTTTTGCTAGCTGTGTTAGTTTAGCTGTTCTCTACCCTGACTGTGATATGTTTTGATCTGGGGTGTATCCAGTCCTGAAGGAGGTGTGAAAGGAAGGGGTAAGCATCTCACAGAAATGCAGCAATGTCCCAGCTCCTGCGTGTATGCATGCACCTTGTCTTCCTGGAAAATCCTCTTCAGAGTTCTTACTATTCTAGCTGCTTTTCTAGAGCTACCTAAAGGCTTTTTCAAGCGATGACATTGAAGCATGATGAAAGACTGCTTGCTCCACTGTCAGTCTACTGAGGGGAGCTCATGTGGTGGTGCTGAGCTCCTGCAGGAGTGCTCAGGCCATGTTTAGACTCAGTCTCAGCCTCATTCGCCCTCTGCTCAGCAGAGAGCAGCTGCCTGTTCTTTTCCCTGAACACATCAGTAGCACCAAGCATCTCCACTACATCTGCAGGATACAGTCAAGAGAAGAAGTCAGGTTTCTTGTCTTGGCAGTATCTGTCCTGGACTACATGATATGGATACACTGATGCCAGTTTGCAGCATCTTCCCAAGAGAAGGCACAGAAGCAGCAAGATGAGCAAAACCTGTGCTCCTCACCTCCTCCCGTTTCTCTCCTTGGGTGGCCTGATGCTGGAATCATCTCTACCAGGTTATAAAGAGGACAGAACTAGAGCACCCAGAGGGTTAGTTGTGAAGCACTGCAGGACATATTGCACCTAGTAAATGAGGACATAAAAATTGTAACCAGCTTCACACAGGTAGGCTGGTTCTCACAGGGCAAAGAAGCAAATCTAGGTTGCAGTCAAGTGATAAGACAGGATTCATCCTGTAGCTGTCAAAAAAGTCCCATGGGCTGCTCATGTACTTTCCCTAGCCTGAGCTCCTGCTTGAAGATCTGGTACGAGAGTATACTGATTTTGGCTGGAATAGAATTTTCTTCATAGTAGCTTGCACAGGGCTGTATTTTGGATTTGTGATGAAAACAGTGTTGATAACACAGGGATGCTTTAGTTACTGTGAGCAGTGCTTATACAGCATCAAGGCTTTTCCTGCTTCTCACACTGCTCCTCCCAGCAAGTAGGCTGTGGGTGCACAAGAAGTTGGGAGGCAACGCAGCTGGGACAGCTGACCCCAAGTGACCAAAGGGATATCCCATACTATGTGATGTTGTGCTCAGCAAAAAAAGCTGGGGAGGGAAATCTGCCAGGACTGCTGTTGCTCAGGGACTGGCTGGGCATTGGTTGGCTGGTGGTGCAAAATTGTTCTTTATGCATTACTTGTTTTTCTTGGTTTTTAGTTTCTGCTTATTAAGCTGTCTATTTCAACCCATGTTTTCTAACTTTTGCTCTTTCGATTCTTTTCGCCTCCTACTGTGGGGGAGTGAGAGGCTCTGTGGTGCTTAGCTGCCTATCAAGATTAAACCACAACAGAGGGAAAGGGCTTCTGGTTTTCACATGCTGTGAAATGCACTTTGTAGTGAGCAGAAACAGGAGTTGCTGTCATTTCGAGATCAGGTGTGGCTCTGCATGGGACTCCAGAACAGGATTTGCTGCTTGCCCAGACCTCCCATGAGTGTTTTTTTGTGTTCTGACGTGCCCTCTTGCCAAGCTTGGCACTAAGTGGATCTCATTTTTATTGGCTGGCTCTAAAGTGCTTACACACTGGAGCAGTGAACTTCCAGCTCAGTCAGACTGGAGTTGTACATGGTCTGCTGAGATGATGGGGCCAAGCTTCCCCTGGCTCCTCTGGGCCTGTGCATGCTGCTGGAGCACTGGCTTGTGTGGGAAGGTGGTGGTCTGGCCCACCGATGCAAGTCACTGGATCAATGTGAAAGTGCTGCTGGAAGAGCTCGTTGTCCGGGGTCATGAAGTGACTGTGCTGGTGCCCTCAAGCAATCTGCTCATCAACTACCAAGACACCTCCTCTCCCTTCACCTTTGAGGTACTGCAAGTCCCCTTTACCCAGAAGACCCTGGATGCTATCATGGAGGACTTCCTCAATTTCTGGATTAATGAGGTCTCTAATTTCTCCCCCTGGGAAATCATGTGGAGGATGAAAGAAGACCTGGAAGCCTTTACCAATATGTCAAGGCAGACCTGTGACACCTTGGTGATGAATCCTCAGCTGATAGCAAAGCTGCAGCAGGCCAAGTTTGATGTTCTGCTAGCTGACCCCCTGTCTGTAGGCGGGGAGCTCATAGCAGAAATCCTAGCAATACCTTTTGTCTACAGCTTCCGCTTCTCTGATGGGAATGCAGTAGAGCGGTTGTGCGGTGGGCTCCCATCCCCACCTTCTTATGTACCTGCTAGCACAAGGGGGATGACAGACCAGATGTCCTTCATGGAAAGACTACAGAACTTCCTCTTTTACTTTTACATAGATTTATTTTTCTTGACGTTTTGGAGAGATGAATGGGATTGGTACTACACTAATGTCTTAGGTAAGGAAGGCAGCTGTTGAGTGGTTTCTCCTCTTGCACAGGTGGTGCCTTTTGAATGTTTTCAGACCTCAATGCTGTTGTCTCAAAATACTTTCTCAATGGCCAGCAGAGATGGTAATCTTGTTTTGGTCACATGGAGGCTGTGCTTTCCCTTTTAGGTCTGGTCTGGTCTAGTCTAACAGACACCAGTGCAGTTTTGCTCTAGTTCCTCTTGTGGGTCTTTAGAGTACATCATAGTTCTAATTTTTGTCAATGGTGATACTGCTGGTGAGTCCTTGCAGTGAGCTGTATGCTCATTTTAGTGCTTTCAGAGGACAGTTGCCTCTTCATCTTGATGACAGGCACTTTACAATTAAGATGATAACAGATAAAGGCTGGAGGGCAAAATCATTCCTTAACTAAGTGCAGAACACTGCAGACAGCTCCACTGACAACAAAGGGATGGAGTTAACCCTGTTGTAACTGGGAACACTGGCTGTCTCTGGGCAACTGCAGAGCAAAAAAACCACACTTCATTCATATTGCATGCATCATCTGGAGGTATCATCTTGCAACCCTACGTAGTACAGGATGCTAAGCATGAGTTCATATTCTCTAATAATAACTGCTAAGAACTGTCACCTTTCCCTTTCATCCACCATTCAGAGTTTGAAATAGTCTCCTTAAACTACATACATACCTGAAATTCTTGTTCCAACCTAGTACAATTCAGGCTTGATTCAAAGTCTACTAAAGAGACCTTTCAGTTCAATGGACTTTGAATCTTGTACAGAATATCTATGTTCAGGCAGGTAAGGAGTGAACAGCAAGAACAAGGGCATCTACTCTGTTGCCCTCCAATCTCTTTTCTTCCTGTGTTTCTCAAGAATGCCTCTGTGCTCTGCAAACTAGTCCCTTCTCCCTGGATTGATTTTTTTTAATACCACATAAGACTTAATTACACCTTTATATCACTCTACTTGTAATGCAGGCTTAATTTTCACTCTAGTAACTTTGAAACTGACTCATTGCTCTTTACTTAAAATAAAAAAGTACTGGTGTAAATTGTAACACTGATCAAGTAGTATAAGAAGATGCCCTACAGATAATTTTTATCTTGCTGCTTATATTCCTTGGTTCCTGCTTGCATTAGGCTGGCTTTGGACAATCATTTACCAACACTTCTAACTGTTTTGCTCCTCAGTTCCACTTTGTGGGGAAAATAATGCAAAGACAACTTGCAACATGTACCTGAGAATATGAATTTTTCCAAATGGGAAGCTATAAAACAGTTTTACCCCTTGGAATTTTTTTTCTATAGATGGATTTCTAGAGACATTGGATTTCGCATAAAATTACATTCAAAGCACCTATGGATTTGGCCAAATTTTCCCAATATGTGTCAGAAGGAGCTTACCCAGTCCCCAAGAGAAGTAGAGATGGCTGTACCTGTCTTTTATAGTAGTCTGAGCAGCCACTGACTGAGTCACCATTTGAAAAATGCCACAGAACTTTGTTTGAAAACTTTACTCCTTCCTGACTGGTGATCATCACTTTGCAATTCTTTTTTTTTTTTTTTTTTAATTTGGGACTGAATTTTCTGTGATTGTTCTCTTTCCCAAAGTGCGTCTTTATTACAAGCACAGGTAATGAAGTCTTTCAGTGGTACAAGAACTGCAGTTCTGTACCACAGAAACTAAATGCTTCCCACACTCTTGTACCACTCTAAATTCATCCTGAAGATTCAAGATCCTTTTAAAGATTGTATTGCCTTGTTTGTGGCAACCTGCCAAGGCCAAAAACAGGACAGGGCAAGGAATAGGTCTGGATTTGTCCACGTTTTGATTTCGTGCATGATTTGATAGATTACACTGACAAGGAGTGCCAAAAGACAAAGGTAAGGCTCCTATTTTGCAATCTACAGCAAACAAGACCACTCCCGTGTGTGTTGTAAACCCCTTGTACCTTGTCCATAGGAAGGCCCACAACCCTGTGTGAGACGATGGGTAAAGCAGAGATATGGTTAATCAGAACATACTGGGATTTTGAATTTCCACGCCCTTTCCTGCCCAACTTTGAATTCGTTGGAGGACTTCATTGCCAGCCTGCAAAGCCATTACCAAAGGTATCCCAATTTTGTTCTGGTGTTGGCTGGCACTTTGCCCAGCAGAACAAAAACTGTTTATCATCTCCCTGATCAGCCGTGCAAGCCATGTCCTGAGAAACCTCATTCTTAAAGAAGATGCTCTGCTGCCAGTGGGGAGTAAGGAGCTATTTTAGCAATCGGCACTTGTGCAAACTGAGGGCTGGGTTTACAGCCTGCTGTCTTAAAAGAGGATAGCTGAGGTCAGCAGGTAGGAAAAACAGGTGCTACCTCAGAGTAGTTAAGTGTAAGATTTAATTCTAAGATAACAGACTCGCAGCCCATGATAACATTGAAATACCTGACACAAAAAAGCACTGTGATGGGAGAAATTCCTTAGACAAAATGGAGTCAAGACTTGCAGAAAGAGAATAATGGTAAGCACTTTCTCTATTGTTGCTTAGTTTAAGACATCTTAAAGGGAGTAAAACACTCAGCATCTCCAGCCTATGCTCTGCTGTGACTGGCAATATTCAGGTGCAATTTGAAACTCCCAGATAGTTATGATGGCAACACGACAAGGTCTGATCTAGATTATCACTCCTGTAGGAGCCTTAGAGGAGGTAGGGTATTTTCAGTGCAAGTTGTCTACTAAAAGAAACATTCTAACTCTCTTCCCGCTCCCCTGTAGCAGGGGTTGAGTTGGGGGAAATGGATAACCATTCTCTTTTGGATGCTGTTGCTCCATTTCACTACAAAAAAAGGAACAGAAAAACCTATTGGTCTGATTTGTAGAAAATCTGTTTAGCAACATGTACTGTATTGCAAGAAATAGAGAACTGGTTGGCTAACAAAGTGACCACAGCGACTCGATGAATCTCTGATCAGGATGCTGAAAAACTGTCAGTTTTCAGCACTGTCCATTCCTGCAGAGCTGTGAAATGCAAAGTGCTTGTTCCAGGAAAATCCGAGAACCATGACTGACTGTGCTAGGGAGGGTGTCACAGGGTATGGCCCTCTCACGCCAGTGCCAGGATCCATTCCTGCTGCTTGTGCTCTGAGAAAGGTGTCC
This sequence comes from Balearica regulorum gibbericeps, assembly GCF_011004875.1. Classification (NCBI taxonomy): domain Eukaryota; kingdom Metazoa; phylum Chordata; class Aves; order Gruiformes; family Gruidae; genus Balearica; species Balearica regulorum. The sequence continues at coordinate 23,179,084 of NC_046187.1, read as the reverse complement.
TGAAACTGCTTGACTTGCTTTCACATAGTCAAAGCTTCTGTGACCTGTCTCAACTTGTCCTGCTCCTTCTTGGGGAGAAACTGTCTGTTTTGCACAGGGCCAGGTCTATCTTTGTAATGCCCTTCTGTCAGCGGAGGTGCTCATACATCATGATAATTTCCTTGATAATCTAAAAAAGTTATGCTCTTTGTTTACAGAAATCTGTGTAATCTGCAGTGCATAATTACTCTTAGTATGATTCCTGCCTCTCCTAGGAAATGGAAGAATTTGTTCAGAGCTCAGGGGAACACGGCATTGTGGTATTCTCTCTCGGGTCGATGGTCCACAACCTAACTGATGAAAAAAGTAATTTGATTGCCAGAGCCCTCAGCCAGCTTCCACAAAAGGTGAGTTTCCTTTCAAGTCTAAAACAACTTGCCTTGTTTTTTTAATTCCTATTGCCTTAAGTGAGCCTTTTACGTTTGGACTGGCCTGATTTTTATCTGCATTGTTCCTGGATGTGCCACAACCGGGAAGCTGGGTTCTGCAGAGGCAGACTGCTGAGTCACTTTATGGGGAGTTGTGGTGTTTCTCCTTTTCTGAACCAAATGAAGTGGAGGCGTGTCCATAGGTCAAAATCTAAAAATCACTCTATACCATTTTTACAATAACCAAATACTAACTGATCAAAGAGCTAAAGTGGAGCTAAAGCTATTTGAATTACTGGGAAAAGGCACGTGGGTTTGAGATAAAGCCCTACATTACATGAAATAATACAGAAGGGCACATCACATGCACTATGTTTATCTTATTCTTCCTTTGTTCAAGGTCCTCTGGCGCTACAAAGGGAAAAAACCAGAAACTCTGGGCTCGAACACCAGGATTTATGACTGGATACCCCAAAATGACCTGCTTGGTGAGACTGATTTCTATCTGGGATGCATTGCACCCTTGGAAAAACTGTTTCCTTCTTTGTTTTCCCACTAAAATGGCTTATTCAGGCAAAAGAACCACATAACACTTGTGGCTACAATTAGTTTCACACCTTAAGCAGCAGAGGTTTGCTCTTAGAGCCTCAATTTCCTAGCCTGCTTTTGACCTTAAGGTGAATGGCTGTACAAGAACCATGGAAGATACAGACAGGCTGTCAAGGGAGTAGGGAGCAGTGGTTCAAGAAGGCAGCAACTTGAACTTAGCTATAAAGATGGATCTCCAAAGCAAAAGCCTCTATCTTACAGAGCTAAGTGGCAATTGTCTGGAAGGGATAAGAACCAGCTGTAGGCAGGAGTAAGTATCAAAGTAGACATGTACTCTGTAGCTGGATTTGGCCTCTGCACTTAATCTCCAAGGCTCATTCTTCAAAATGCTTGACCTAAGCAAGTCTGTAGCAGGGGGCTTTTGTGAACCTGACACCGTGTAGAAACTATAACTGCACAGAAGCAGAAGGGCTGAAGTAACTCTGGGGCAGTCTGGAGGAACATGGTGATTCACACATTGCATTAAAATAAGTATGCATGAAAGCTAAGTGTGCAAGCTCTGATGCTGATCCAGAGGTCAGGGGTGTTCCCTTCTCAGGGAACAGTGCATTTGCTCAGGTAGTCTGCAGTGCTCACATCCCAGTGAACGCCATCTGCCACAGCTGCTGTTACATGTGCCTCTCCTTCCCTGTTCCAGGCCATCCCTTGGCAAAAGCATTTATTACTCATGGTGGGACCAATGGGATCTATGAAGCTATCTACCACGGGATCCCAATGGTTGGGATTCCCATGTTTGCTGACCAGCACGACAACATTGCTCACATGAGGGCAAAGGGAGCTGCAGTTGAGCTGGATTTCAGCACAATGAAGACGCAGGACCTAGTTGATGCACTGAAAACAGTCATTAACAATTCCACGTGAGTTTTGTTCTTGCCTTACAGTAGGATGAGGTTATTAAAATCTTGGGCTGCTGATGTGAGAAATTCTGCTGGTTCTTCTGGGAATCAAAAATATTGAGTAGCTGGAGTTTGGGTTTCAGATGAAAATCATCTTTCATTTCTGAGAATCTGCATTTCTCAGAACGAAGAGATCAGTAATTTGATTTTCCTTATACTACATTTTATGATCCCTTTGAGAAAAGTAGTTCTTGGAAAGCCCAAAGCAGCTCCTGAGACAGTTTTCTGCTCTGTCTCTGCTAGTATAAATCCTCTCGAGGCTCTGGGTGACCATTCTAGTTGTGTTATGTCTACTCTGTAGCCACAATTCTTTCTCCTACCCCTGAGTTACCAATATCCTTAGGTTACTGTACCTATCAGTCAGGAATCAGAGGGTAGGGATCCCTTGCTAAGGATAAGGCCATTGACAAAGGGACTGGAAAAAAGGAACAAGTCCTCCATCTTCAGCAGCAACTCCTGTGAAGTGTGAAGGACAGGTATCCCTTCAAGGAAGAACGTGCAAATTCCCAAAGCAAACGGACCAACATTGATGGAGGTATCCAGTATCCGAAGGAATGTGCTGTAGTGGACATGATCTATAACAACCTGGATGATGACCAGGCATCCAAAGACCCAGATAAAACCCAGTGCACGCGCCCCTCCTGCCAACCTCCCTCTTAGTTTTACTGCTGAGCATGACATCATATGGTATGGAATATCCCTTTGGTCAGTTGGGGTGAGCTGTCCCAGCTGTGTCCCCTCCCAACTTCTTGTGCACCCCCAGCCTACTGACTGGCAGGTCAGTGTGAGAAGCAGAAAAGGCCTTGACACTGTGTAAGCACTGCTCAGCAGTAGCTAAAGCATCCCTGTGTTATCAACACTGTTTTCATCACAAATACAAAACATAACCCTATACTAGCTACTGTGAAGAAAATTAACTCTATCCCAGCCAAAACCAGCATGCTGTATTATACTGGCACAGAAAACACTGCAAGTGTTTCCATGCTGCTTTTTTAAAAGCAGTATCTGGAATAATTTTGAGTAACTTTTCTTTGTAAGAGATTGGCTTTCTCTATTACTGTTCATAACCCAATTTTATGCAGATAGGAGTAAATTGGGCCAGTTTCAAAAATATTTAAACACCATTGATGAAAGTAAAAGCAGGGCTTTCTACCTTCCTCAAGAGGACTGCCAGGTGCTGAATGTGTTTTTTCAGGAATCAGTGACAAATCTCCTTGGTTTCTTCTTTTTTTTTCCTCAGCTATAAGGAAAATGCTCTAAGGTTATCCAAGATACACCATGACCAGCCAGTTAAGCCTCTGGACAGAGCAGTCTTCTGGATTGAATTTGTCATGCGTCACAAAGGAGCAAAGCACTTGAGACCAGCTGCTCATCATCTAACCTGGTACCAGTACCACTGCCTGGATGTTCTGGCATTCTTGTTCACCTGTGTAGCCATTGCTGTCTTCATTCTTGTCAAATGCTGCTTATTTTGCTGTAGGAGATGTGGCAGGATTGCAAAGAGGAAGAAAGAATAGACAGCCTCTTCTCACCAGCACTTTTTCTTCTCCTAGGCTGATTCAGCAAGACATTTATGCACATTCCTTAGTGAATAAAATTATTAGGATATGCTTTAAGCTAGGCATATCATGAAGCACCCTGTTGAACTGGGTCATCCTAAAAAGCTGTTGTGGGGCAGAGCTGCTTGCTTAGCCAGCAAATTCCTTCTGGCCTAAATAAGATTGAATTATAGTTGCTTTATCCCTTGAGACCCTGTTAGCTGATCACACATGGTCCCTAGAATGGTAATTGCTGCTCTAACTTTTCAAATTAATTTTGGTGTATTTCAGAAATTCACAGAATCAGAGAATCATAGAATAGTTTGGGTTGGAAAGGACCTCAAAGATCATCTAGTTCCAACCCCCCTGCCATGGGCAGGGACACCCTCCACTAGACGACATTGCCCAAAGCCCCATCCAATCTGGCCTTGAACACTTCCAGGGATGGGGCATCCACAACCTCTCTAGACAACCAGTTCCAGTGTCTCACCACCCTCACAGTGAAAAATTTCTTCCTTACATCTAATCTAAATCGACCCTCTATTAGTTTGAACCCATTACCCCTTGTCCTGTCACTACTTGCCCTTGTAACCAGTCCCTCTCCAGCTTTCCTGTAGGCCCCCTTCAGGTACCAGAAGGCTGCAATTAGATCTCCCTGGAGCCTTCTCTCCTCCAGGCTGATCAACCCCAACTCTCTCAGCCTGTCCTCATAGGAGAGGTGCTCCAGCCCCCATCATCTTCATGGCCCTCCTCTGGACTCCCTCCAACACATCCATGTCTTTGTTGAACTGGGGACTCCAGAGCTGGATGCAGTACTCCAGGTGGGGTCTCATGAGAGGAGAGGGGGAGAGTCACCTCTCTTGACCTACTGGTCCTGATGCAGCCCAGGATACAGTTGGCTTTCTGGGCTGTAAGTGCACATTGCTGGGTTGAACTTTGTTGAACTTCTCATCAACCAACACCCCCAAGTCCTTCTCCTCAGGGCTGCTTTCATTCCATTCTCCACCCAGCCTGTAGCTGTGCTTGAGATTGCCCTGACCCACGTGCAGGACCTTGCACTTGGCCTTGTTGAACTTCAGGAGGTTCACACAGGCCCACCTCTCAAGGTCCCTCTGGATGGCATCCCCTCCCTCCGGCATGTCGACTGCACCACACAGCTTGGTGTTGTCGGCAAATTTGCTGAGGGTGCACTCGAACCCACTGTCCATGCCGCTGACAAAGATGTTAAAGAGTGCTGGTCCCAATACTGACCCCTGAGGAACACCACTCATCACTGATTTCCATTTGGACATTGAGCCATTGACTGCAACTCTTTGAGTGCGACCGTCCAGCCAATTCCTTATCCACCAAGTGGTCCATCCGTCAAATCCATCTCTCCAACTAAAAGGCAAGGATGTCATCTAATGCTTTGCACACATCCAGGTAGATGACATCAGTTGCTCTTCCCTTATCCACCAACACTGTAACCCTGTCACAGAAGGCCACCAAATTTGTCAGGCATGATTTGCTCATAGTGAAGCCATGTTGGCCAATGGACTTGTGAACCTTCAGGTTCCTTAGATGGTCTCAAACCTGATCTTCTCCTACAATGGGCAGTTCTTCATTCTTCCAGTCCCTGCCTTTGCCTTCTATGAGTTGGGCAGCGTGGCTAGAGCACTTGGCGGTGAAGTTTGAGGCAAAAAAGTCATTGAGTAACTCAGCCTTCTCCATATCCTGGATATCCACGGATATGGATATCCTGGATATCCAAGGATATCCACGTCTCCCGTATCATTCTGGAGAAGGCCCACATTTTTCCTAGTCTTCCTTTTATCACTGACATATCTATAGAAGCTTTTCTTGTTGCCCTTGACGACCCTGGCCACACTTAATTCCATCAGAGCTTTAGCTTTCCTAACCTGATCCCTGGCTGCTCAGACAGTTTCTCTGTATTCCTCCCAGGCTATCTGCTCTTGCTTCCACCCTCTGTAGGCTTCCTTTTTCTGTTTGAGTTTGTCCAGGAGCTCCTTGTTCATCCATGGGGGCCTCCTGCTGTTTTTGCCTGACTGCCTCTTTGTTGGGATGCACTGCTCCTGAGCTTGATTGGAGGACGTGATCCTTGAATACCAACCAGCTTTCCTGGGTCCCTCTTGCCTCCAGGGCTTTGTCCCATGGCACTCTGTCCTCTCCTATGTCACCCAGGCTTGGTGATTCAAAACCAAAATGCCTCTCCTGTGAGAATAGCTCTCTCCAGATTGGACAGTGACACCAAGATCATGGGCTCCTAAAAAGCACCCATCTGAATAGCCAAGATCATGAAAAACTGGGAGCTGCAAGCAGCTGGTGAAGTGCCTGTATCATCCCATTTTTACAAACGCACTGACTACTTGGGGGCTGAAGGGAGACCAGAGCCCTAAAACTGGGAGAGAAATTACTTTACTGAGAAGCATTTCTCTTTTCCATTCAGTATATGCCTGGAGTCCTCCTGCACAGGCCATAATTCTAACTGAAACACTATACGCGTGTGAAAACCACCTGTCAGTAACTTGTCCATCTTAACCCCCAGATGCCTCTGAGCAATGCTAAACGATAAATGCAGGAACACCTCTAGAGATGGAACTTACAAAGAAGTAACAGTGCAATAGTCACTTGCCTTGCCTGAAAAGTTAGAGGGAAAATAATGCTGCTCTTGGCTCAGATAAGAGTAGTAGTAAATGCAGCACTCCTGAAATTGTTCAAGGTGCACTTACTCATGAAAGCCTACTAAAAAGATGCTTGTTCAGGCCTCCTGTTCTAGGTAAGGTTATTCCACTGCTGTGCCAGCTTACTCAAGAAAGAACCTGCTCCAATTTTATTGTGGGTGCTGCAGAATTGTTTTCCAGCAGAACAGCTGAGAAAGCATGTTGTATTTGTTTACATAATAAAATTCCCTACACTACATTAACTTTTTTATTAGCATTGTCAATAGTTTCAACATCTGCTTAAATCTCTTCATACTACAACATTTATAAAAGCTCAAGTGAATTGTTTCCAAACTAAAGAAGAGTTAGAACAAGACTAGTGCTTCTCATGGTAATTTTTGGTACACTGTTCCTATGGTTGTGATTGGATCACATGCAGGAATATGCATACTGAAATATGCATAGTGAACAGAAAGTCAAATAGCATGACATTCAGGCCCCAGATCTGAAAAATTTTGCTGTAACTGTTCATAGAGCTGGGTCCTTAGGCACAGCTCCACCAAGCTTTATTCACCAACAGCCCCTTTCATCTAGCTTCTGTAAGCAGATTTGCAGAGACATGAATTTGGTTGCCAGAAGGCCAATAAGCCTCCTAGCATACTGTCTAGACACTGGTCAGATAGGGCTAACAGGATAAGGACTCGGGAAACAGGACAGCTGGGAAAAGCTGGACAGAGAAAGTGCTCTGCAGTCACTTTAAGGAGGTGCTTTCTCTTCTGTAACTTAAGAGAAATTAGGCTTCTCTAGTATTGAATTTAAAAAGTAAAAAAGAAAACCAACCAAAACCCCCTCTTCTTTCTAGAATCCACATATAAAGCATAGAAAGACAGCAAAGAATGAAGGTGGTCTATAATGTATTTCTCCAATCAGACGCAATACGAGAACTGAATCTGATTGATCTAATCCTACTGCTAATGGGCGTATCTCTCAGTGCAGAATAAACTGTTTTGAGGAACCCAAACTTCTTGTTCAACTTCTTGTAGTGTTTAAAAAAAATCCCAACATACTTGCACCTTGGAGGTCAAACTTTTTGCTTAGCACATGTAGATTTTTACTACAGCTGTGTTGACTAAAACATACCGAGCACAAATTATTGTCAGATCTAAAAAACAACTGTTTCCACGACTGCCACACTGTGGCCAATCCTATATTGCAGTTTATAAAATAAACAGCTACAGCACTCCACGCTGTGGAGTTGGAGGTCTTTAAAGCAAATGCTACAATCTGGCTTTGTTACATGAGAAGACACTGAAGAAAAGTTATGAAGAAGTCCACTGAAGCAGTGCTACTCCTACAAGTTTTGAGAACTAGGAAATTGCTGGAGAAATTGAACAACTTCCAAGTTGTTCAAACTACAAGTTTTACTTTTCTTTTTTCACAGCTTTACCATTAGCATTAAGATTCAAATATTTCCAATTTAAGAGAAATAACACGTGATGCAGTAATCACTACAAAGAAAACATGAGGAGTCTGGATCTTGCAGGACTAACACACTCCTGGGAAACAGGTATGATTATGGCCAAGGACTACTTAATCCAAAGATCTTTGAGCTATTGATAAGCTGAACATGTAGGGCCTTAAGAACTCTAGTTAGCTGCAGGAGCTATAAGTTGACTACTTCACTGTGGAAGCAGAAAAGCAATTACCTTTTATTTCAGCAGTCCTTTTCCTAAATTCGGGCTTTGGATCGCTTTCACCTATCACAAGAACCTTTGAACTATTTTTGAACACAAATACTTTCCTAGAACTGCCAGAATCTATCAAAACTGGCAACCTTAGAAGACCAAAAAACCCGATCTGGAGTTTTAATCATTTCAATAGTTAACAATTTATTTTTATATATATATAAAAAAAAAGGTAGCAATGTAGAATACAGCAATATTTTCTGGTTCCACGCACAGGTTCGCAGGTTGTGAACATTCCAAGCAATGTGTACATTTCGGAAGGAGACTAGACAAGAGAATTGACAAAAATGTTACTGAACACGGGAAGATTTTTTTAGAAAAGGTTAAAAATTAGGTATCAATAGTGTCTTCTTAATATTGCTTTCATTACTGAAGACTGAAAAAACACTTGACTTTACAGATAGGGTTAAAAAATGGTTGGGGTAGGGAAGTGGGAGGGGGAGAAATAAAAAAAAAGGCTGCTACAACACTGCCATACAGTCAACAAAAAAAAAAAAAAATCATACTTCAATAATTGCATACTTGATAGCAGCATTCTCCCACTGAACCATGTGAAACTACTGGAAGAAAACATCAAAGCAAAAAAAAAAAAATAATATGGCAGTTATCCATCAGTATTCAAAAACCTAGAATGAAGTCATTAAGTAGATGAACACTTATTGAGAATTAATCAATATCTACATTCTTAGCTGTTTCCCATTCTGCTCCAATAGAAATGCCGAGTGTCAGCTTTGCATATTTTATTTTTGGCCGATTTGAGTTTTTCCAGTTCATAGTTCACTGCATGCTTGGAATAGAGTCTTTATAAATCCTTCTACACAACAAACTTTAAGTAGACAGCTGAAAATAAAATGTACTACTTGTAAACACACAAAAAAATACAAGCTTTTTTTGTTTCAAGTGAGCACTGGTTCCAGATAGATTATCTTCGGTATCTACCTCTTTCACCTCTGTCTCTGTCCCGGTCACAAATCCTTTCTCTCTCCCTTTCCCGATCACGGCCTCTGTCACGTTCTCTGTCTCTTCTATTATCTCTAGGACGGTCCCGTTCCCGCTCTCGGTCCCTCTCCCGAGGCCTGCTCCTCCGACCGCTGACAACTGCTTGTGTGCGGCGAAGAAAGTCGTCTACTCTCATGTCATAGTCGTGCTGTGGTGAAAGGACAGCTCTGTTTATTTTCTTTCCCAGATTTAAATACTCTCCCTTCCCTTATCCATATGATTGGCTCTAACTCTTGGGAAAGCCCAGTATTTAAAAAAAAAAATTTAAAAAAAAATAATTTGTGTCCAGCACCCATAAGCACAAGTTTCTTCTTTCATCTTCAGGGCAGCACCATGTCTGTGCTTCCACTGTGCAGAAGCTGGGGTTCAAATGCCAGATACCAGCAAGAGACCTGAAAGCTAAGCAGCCTTCAAAGCCAACTAACGGAAATTATCTAACAATCTGCCTTGTTTTTTGATGTGCCTGTAAGAAGTTATAAACCACAGACTTTTCTGCTGAGAGAGTAATTTGTTGTGCATGAGCACAAGCAACGTTACAAGCATGTCCTTATCCAAACTGGGCTTCAGCATGAAAAGTTCAGAGCTAGACAGCTGAGAATTTTGCACTTCTACATCACCTGGCAGAAAGAGGCTTCTCAAAGATGCTGCAACTCTTTAGTCAATCTAAATAACTGATTTTTCCAAGGAAAACTAATACAGGTCTTACAAATGCAGTTTATCAAAGTCAACCAATCTCGGGTTAGGCTACACCTGTACCCCAAATTCCTACTCTGGCCTGCAGACTCGTGGCCCCCCCATCTCTGTGGACACTTACTACTCGTTTGTCTCTGTATCTTGCTTCATGTGGTACAGGATGATGTCCTGAGTATGGAGGGTGAGCTTGAGGTGGAGGTGCGTGGTGCTGATAGTAAGGGTGGTGCGGTGGCTGCTCCATACCTGGATATGGTGGCTACAAGAAAATTACAGGAAGTCTGTTGAGTGTTTCAAAACAAAAGAATGCACACAAGGCTGAGTGCTGGGAATTAAGAACAGCAGTTACTTTCATTCAGATGTTAAACATGGCATCTAAATATATTCATCACAGCCTCCAAACTGAATGGCAGACTATTTTTCATTAAGTCGGCACGCTTCACTTCTCCTCTACCATTGCTTCTTTAGAAGTCTGGCCAACACCCTCCCTAAACACGCCTTCTTTCCATATCTGCCTCAAAGTGATACTGTACATAAAACTTCTGCTACTTAAGTATGGTGGGTGTTGGTTTGTTGCTTTTGTTTTTAATCTATGCATATGGAATGTGAATTTTGATGAAACCAGCAAGCTCTTAGAGACACAAGTCTTTTTGATGCCATTCCTTATGAATGTATTCCTATTGTAAATGAACAAACTTACTCTGCAAGACAAATTATTTGATAAAAGGCTAGCAGATTTTTTTTTTCCTTAACAATACACCTCTCGGCTGTTCTCTTCCATTTCTTCTATCAGCAAGGCCTTTCTTTCCTGTATTACTGAAGCATCTTTGCTTGCTTGTCACAAAGGAAGTAGGTGGAAGTGCTGGATTTTAGGATGACTACTTGGATAGCATGCAGAATGGGGAAGAAGGGAAAAAAAAGCACGAGTCTCTGGAGGCTTAGCTGTGTTTAAAAAACCATTTTCCTCCCAGTCTGACAATTTTGCTCACTTCCTTCAGTTACAACAAACCAGAGTGGTGTTTCAGCTGAGGAAAATAGGAGGCTGGTAATAGCATCTCTACATTTGGCGCTGCCTGTTGCTCATTCACAGTACACACAAGAGCCAAAAGACACATTACAGTTATCCAAAATCAGGACCTTCAGGGCCAGAATTACTGAATATAACCAAAATAACAACTAGTTATAATGACTACTTCTCCTGCCATCATGGCAAAACCACAGCTATATAAGTGAACTATCAGTTAATTTCCACCTACGTAGCCACAGATACGTGTACTCATACACATGCTCATCTGACTGGGAAAAAAGTGCATTTCAGTGGAGGCTGCAATACAGCATGACTTATTTTGATTACAGTGTGCAGTGCATTCTGCTACTTTCCCACATGCTTCACTGCCATAGCCAAAAGCAAGCCACTGCACAACACTAGAGCATAAGCCTCTGCAGCAAGTCCACCTCTTTGATGCATTTGCTGTTTGAGAGAAAGTAAATTACTATGATTATTTAGCAGGATATGAAATTTCATCAAACCCTCCCGTGTAGGCTAAAGGAGGGTTCTGCTATTTCCTCAGAGCCTTCAGTTTCTTGTAGGTTCAAACCAAGCCAGATTCCTGCTGCCGTAATGCTTACTAGCATGCTGGACTATTGTCGAGAGCTACATAAATTACAAAACACTTGATATAAATAATTTTGTTCCCTAAAAATTTTACAGTTACAGCAAAGATATACTTTTGGAAAAAAGAAGAGTTGAATGTACATCAAATATGCTAGGCTCCTCTAGAGGGGAACAAAAAAAGCCATATTCTACAGAGAAAAATTGAATTCAACAAGACACAAACCATTCCTTGCCATGGTGGTGGTGGTCCCATGTTGTGGAATTCCCTCACATAATCATTGTAGGACTAAAATGAAAGACAGTAATATTAACATTTGTGATGAGTGTTCTTTGGAAGCGCTGAAAGCTGAATATAAAAAGTTCCCCAAAAGTCTGCATGCACCAACTTACCCCATTTAAAAATACATCTCGTCGAACTCCTGAAAATCGTCTGTTGGGAATAAAAATTTGTACAACTAAATCCAATTTATCCATACAGATGAGTTATCAGGGCATAAAATTAATAACATGAACACACCTTACCTGTCTACTTCAGGATATCTGGGATCCTTTATATACCCTGTTCAAACATCAAGCAGTATTAATTCAATTTACCATCTCATGATAAGTCTTAAAAAACATACTCATTAGAAACTGTCCTTTCATTTTGTGCCAGCTATGAAGTTGTGTCTACCTGCCACTACCCTCACTTTCAAAATAACCCTCAAAAACTTAGAACTTCTTGTAGACAGCACAAGAACAGTATAACGTAGTAACAAAAAAAAAAATTATACAGATATACCCATAGGCGCTTGCACACAGTACAAACAAATATGCAAGGGAGTATCTGTGCAAATAAAGACTTGAATTTTAGTCAAACAAATCGGGAATGCCCAGTAGTTTGAAGGGTACGACCCCTTGGCAGTCAGCACATGGCTGTTCCTACTTATTAACGTGTACTTGGCAGAATGTGTTCATCTGGGCAACTCTTATGGTTGATTTCCTAATAGGTTTGGATACATTGTTACACGGAAAATTAAAAACAACCTAAAAAACATCTGGAAAAGCCCCACAGGGCAAAGAATTGTTACAGCTTCAGTAAATCCCAGGAAGTAAACTTTAAAGAGTTCAGTAAAATTGTGCAAACAACCAGGCATGCTTACACTAATAAAATAATGCTTCTGATCTTCATTATTTGAAAAAAAATTGTTCCATACTCTAAACAATGGTCTTGGAAAGCCAGGGAGCAGCAACAACACTCTTTTCACATCACAGAATACAGGCTCTGCAGTCAAACTGGACAGATAAAGGTAGGTTCTTAAGAAAGATTTAGAAATCTACTACTGAAATAATGGAATACATATTTCTAATGCAGTGAAGCAAGATTTAGTAGATTAAAAGTGACAATTTCTTAATAATTGCTTTCTGAAGAAAAAAAATAATCTGCAGTATTACCAGTGTTGTTGCTGCATTACCACTGCAAACATTTCTTTTTGGAGAACAACAAAAATCCTTTCTCAAAATCATCATTAGATCCTCTTGTAAAATGCAGTGAAACTTCCACCTCCCTTCCTTATGTGAAGCTTGTAAAAAAAAAAAAAAAAAAAGGATCTCTGAAAACATAACTGAATGTCTACAGTCATCTCTAAACACAAGCTGCTAGTCAGGCAATCTCAGCTGACTTTCCCAGTTGGAAATTTCTGATAAACATTTTAATTTGATGATTAGTGCATTGACAAGCAGGTCAAACCAATTCTTGTGCCCGTCAGGCATTTCAACTACCTGTATTAATGAAGCACTTGAGGACCTTTCACAACAATGTACACGATTCTGAGGCTTTTAAAAGTGTGCAGCCTAGATTAACCCACCTCCCTCTCTCAAACTAGTGAAACAGTGTCATTGACTTCTGCGAGAGATGGGTTAAACCAGTAGGCAGCACTTGGGACAAGTCCCATTTTTATATCCCAGTCATATCAATATTTTACTTTTGAATTAAATGAGGACACACTAGGAAACACTTGTGAACTGGTGCACACAAATCTTCATAGTAAGATATTAACCTGGTCTTTGGTGAAACTCAGGGGGATAGTCAATCCTTGGTTTCTTTCTGCTGTTATGAATATCATAATCTTCTGGTCGACGCCTACACAAATTAGATATCAGAGATTAAACAAGGTTGCTTGGAGCATTCGTCACAGCAGAATACCTCACAGGAATAGCTTGAGCTGCCCCGGATCTCAATTTAATCATTCTGAATTCCATCTGTTTCACTGTTCTACAGCTTTAAATTTGAACTCAAATAATCAGAAACAAGTCTGATTAAATACTCTCCACTGTAACATTCTGTCTACAGGTGCTATGGTAGTTAAGGAAGGAAATCTACCCAACTGTACCTTCGTACCAAACAAAAGGTAACAAATTTGTCTAAAACAAACTCAGGCTTTAACATTACACTTTCCATGTTACATTTTGAAACAACCTATTGGACAACAAAAGAATTTACAGAACTAAATACAGTGAAAATAGATGGCAAAATGTATCACTAAACTCAGAAGGCATGGACATTGCTGTATTTGCTAAGCTATGGGGTAAAGAATATTATAAAAGGTCTATTTCCACAACCTTTATAAATAAAACTGTGCCTGCTTTGTGAAATTGCTTCTTTCACTGCAGCTTTTCTAACTGGGTAGGCCAGTGATATTATTTCTAACGATTCCTGTTCTAAGCAATTTACCAGCAATGCATCAGTGCCTTTTACAGAAAGTTTAAGGATGCTTAAGCTTCCCAATAATTAAAATAATTAGGGCTCCTTTCTATACAAACAACGCTTTTATGGAAAAAATGTTATCTTTAAGAACTTAGCTCTCAGGGAGGAAGTTCGATTAATAAAGTGTTACATTCCAGTTGCTGTTATGTTTAATAAAGAACTGAAAACTGGCTGCTAATTTTACTCCATGAAGGTACATCAACATTAACGGCAGACTCCAGTGCTAACATAAGTGTTTCTAAACACAAAGCAGCTACAAATCCATTCCCCCCTCGCCCACCCCAGCAATATAATTTCCTTATGACAAGACAAGAAATTGACACTTTCTTAAATCGCTTAATTACTGTGCAACTTGCTCACTGAGTAACAAGCTCATATAGTTTTTAGTTTTATAAAGAGTCATTTGTCCTCCCCCTTCCCGACTTCAGTCTTTAAAGCCCACCATACCCACTTACTAAGCTTTTTAAAATGAAAGCAGATTCTTTACTATGAGCAAAAAGCCCAAAAAACAAAGCAGTTGCATCTACAGCAAAATCAGATCAAGGAAAATAAAAGCTGGTGTAAAGAATAAACATACCGCTTTCTTGTAGTTTTGAGAGTGCATTTACGACCGGTATAAAATATGATAGAAACAGTTCATATAGTAGTCCAACTACTGACTTTAAGCTGTAAGCCACATACATAAATGGAGGCCCTGGCAGGCTTGAGAAGGTGTGGTGGTGTTATATGTATAGTTTGCAGTCCATTGCAAAACCTTCACTTGTATATACTTTATTGCACTGGAAACCTCTTAGCTTAACTTCAAAAGCCATCTTGGTGTTCAGTCCTTTAAAGCCAAAAATAGGGGGGCGCTGCCAGGTTTCCTCCTACCTACTCGTTACAGTGTCCTTTTTTTAAGCTCAAGGAAATGGGGACTCTTGTTGGGTATCTGTACCTACCAAAGATGTTTCCACAAAGAGGAAACTTAACCAAAGGTTTCAGCCCAAATCATACATCAGTCTGTATGCAAAGTGGCTACACGGGGAAAAGGTGTTTGGCAGAAGGGCTAATATCAGTTCTTTGCAAAGACTTCTCCAATTCTGTAACAAGTTATACCCCCTTTTTTTCTGGAAAATGATGTTAAGTTCATATAGCAGTGATCAATAACCATGTCGATCCTCTAAAAATACTTTAAGTCCACAGGTACTGCCAGCATCTGGAAAGGTTGTATATACAGACACAGCAACAGCCATTCTTTTTGGTTTGTTGCCGGGTCTCCAAGGGCCACTTGATCCCTTTTGGAAAGAACCTACTGTTTTCAGAAGCTCAGCAAGATGTGTGAATTCAGTGGTTACATGTTAGAGAATATTTGGCAATGGGGTTAACACATCACGGTGACACAATTTGAAACAGTCCCAATAATGCTCCTCTTGAATATCAAAATAACTTAAATATTTTATCCTCAAAATGAGGCGGCATCTTCTGCAAAATTCTAAGTGATCCTTATAAAAGTCCCATATTTGATAAGGCTTATCCAGAGACACACCTGAAAGAAAAGGCTTTTACAAGATATTAACACATTTTTGGCATATAAATATTTCCTTCTCTCGATCTAGCCTGCTCATAATCAAGCCAAGCTTACCTACAGCTAGCATTACATGTTGCATTATCTCAACAAATGATCTAGTCTAAACTAGACAGCACTTTAAGAGCTTTTTTTCTGCAAAAGCAAAGATCCCCATTTTCCTCTTGAAAAAATGACAGACCGGGGAACCATGTGAAATCCTCAATGAAGCCACAAACTTGTCCATGCAGCTTGATTTGAGGATTTTCTCTCTTCTTTATCGCAGGGAAAGCTTTGACGACTCATATTCCTCCATCACGTTATTCTGATACATGTGCCTATTATCAGTCCAAAGAACGTTTCTAACCTTCCCACGTCCCGAACGGGGTCTCGCCGGGATGGGCGTCCTCTTGATCGGGGTTGTGAGTGCATTCTTCTCTTGTGCCTCATTTTATGAATGACTTGATACAAGTCAATACTTTCATCAGGAGGGAAGAGAAGACAAAGTTGGGTTCCACATTCCGGCTCAATTTCCTAGAATTAGTTAGAAGTTCAGTAGTGGTTTATAAACTGAAGGAATGAAACTCTCCCCAAATACACTGACAACATACATTAAAAAGACACGTGAAGAGATTTCATTATCACTAGAGACAGAGCAAAATTCACTTACATTACCTTTCACTCTTTAGGCACTACTTAGAATTTTCATAAAATAGTCCAACACTTGGGCAACCATATCTTCCCATGAGACATACAGGCCACATCACTGTTTTGCTACAAAATCAGAGGACTGTTTTTCATCACAAAGAAAATGACCACCTATTACAGAGAGAAAAGTGACACACGTAGGAAAAAAAATCCATCCCAGCTTCACATATAAAGCCATGGCCTGACGAAGTTGACTGTTACCACTGAAAAGTGAGTTCTTCGGTGTATGATAGACAGGTCCATGAAAATACCAGCTCAATGCTTGAGAGCAGTCAAAACAAGCAAATTGTGTGTTCAGGATTATTAGGAAAGGAACACAGAATGAGAAAGTCATTATACCACACTGAAAGTTCATGTTCCACTCGCACCTTAAATACTGGGTGCAGTTCTGACCTCTTCATCTCAAAAAATGGGGGGACAGTACAAATGGAAAAGCTTCAAAGCAGGGCACCAAGGATAACTGAATGAGTGCAACAATTCCTACATGCAATGACTGAGCAGGTCAGGTCTCTCCAGCCTAGAATAAAAGAGGAGTATGTGGGGTAAGGGGGAAAGATGGATACAATGAGGGACAGGATCAACTTGCTGACTCCCTCTTGTGGTACAAGAACTTGGGGCCATCAAATGAAGCTACCAGGAGCCAGGTGCATAACAATCCAAAAAAGTGCTTCTTCAACCTGGTGACTAGCAGGCCTGTAGAACACCTTCCCAAAGGATGTTGTAAATGCAAACAGTTCAGTGTATACGTCCTCAGAAGAGAGATGCATTCAGGGTAACACAAAATGTAAATGGATAAACGACAACCACTTCATGAAATAACCCGAGCTGATAAGCAGGGAGAGCCAGCATCAGAGAATGCTTGCCCAGTACCTAATAGTACAGCAATTTTATGAAAAAAAGATGAAACCCACATCTGGATTGCAACTCTACAGTGAAGTGGACAAAACATTAAAAAATTTATTTCCTTGACCATTTAACAGAAACAAAGTTTAAAAAAAAAAAAAAAGTATTTCGGTTAGGTTCACACTAAATTAAAAACAAGACTGAAAATAATATTTTACTTGTGCTACCCAAAGTGAATGTGTCTATGGGCAAAATAATGCACAGAGACTACATTTGCCATACAGTATGGGGATTACGCAACTTCCACCTTGCCTTAAGCAAGCAGAACCTGTTATTTTAATCAAGGCTGAGGTACTTGATGACAGCAGCAACACACCTGCATTTTGCTATGTTTGACAACGCAAAGAGCCACCCCACTTAAAAATTTACTTAGCACAGACTCTATCGTTATAAAGTATATGCCCTAAGCAATACAGTATATATATATTTATAAAAAAAGCAACACAGAACACAGCTGGAAACACCAGAACTTGTTCTTAAAATCTGATGCTATATAGGTTTGCACACCATACAATTCAATGCATGTTACATTTCAAATCCAAAATATCACAGTTTAGAAGCACCAGACACTGTTTATCACAAAGATGACAACAGAATTGGCACCGTGTTGTGTTCTGTTTCCTTATTCCGCAACAACATTGGAAATAAGCTGAGTGCCTTTGTCACAGTACTCTAGTGCAAGTAACATCTGATCTAAAAAGATTTCAAATTTTCTGTACATAGAAAGCTGAAAGCAAGCTCTAGAAGATGTGGGTTATAGAAAAAAAAACCACAAACCTGTCCATCGCGTCCAATCTTTACTGGCTTATGTTCGTTCCAAGGATTGGTCAGGTGAGCAGACTTAGTGAACGGCAATTCACGCCTAAATATGCAAATGGCATCATTTATAGTTTTAACTCTGTTTTTCATTTAAAAAAAAATAATGCATACAGCAGGACATTACACACAAAATAATCCTATTACCCTTTGCGCTGTCAGGTACATATTAAGTATTAGTAACTGAAGACTTCACTTTGACTTATTCCAATATTAAATAGTATACTCCATACTATGACAGCCTATCTTATTAAAGAAATTTTTTTGGGTCTTTGTACAATATCAAGATCATGCTCAGATCTCACTGTCTGAATACACTGACCAGTCTTGACATAAGGTGGTAGCTCCTGGTACCTTCTGAAATAAATCCCTGAGCACCTGACTTAATTATGAAGCTAGAACAGCTTTGAGCTGGAGGCAGGAGTCAGTAACTTCCAGAGGACCTTACTAACCCAGGTTTTTCTCTAATTTGAAGTCTCACCTTCCCTGTATTTACTCTTTCTGGCAGCCCAAAGTGCTTGTACAACCATGCAATCTATCTCACAGAACTGATAGAGCTCTTTTTCTTAAGAGAGGTTTAAAACCTTTTCTGTAAGACACACTCAGTTAAATCAATGAACATACTGCTCGGAACCTGTATATTATGCAAAATCTGTAGTATTTCAGATGTTATTTTAAGACAGTAGCATTTTCTTTGTTCAGTCAGATGCCAACATGTCAGATGAAGACAGATCTGTCCTTACAGGATTTTTTTTCCCCCTTTTATTCACAACTGTCTATTCAAGTGAGCAGTTGTTTTTACTCAAAGTCTTCAGAACAGAGTTTTCTGGTTTCAGTGAAAGAGATCAGTGAAGGAACACAAGTGTTAAAAAATCTCCAAGTTGTCTACATTAAAAAAAAAAAAAGTAGTAATTTCTACAGTGCATGTCAGGTGTAGACCTGAGTCCCAAGCTCAGTAACATGGAGGCACGGATTTGGGAAGATTGAAGACAGATCTTTGGTTGAATCGAGTTTTCAAAAGGAAGCTGTCAGAACTCGAGGAATACACAGAAATGGTATATTATGCCTTGTTACTAAACAGCAACATAGATGAACAATTATTTACCTGCAAATCCAGTCAATTTTAAAGACACCTCCCAACATTTTTGCATTCATTCCTGCAGGCAGCACCCAGTGTACAGGTGATCCTCCATGATGGGACTCTGAAGATAGTCTTGCAAATCCTAGAGATTTCATATGAATTGTGACAAAGACACAACAGAAAAGCTATTGCACATAAAACTCACTTTCACTTACCTTGATAACAGCTTGCTTTCCCTTACCTTGAAATTTGCCACTTTCTCTTACAGAAAATATCAAAATAACACTCCTTGCTGATCTAAATGCAGCATTAAGCTTCTTCTCATTCACTGGAAGTGTCGACCATACTCCCTAAAACAAAACAACCCCCACCCCACCACCAAAACATAAGAGTTCATCTCAAGTGATTTAGCTAACGTAAGTATATAGTGCAGATGAGGAAAACAAGATCAAACTAGCATTCTGGGATAGAAGACAATGGAAGGAGAAAGGTATTGTTAAATTCGGTTCCTTCAGAAAATATTTTCAGCCTGCCCCATGATAAAACTTTTGAAACATTGGCCTTTCCATCTTTTTTTTTTTTTTTTTTTTTGAACACTGCAGATGCATTTAGACCATCTATAAGATTTCATTTGTAATTATAATGGGCAGATACATGAACATCTTTGCCTTTAGTATTTTTAATGTATGTTTTTAAGTGACTTTGGGAGTTAATGTATTATATAACACACACAAATTATGAAAAACCAGCAGCATATATACTGAAAGATGGGCAAGCAGACTTCAGTAACCTTCACAGTATGACAGATTTGTTGACGACAGCTTGCAAACTTCAAAACTCTTTCAGTGAAAGGCCAGAAATATGAAAGACACCAACAATTTAAATTGGCAAGACAACTTAAAACAATTTGTTCAGCCTCTCACATCCCCATCTACTAATTCCTACCTTTTCCCTTTCACCAGCCATTGTGTAGCCATGCACGATAAAACCCAATCTGTTTTAAGGTACCAAATGAGCTGAGCTACAGAATACCAGTTTGCTGCATTACTTTTCAGCAAGATCAGCTCCCCAGTCCATTCTCTGGGCAAACTCAGAGGGAGAAGCTTATGTTGGTTTAACATGTTGAAACTTCAGCCTCAAAATACAATCTAGGATCTCCCAAAGAAAATGTTCCTCCCCTCCCTCTTTTATTGAGGATCTGTTCTTATGTCCTACTCTGCTCAGATTAGAGCTTGCCTGACTGACAATTTATCAGAGTCAGCAGAGAAGCATTTGGTTTTTGTATTAGCTTTCAGTCAGATGTATACTGCTTTAGGCTGCTTGTGAAGCCCTGCTGTGAACTGGAATAACTTACTATTGTGCCAATTGCATTGGTATCACAAAAACCAGGGGAAAAATACCTTCACAGCATTCCCAATGGAGGTTGGCTTAGGACATTATCAAACAGGCCTTAAGGCCCCTTTTTAATCCTCCTCTTATTAAGATAAATGACTGACGGTCTAGAAACTTTTCTAGGTTACAGTGGAAGCAGAATAGCTACCCTTGAAGACTCAAGGAGCAGCAGCTTTCATCCTTGCCTCTACCAAGATCTGCGTGATGGAGAAAAGAATGCATCTATCTATATGCTTTTCTATAGTAAGGTGGGTGTGTTTGAAAATAGACAGAGTGAAGAAATTCAACATACCTTTGCTTTAGCAAGTGATACGTTTTCATGGTTATTACTCTTGATGAGAAAGAATCTTGCATCTTGGAGAATGTATTTAAGTTTACTTGTTTGGTCTGAAAAAGCAAAGTGTCAAATAAGCTGAACTGTAAATATTTACAGTTGTCAAAAATGTTGCTTTGAATTGTTGTTTGTTTCCTTCAAAATACACTGTATCCCACCCACTTCCTACCTATGTATTATCACAGTCAACCACCCAACTTGAAGTCTAACCTGTAGCGCACAAAATGCCAGGGGAAACCAAATCAAAACTAAAAACTTAGATATTCAGGTAAAGAAAAAAGTAAAATCAGCATGATTCAGTGATGTTCCGATATACAGGACTTATTTCCTTGCTTAACAATCTTTGGACAAATACTGTGTAACATTCACATCAGCATGGCTCGTCCAATAGAGAATGCTGAAGTGTTCCTCTTTTCAGGAGCAAGTATTTTTTTGCTTTGCCACTTCTGCAAGGAGCAAAGCAACTGAGTATCCTCTCAACACATGCAGAAGTAGCTCAGGATTCACTTATGCTCACAACAATTATGTACTCAAACTGATTTATATCGGAACATTACTACTTACAGGTAATTTAATGAAGAGACAATGGCTTGCTATGGGGCATGCATTAAAAATTCAAATTTAAATGATACCTTTTTGGACAGCACGAACGGAAGATGATAATTTCTCATGCTTCTTTTCTGAACCTGTGTTTAGCCAAAGTACATTTGTTCAGATTGAGCCTTAATAGAGATAATATACAATTTCTACAGCCTTGTCACATACAATTTTCATTCATGACAAATTATGCTTTCTAGCGCGCACCCACACACACAAAAAATACTATTCAATGTGCACGAGTGTTTTGTTTTGGTTTTTTTTTTGGTTTGGTTTTTGGGTTGTTTGGTTTGAGTTTGTTTTTTTTAAAATAGCATTTGAACAATTTCCTACTCAGAAAACTAGTCACTGAATCATCATCTTCCAAGTTTAAAAAAAAAAGTGAAAATTCCACTTAAGCAACAGAATAGCATTAAAGTAACAAGAAAGCCTACTTCCTCCCAAAGGTATCCACACACAACATGCCAGAAGTCAATACCAATTATACAAAGCTACATACCCCATAAATCTCTACAGCCAGTTACATTTATTTTAGAGTACACATTAAAATTTGATGCAAGTCAGGATGACAAGCAATAAAAGGAAAGAATACCTGCATACGATTCTGATGCAGAACTTCCACTTCTGTCAAAAACAATTGGAGAGATACCTCTAGCCCTCTTCCTCTCCTTCTTTTTCTCATCTAAAAAAAACCCGTAACAAATAAAAGCAGTATTTTAAACATCAAGTGGCAGTCAAAATTGAGATAAAAAGTACTGAGACGAAGAAAACATCTGTAATAGTGAAGTTAGCATTTGGCTTGCATGTGAAAATTGTGCTTGCTGCCCCAAAACTATCACACAGAAAAGAAGCTAATGCTAATTTCTCAAGCTTTTCATTCACAAAAGGAAGACAAACACCACAAATCTCGTAATTCTGTGCAAAGTTTAGAGACAGAATTTATCTCCTAGGTATTTTAGTAAGGGTGGTTTAGCTTTTCAGGCAAATTTGCACCACAGAACACAAACTGTGTTGCAGTAGTGATACAGGCTCATATGCTCAGAGCTCAACAAAATGGCAAGAGGTACGAAAACAAAACACTGTGGCACACAGGCAATTATTTCCACTCTTAAAATTGTTATGTTATACTATAGAGTTTTTTAGAACAGTTATTACAGCTTCACTTGTCTTTAGGTTACACCTTTCTGTTCTCAGCAGAGCTGAGTCAAAAAAGACATTATGTTAAGCAGGATGACCACCTATGGAAACTTCAGACAAGGAAGATACACAAGAGGAATCTTAACAGGATTACAAGCTGCTTTCTTAAAAAAAAAAATAAACAAACCAAAAAAAACCCCAGCCAAACCCAGAAGTATTTATTTCATTAACACTTCACATCAACAAGTTAGGACCAGTTATAATACACAACTATGAAGCATCTGTTTCTAGTTTCTGCTTAAAACATTTCTCTCTAAGTTTGCCCTAATAGCTCATCATTTCAACTTAGATTTCCTATGCTGAAGACAGCCACTATTTCAGATTCAACTATCCTTCCCTGGGGAGATGGTGCTTTTACTACACCAGTCTACCTAGTCACTCTCATCTATATGAATACAGAACAGTTCAACACCAACTTAAAATTAATTGTATGGGAACCTAGGCCATTTAAATACCTAAGAAAATACTAATTCTAACATTTCAAATCATTGAACAGCAAGGCCAAAACAATCAAGAACACTACGAATCCTCAGCATGGTAATCCTGATATCCACAAATTTTGGTGTAAGGAAATATCACTTTCCCGTACATTTTCTTCCTTGCCTATGTTATTTCACAATTAACATCTTACTGACTTGCGCTACTAAGGCTTATTTTTGACATAGTCAGGAAGTAGTTATTTTTAAAAGTAGCCAAACTTTTGACGGCAAGCTATTTTAGTTAGCATGCAAGATATTACCTACCTGATGCATCTGAACCAGTCCCAGATCTGACTGACCCATCTGTGAAAGAGGCGGATTCAGAATCAGAATCGCTGGCTTCACTTCGTGTGTCATAGTCATTTCCTTCCTTCTGATCTCTCTCATCCTGTTCATACTCTTCTTCATCCTCCTCCCCATCTTCTTCGACCTCTTCATCCTCCTCCCCTTCATCATCTTCCTCTTCTTCCATTCCCTCCTCCTCATTCTCTGTATTGCCTTGTTCAGAGGAACCACTACTGCCAGTCTCGTGATCTGAACAATATTCTTCAGAGTTCACCTCTTCTTTAGAGGAATGGCTGGATCTGCTTGGCCTTCTATCCACATCATGCCTAATTCTCTGATGTTTAAAGAAAAAGTGAATCAGCAGTCATATAACATTGTCAG
Source organism: Balearica regulorum gibbericeps (assembly GCF_011004875.1). NCBI lineage: Eukaryota > Metazoa > Chordata > Aves > Gruiformes > Gruidae > Balearica > Balearica regulorum. The sequence continues at coordinate 23,155,463 of NC_046187.1, read as the reverse complement.
GATGCACACACAGTCCTAAAAGAATGTGCCATACACAGGTCTCATATAATTGCTTTATTTATAAGGCAGCAAGAATATTTAATACCTCTGAACCATCTGGTGTAGAAGACTTTGCTCTTCTGTCAATATCCCTCTTCCTTATGCAAGTTTTTTCTGGTTGTCCTTTATAAGGTTCCCTGGAACTGCTTGACATGCGTGTCTTCCGATCACCATCTGGGCGCTTGCTTCTATCAGACCTCTGATACTCCTCATTCTTGTATTCTGATACTAGTTTTCCTTTCATACTCACTATTCTCTTGTTATTGCTAACTGATGAACTAGGAGGCTTTGGCATCATTTGCCTTGATGAATGCACAGAAGGTTTTTGTCTCTTGCTTTCAGCGTTTTCCAACCTGTCAGTTTTTCTTTTTGATCCTTAAATAGAAAGAGATATCAAGTTCAATGTTATTTTGTATATCAAACCAAAAATTGTGCAGAGACAGCTACTTTCTCTACTTAGAGTAATTCCCCTGTTACAGTCATAGGTAGCATGTTCCAGTTGTAGGCTTTGCAACAACACTCAAAACTGCTTGTTAGGAACAGCTCATGTTCTAAAATACATTTTTTGCTTTAAAAGAGCAATCCGTTAGGTTTTGGTAGGTGGTGTCTAGATTTTAAATATGGGAATGCTACATCAATTGCTTATGGGATTAGCCTCAAGCCAAATCAAGAACTAAGCTAGAACCAGACTTTGGGACCCCCTTGCTCCATTTCCATTTCACTTCATTGATCCAAAAAGGAGAGTAATTTTCTAACAGCAAATGAATTCACAAGACATACTCAGCAACTGCTTTTGAGACAAAAGAAAACCTAGTGAACTGTTTGCTTGGAAGGTCCAAGTGAAAAAGCAGATGTCCATGAAACAAAGTCTTTTGGAATTCTTTCACTCTTTGAATAAGGTTGTAAGAGCCGCTACTTCAAAGACATTAAGCCTAGTAAGAAAGATGGGTTTTACTATTTACATTCCTGCAGGACATCCACTTGCCAAAGTCACCTACCCTTTTTCTCACTTTTATCTTGCTCGCTGTCAGGGTTATACAACTCATCATCTTGGTCAGGAGCATCAGTCAAAATGTCATCCAGAACATTCAGTTCACCATCTGAAAACAAACAAAAAAAGTTAAAAACAACTATAAAAAGTCTGGATATGCAAACTACAGTAGAACTACTATTTACAAAGCCAAACATTTCTTTTAAGGTTACAGACGTGCCACAAGACAAAAATTAATGTCATCTTGATTTATTTCCACAATTTCAATTGGAAGGATCAGGCAAAGCCAATAAAAGAATTAAAATACGTCACAGGACGCATTTAGGCCTCTGAACAAGGTCCAAGTTGGGTCCCCATGTCACACAAGCTTTGCAGGAAAGCTGAACTACAAATGAAAGCTTAGCATAAAAGCCTGTACAAAATTTGAGAAAAAGGAGACTGGAAGATAGCCTGAGCACCATAAGCAAAGAGTAGGGACCTCTCTCCTCAAAATCTTGAGGAACTTGCATCTTAAATTATCTCCCTTCCTGCCCTGCTGTTTTTGTTGGGAAAGTAGTACGTATTTGCTGCGTAATTAATTCTGAGCTGCTCTAAAAAGAAACGCTACAACTAATTCACCTTGATCAAAAAGGCAAAAGTTTAAGAAAATTCATGCTACAAGCCATAAATGACCACACTTGGTCACAGAACTTTTAAAGTTTATTACTGTTTCCAACTTTGTTTCACTTTGCTTGAAACCAAAGGAGACTTATGGTGATTCCGGTAGAAGGAGCATTCACCGGCTTTAAGATAGCAGATCTATATTCCAGCACTTTAAAAATAAGAGTTAACTAAGCCCAAGCATGCAAAGGGAAAAATAATAGAAAACATATTAATTTTGGAATCTCATATTTCTTCTCCTAAACTCTGGAATTCTTAGCTCTTTCCACTTTCTATTACTATGATTGATTCTATTTCCTGTGTTCAAGAGAAGGAAAGCAGAGCAAACTGAAGGATTCAGCTAGTTGACAGTATCAGTAGAAGACACATTGTACGTTATAAAGCAGCAGGTAACGACTCCTGTACTGGACAAACTTGGGGTAGGGCAGCAAACGAAGCCCTCCACAGTTTGGCAACTTGTCTATCTCAGAATCTTGAGCTGCACCACAAGAGAAGTGTTACAGCTTGCTATTAAAAAAAGACACAATCCACACCAGAAAAAGTCAGTATTATAGTTGAATCTCTACTACATACTACTGAATCTGAAGTCAGCATTTGTGATAGCTTTCCTGCTGGCACTTCTCCACATTTTCTGTGGTAGGGGAATGCAGAAGTGGTCCCTGAACTGCACAATTGCAGTAGCTGAATGCAAAGGAAACGGTGCAGAGGTAGATCAAGCCTTTCCCTGGCAGTTTACAGTTAGAGGACATTTAAATATAACACAAAACTGCATTGTAATTCTCTTGGGAACAGCCCTTTATGTTTGTAGATACCTATATACCCACAGCAAATATCTTGCTGTTACTGATGAGATGTACGAAAGTCAGATTCACGGCTGTGTAGCTGCTAAACATGGGCTGCAATTTCCTGGTTAGCATTCTGCTTCCCCACAGAAGACAAGGGAAGTTCAGAGCACGAGATATTTTTTTACTGGAGACTAATGAAAAAGAGGTGCACCAGGATTAGAATATTAAACATATCATTCGTCTCAGTGATATGACATATTGAACCTTAGCCTTCCCTTCTGGTGAGGCAACAGCACACTTGAGTAAACTAAATTTAACCTAGCTACTGCAGTAGCATTCAGAGGTGCTAAGACTCATGTATCAGTGGGTTCATAAATAAATGACACGGAAAATTTAATGGAATAAATAAGTCACATGCTCTCTGATAAATCTCTTCCGGGTTAGGTGGTCCTGATTTATAGTTGGAACCTTAAACAAGTATACAAAATACAAGTATTTTGTATACAAGTATGAGTATACTTGGATGTATAGGATGAGTGTGTCGTGTCCCCCCCATCCCCTTCTGTAGATACATCTATCCAATTTATTTAAAAATAAATTTCCAAATTTATTTAGCAGCCTGCTGATGCAAGAAGGGCAATCTGAACGCACAGTTCCCCTCTCTCATTTGCACGGGTATACTGCTCAACTGACTTCCACAAGGTGATTCCACTCACTGAACTGTCAGTGTACAACCTGATGAGCTAAATTAGCTCAGACAGATCAAGATAAGCATCAGAAAAAGCTTAAAAAAAAAAAAAAGAAAAAGAAAAATGGTGGAGGACAGATTTCCTACAGTTCATCAGTGCGGAAGGGGGAAGGTCCAAATAAGTCCTTTTCCTTACAGACACTCCCAACTGGGCTCTCCTGCAACTCATCTTTTGTTGACGCTGGGGTGTGTTGGATCCTTCCATGAACAAATTTAACTCACTTGAAACAGCAGGAAAGTAACCTGGGGAGGCCATTTTTCCTCTGCTGGCCATGAGCATTAGATCTATTCAAGAAAGGGTCCAAGCAAAAATCTGATTTGGCAAACAGAGGATATAAGACCAGGCAATTTTGAACTAAAAGGGTATCTGAGATTTATTTCAGCTTCTTTTAAGCAGTGAAAACATTTCTCTTCCAAAAGAGGTATTAAATAACATCGCATTTACAGTAGAAATAAGTTCAGTTACAAACAAATGTGCATTAACACCTGCTATTCAGTCATCCTTTTCATAGGACAGAAAGTTAAAAGAAAATTAAAATGCAAAACATAAAAACATGTCTTGTCTGCCACTCATGACTTGACCACTGTCAGTGATTTAAAAAAAAAAAAAAGGAACAAAACCACCAAAGAATAAAAAAATTCAAGCCCATCTGGATAAATGGTTACATGAGTAGAAATTTATGGATGACAACAATATACACTTCAATTTCCCTGCTCATCCACAGTGGCAGCTCACATCTGTTTCAACACAACCTGATCTTATTCTATCCCACTAGTCTTACAATAATACTGCTAAGAATCAAGCAGCAGAAATAATTTTACTTACTGGGCCTAGCCAAATCTACTGGGAATTTTCCATGTGATCCAATCTCACAATAAATATTAGAGACAGTAAACTTTGACCACTCTGACAAAAAACATTTTATGGACATCTATCCTACAATAAACTTTACATGAAATGTATTCCATAGAAATCCAAAACAATGTAAGCCAAATCACATCACCACAGTGATCCTTCACCTTTTTTAACACAGCTATTATCTCCGCTATCAAACAGCAATCTTCTACATCTAAACTTTGCTTTTACTTCTTAAAGGAACTATTTTGCAAGGACTGACTCATATAACCTCATAAACAACATGCGGATCACTTCAGCTTCCATGTACAGTGATGGGCAGTTATAAGAGTTCTGAATATACATTATCCTGGAAAGGTTCAATTTCTTTAATTCAAACTTATTTACCCACAGTGTCCAGAAAGCACAGCTAACTGCAAAACGCCAAGCAAAAATCACCAAAATAATATCCCAACGTCAGCTTCTGCTTGCTAAAGTATCGAAGACCCCAGGCAAAAAATCCTGCAAAAAGTACAGCTAAGGATCCGAAGAGAAATAAAGAAAAGTAGATAACCAACAGCTAACTCACTGCCAATAGTGTTAAACTTACGGGCCACGAATTTATTCCTATTTCCGCTGCTCCAGTCACCTTGCCCTGAGCCCAGTACCGCCGGGGCACCACGCTACGGCACCATGGTCCCACCACCTCCAGCACCCCGGCGCACAGCACGGAGCGCTTCCCCGCACGCCATGTCTAAAGACTACGAAAATGGTCCTCGAAGAGAGCCTCCCGGCCCGCCACCCCACTGTTCTCCTCACTGACATCTCCCAAAGCGAAGGCCCAGCACCAGCATCCAAACAGGCCCCCGGGAAAGAGGATGACTCGGGAGGGGGGATCCCCCCCCGCCCGAGCCATCTCCCCTCCCCGGGGCCTACCTATTACCCCCACCCCTACTACCGAGTACCTTTTTCCTCCCGGCTATCAGCCGCCATCCCGCCGCCGCGACGCGTCGAACGCCTAAGATGGAGGCTCGCTCTTCCTGCACGTAACGATTCCCTCTTCCCAGAATGCACCGCTTTGTTTACGCTCCGTGCGTCACAGGGCGCCGCGGGCGGAGGAGGCTGACAGAGACCGGGCGGCGCATGCACGATGGAGGTGGGGCGGGGCGAGGGAGCGCATGTCAAATTGTCTTGCGCGGTGCCCTCCCTGCGCATGCGTTCTGTCGGGGAGAAGCCCGCCGTTTTTGTGTGTTGGGGTGTGTGCTGTTGGGGTTTGGTGTTACTGTGTGGTGGCTCTGTCTCAACATGCGGCCCTGAACTCTTCCCTCTTCTGGGGAAAGAACTGTAGGGAAGGAAAGAGGTTTCTGCCCTCCTAAGTGAAGCTGAGGGGAAGCCCCTGTCTCTGGGTGTTCCTGTCCTGTTGATAGAGCTGTGTGAGGTGTTTGAGCTCTTGCTGCGGGTCTTGAGTGGGGCAAAGTAACCATGGCCTTCCCCAGTGTTTATGTATTGCTGTTCCCTGGGGTTTTTTTAGCTGTTGGGTTTTTTTTCTCAAGCAAAATTGTTTTTTCTTTGTCCTGGTGATGTTCAGCTTGTTTTGTAATATATTTGGTCAAATGTGAAATAAGTGTGCTTTATCAATCCAAGTAATTTTTGAAAGAAATTTGGAATTAGGTTATGGCAGGAAAGATACATGCCTTAGGTGAAAACTTACTGCTTTGTCTTAGTTACCCTTTCAGGCAGCTTGTGAAGAGGCCTGGCCACTTGAGTGGCCTTCTATTAAGGCTATGTGTAATTTGCAATTATCAAGTAAGAGCTTGTTTTGTCAGCTATGGTATTTTAACTCCTGTCAGCTGGCATGCTACTGTTAAAAAAGCTCTACCTGCTTTCCCTGACCCTCCCTCCCCCCTCCTCTAACTGCAGTAGACGCATAGTGAGGTGATTGGTGCTGTAGACTAAACAGTAATTCTAGTTTTGAGGCTGCACGTATTAATAGAGTAGTCTGATGTATGCAGCTAGTCAACTCAATGCCTTGAATTTCGCCCTCCAAAACAATGCAGTTCCAGGATGCTTCACTCACGATATTCAGTGTGTTTGCCTGCACTCACAGAGTGGAAGGATGAGTAAAAATGTCTGGTGAGCACAGTAGCTATTAGTTAGCTTGAGGAAGCACCTTTCCTTTCCAGTGATGAAGGCTGGAGTGCAAAAGGCACTCTATAGCGCTGGGCAGTGTTGTCCATCTTGCTTCAAAACTGTGAAAGCAAAGCCTGAAAAGAGGATAAAAGCATCCCCTGAAGAACTGAAATATTTCTGCAGAGAGATGATAGAAATTTGAATTATGTGAAGAGATGAAAGTGATAACATGATTGTGAAGCTTACAGAAAGCGATAAAGGTACCTGTTCCTCAACTTTGTATTTTCTTCTTGATCTGATTAAAGCTTGTTATTGCTGCAGTGCTACAATTGATTCAACATTTGCTTGTCCCACAAGTCTTTGGAGTTTTAGTTTGTTAAATATGCAGAACTTGACACTAGTAGTTTTACTGGCACTTAACTTCTTGATTCTGTAGTCAAAGACTGAAGCGATTCTTGTGTGTCTGTGTTCCTATTCCATCAATTGGGTAAGCTGCTTGTGGAGTGTCCTTTCAGCAACTGGCATGCACACCACAAGTTTATTTAGCTTGCGTTATTTATAAGCACTACTTGCATTCTTTAATTTTACTAAAAATTACTCTGTGGTATTACTTTACTGGGTGTTCTGTTACCAATAAAAAAAAAGTTGTCTATCTGCTTGTAATTCACTAGATGGTGTCATTAACATGAGTTAAACGGGAGGGCGCTTAAACAGAGCTGCAGTTTATGGCAGTTTCTGTACTTCTCTTTGAATCTGCGGGTGCACCAAGACAGCATTGGAGAAGGCTGTGCTTTAAAGCCAAGCATTGCTCTTTGGGTTTCATGCCTTTCGTGTGGCACAAAATTAAAATATTGGTAGCATGAGTCTAGCACCTTTACTGTAGTATGTTTTGGGATTGGGGGAAGTCTGCAAGTGAGGGTAGCTGCTGATCCTTTTTCTCAAGGACGTACTGGCTCTAACTAGACTAACCCATCTCCAGAGGTCCCTTCCAACCTTAACCATTCTTCTGTTCTGTTATTGATGGGCCCTTGTTCAAAAATTATACGGTAAGAGAAACTCCTTAAGTGCAGCAAAGCAGCTGGTAACTGACTTCCCATGTAGACTACAATATAGCAAATCCCAATGGAAAGGAGGGGGAGGAAAAAAGGGTGCTAAGCTTGATAATGGTTTCTTTTTAGTTCTTGCTGTGCCAAAGATTTGATACATATAGTTTTATTTTAAGGGACAGATAATTGCTTTGCCCAAACCTATTTTAAAAGGAATGTTGAAGAATTCCCTTGGTGTCTGCAGAACGCCTTTCAGAACCAGGTTACAATAGTTGCTTGGAAGTTCTCCCTTTAAAATGGTGTTTATAACTCTTAATGTTGGCCCATTTGTCCATGTTTTTTGTGCAAGTGAATGCTGATGGGCATTCTCTGAAGACGTGTTAGAGATGGGCCACTGTCGAGGAATGACTAGGGTGACTAATTGTGTCCTACATTAGAGACAAGATTTGTGCCTGCTTTTATGTCCAGGCCTTCTGCTGTCTATCATGGGACTGAGTGGGGATGGTTGCCCACTACTCAAGAGGTATATTTTTGAAAATTATTTCTCTGTAGGCCTGTTGCAGCCTGTATAACTTGGAACTGTGGAGAACTGAGATGAGGTGGGAATCTCACTTTTGTAAAGTCACTTAGCTTATCTGAGTTAGATTAAAACGCAAGATCCACTGATTCAGAATTCGTCTTGCAGATTTAAGGATAAGACTTGTTACTGCTCCTGCTCTTACCAAAAGGCAAACTTTTATGATGCAAGCGAGTGGGGAGCCATTCATGTAGCTGCATCCTGGTATGTAAATCTCTACACTCATACATTCGGCTGGTGTTACAATGTATGTGGTTCCCATAAAGTCTGATACCTTTCAAAACGTATGCGCATTAACCCTTGTCATCTGCTTACAGCCCTGCAACAGTAAGGTGTAGGTAATAACAAAAATTTCCTCTATCTTCCTCTAATCTGCTTATGCCTAAAAGCCTTTCTAAAGCTACCCTGCAATGCCTGAAAGTATTTTGGTTATGTCAGCCCATGGAAGGTGTTTACAATTAAAAAAAATAAATTGTGATTTTTATTTTTTTTTAAAGAAAGCTGCAGAGAAAGCTGGCAAACGCTTGTTGGCATAGATAGCCATAAAATATTATTAGTATTTGATTTAATTTCTGATTTGCACTTCAAGTAATCTGCAGGAGGTGCTAGTGCAGAAGTACAACTTCTGTGTGCCTTTTGTTCCTGCATGTCCATACATTGGCAGTAGTGTGCTTCCTGTTTACAAGGTAATTACTGTATTCTGGACTGAGTGTGTGCCAAAGTGAAGTACTTCAGGCCACTGAGTTTATTGGCTCACAGAGTTACTGCTATGTAAACAGGAAACTCCCTATAGTTATTACTCAAAAATATATTTTTAATTAGTTAGTAAGATGGAGGAGGGGAAAAAAAAAAAGAGGGAAACTTAAGTTCTTGGAAGTCAACAAGTTTTTCCCCTGTCTCCCAGAAGATAGAGGTTTGGCTGCTTTTTCCCGTCGTTTACTGTTTGTGTTCATTGCCTATTTCCTTTCCCTCAGACTTCTTTCTCTTCCCCTTAGGTAATGTGATTCTCATGCTTATAGTGTTAAGGGTGATATCTGTTTGTTTGTACTGGATTTCAAGGAGGGTGAGATTTTTCTGAATAAATAAATAAAACCTGAGAAATTATTTTGGAAGTGCTTGTTGCAAGGGCAGACTGACCCTAGAGAGTTGAACAGTCACTTCAGTGATAAAGAAGTTAGGACAAAGCTGAGTTTGTTGGTTGGTCCCATTGATTCTGGTTCTGCGGAGAGACCTGAAGAATCTGCATTTCACAATCATTGCTGCAATCTTCCCTTGTTTGAGCACTTCCACTTTAGAGAGTAGACTATTTTTCCAGTGCTTGTCTTTTCAAATCCCCTAGAGTAGAGTTAGATGATATAGCTGAGGCAGTCAGTGTATTTTTGCTGCAGGATGTGTTGACCCTCTCTTCTCTCTCTCCTGTTCCTTGCTTTCAGTTGTGCTGCCCCAAGTTCTCATAGTCATCACTGACTTGATTTAAATTGTTAATCTAAAAGAGAACAGTTTCATTTTTCTTTCCAAGATAACTTTCCAGAATGTGAGTTGAAATGGCTTTCCAAGAGGCAGGATGAACACAGAGAAAAGACTAAAGTTCCCTTTTGGAAGCAGTGAAGTAGTGTTTAGATGCACTCAGTCCAGCTGCGACTTGATACGGCTTTGTGGGTTTTCTAGGTCAGTCCCTCACTGAATCAGGAGGTGGCAGTATCTTGCATTTGGTGCATATTTTGATCCCAGACCAATGTGAACTATTTTATTTTCTTTGCTGCAGGAAAGTGGTCTACAGCAGTTATGGCTAGAGGAAAGGAAATACAGGATTCACTCTAGATCACTGGCATGAAAATGCAGCTTGGCCTAGCTAGACCTTGTCTGGAGAGGGCAGTGTTTGTTCCAGGTGATATTTTAAGTGGAAAATTTTTGCTCCTTATACTGTGTCTGTTTTGCTGGAAACAAGGAGAGGGTGTAAGGTTGCAATTAAGGTCATCCCTAAGATGTATTTCTCAGATCTGTCTTTGACACTTCTATTTGCTTGGCCTGAGTTCAGCTGGCTGAGCATTTACAGAACTATGAGAGTTCCTACCTGAGCCTTACAGAAGCCACGAGGTCCTAACCAGATCCAAATACTTGAAGTTAAGCATGGCCTTATGGTCCTTGCTGAATGGTGTTACAGTTAACTCTTTATTGCCACTAAGCCCTAAACTAGCAGCTCAGCTTATATGATATGCTGCACTGAAGGAGTGAGGAATATATTTGGTATTCTCTACTCACTCCCCTCTGTCTGCCGTGATTTATAGTTGCTGAAAAGTACAGCTCTCTTCTTAGTTGCATTCTCACTGGAAGCATATGAACAATTACTGTGTGGTACAAACTGTCTAGCCCAATTAGACAGGGGTTTAAAGAACAGGCTTGACAAGACTAGGTGTCTACATGGTACTGTGATAGACCCTATCATTAGCTAGATAGCCCTACCTTAACTTGTCCTGAAATAGATGAATACCACACTGATGCAAACCAAGGAATTTTTTTGGTCACAAAAATAGTGTCCAGTGCTCTGCAAACAGTAAGTATTCACCCATTGGCAGCAGCATAGTTTAAAGCTGTATGTGATGGACAGATAGCTTTCAATAACATCATGGAGAGAACACATGTCAAGTTTCCCTGTCTCATACCAGTTTATTTCCCTCTGTTCTGTCCTGTCTGAGGAAGAAATGAAGAGGGCTTTCTTTTCTGATTGTGCAGACTTTCAAACAAGAATTGCAAGAGGGGCAGCACTCTGTGCTGCTTAGGTACCAGACTGTAAAGGTCACCTTTTCCAGCTCTTGCTGTTGGAGCCAAGTACAGCGAGGCCTTCAGCATGCTGACAGTTCCGAACATCTCCTGCTTGGTTTCTGGCTGTGCAGAGCTGTTCAAGGTTAGAGGTCTGAATATAATCCTTGGGGTAGTGTTACTGGGAAGTCATCTTTAGAGAAAGAAGGAAGCTTGCATTTGAGTTTGTAGAGGGGGGTTCTGTTACTAAGTAGTTCTTTGGGAAGCCTAACCAAAGGAAAATTGAGTTACCCATCTGTCTTTAGTGGAGTTTCTGGTGTCTAAGAAGGTGTGAGCATAAATGTCTTTCAATAGGGGCAGTAGCCTGTCTTCCTACCCTACTTGCTCCCCGCCTCTCCGCCCTTCAAGTTCTTAAAATTTCAGAGTCTGTTGAGTTTGTTGGCAGACACTATCTGCATTAATGGTCTTTCTTTAAGAAACCAGGTTCAAAGTAGTAGCTGCTCAGAGATTTAGACTATTAGAAGCAATATCTGAGGGAAATTGAAGGACAGGAAACAGCTAATAAAAAAAGCAATCCGTCTCATAATTGTAGAAATGTTTGTTTAGTGTGCATGTCTGTGTTTTTAGGTAGATATTATGTATCCATCCATCTCTTGACCCCAAAAACATGAACCCCAGCAGAATGGGACCAAATGTTAACGTCATTCATAAAAAAAGAGGCAATGTGCAGATACATTAGCAATTGCATAATGAGTTACTGTCTCATTCTGCACATATAAGCATGTGGATAATGGTCAATTTGAGACATATGCCTGTTCTACTGTGGCAGGAAATTCCTTTGCTCCAAATATTGTTCCCTCTGGGCATCTGCAGTCTTTATGGTCAGACTCTTTGTTCTGAATAAATGTCTTGGTTCAAATTACAAAAGCTGTGCTGATTTTAAAAGTTACTTACTGTATTTGATTGTGGATGGCTGCAGTGTGCATCAGTATCGGTTGATAAGCTGGTAATAGCCATTTGTGTTTGTGGTGGCTTTTGCTTCTGTGATGGATATAGTTTTTCCTATGATTTGTTCCCATGAAAGCCAAGTTGCCCTGTTCTTAACCTCTTGTTCCAGCACCAAAGGAGCTGTTAAGGCTGTGACTCTGTGTGTTGTCATTACAGTGCAGGTTTTAGCTTGTCTCTTGCTTTTGTACTCTCCTTGTCTTCCAGGTGAATCACCGCTGTTATCTGGTATCACACCCTATTTTTAAACCACAATGCTCTTCTGTTTGTAGGGCCGCTGGAATACTTGTACTTCATAGGACTGGAGTTTAAACTTGCTCATTGTGTCCTGTTTCAATTATTTTAAGTTTTGTTTTGTCTTTTTCTGTGTAAGTCTGTTCATCAAATGGTTATCTGTGTTGCCCTCATTGGATGCTTAGAATCATGAGTCATATAGCAAAACTCTGAGGTTTCATAGATAAACAGTAGAGCTATAATAGAAGCTGGGGCTGAAAGGGTATTGGTGGGTCTTCTGATTCCTCCTCCACCACAGGCATGATCAACTACAGTTTAAGTGCTCCTGATTGTCTATTTACAGAAGCTTTAGAATATCTGTAACTGAAGCTTGGAAGAACAGGTTAGACAATTAAGTTCTCAGATACCATAAGGGTGGGTATTCTGTTGCCTTTGAGTTTTAGAAGTAGGATTCCTACTCTAGTGCTTTGCCTCACTATAAATGTTAAAGGAATGAAACTACCAGGAAGCATCTTGTCTACAGAAGATGAGGCAAAAGGTGGAATGGTGGAAGTAAAACACTAGACTGTAAATCAGTAATCAGAATCGGGATTGGATTGGATGTGTTTGACGCCTTGATCTCATGTAGTAGGTTTCAGTATAGCAGTGAAAAAATTGAAGCTCAAAGAAATTGTTCATCTTTCTGAGGAAATTGTCCATGAATTGGATTCAAGAAATGTCTCTGATTTGATACTGCACTTCTGTGCGTGTGTCCCTCTAGAATAATTCAAACTAATAATATTTTAAATTATGTACTGAAGGGCTTCTGCACATTTGGGGCCTTTAAGTTTCCCTCAATTACGCATGTGCCCTCCACTCCCCCCCTCCTGCCCCCCAAAAAAACCCCACCAACCCCAACATTGTAAACCAGAATACAATGTGGATGACCCCCTCTCGTTGTCCGGTGTGTGTTTATGGTACAGTGCTTTGGCTGGATAATGTACGTGAGCTAACTCTTAATGACCGAGTCCTGCTGCTGAAAGCCATGGCGCCAGCTGTGTGGCAAGGCTTCCTGTGAGGCTTGATAAGCTTTGCTGAAAAGAAGTGGTTTTCAGGGACACAGCACGTGTCAGAGGCAGCAGGAGGGGCCTTAGGCAACTCCTGTGCCTTCATAGTGTTTGTCATAGAGAGGAGTTATTGTGGGAGCAGGTAATGAAATGGAATAGAAGAGATTTGAGATGCAGGCAATGGTGGTTCACTCCAGAAAAGCTTAAAAACTTGACTTAGCCTCTCAGATTTTTCTGGGAAAATCATCAAAATTCTTCATACAGCTCTGTGTTGATGCATATGAGAAATTGCTTATCTTTTGGGTTTTCTTCTCAACCTTGTTCTCTATCTGTTGGTTGTTGGACTAATCTGCTTCAGCTCATTGCAGCTGTACTGTGAACTGTCATTTGTTCTGTCTCCTTTCTGCTCTTCCTCTGCCACCTGGCTTTCTCTGCAAGGCACTGACAAGTTCTGCTGTAGAGCAAGGCAACTAAGTACAGCTCACCTTCTCTGACCCAGGTGCAGAAATTCTTGCATGCTGAGATACTTTTTTCAGGCACAGCTTGCTGGGCAATTATTCAGATGAGTCATAATACATAGGTCTAATTTAATCTGCAGGGGTTTTTTGAGTTTGTCAGCACTGTTGGGTCACAAGCTCCACTTGTCTGCTTGTTTCTGACATTTTTGCAGGTCTTGGACTCTTCAGCATGGACTGTGGGACCCAAACAGGCATATTTGTGGGTTTTGGTACTTTGAGTGTTGGCTCCTTTTTTTCAGAAGTACCTTGTGTTTCCCTGAAAACAGTTAACAGAAGCCTGAGGACGTTCTGTTCCACATCTCCTAAAGAGAAAGCAGATGCAGAAATATGTACTGTCACTGCACTGACTTTATCTGCTTTAACCTTGTCCTGGTAGTTTAGAAACCATTCAGCTAGCTAGCTTCTGATGTAATGGTAAAACTGCATGCTCTTTTTGTTCTCTGCTCTTGAAATCACTAGATAGTACAATACTTTTTCAATTCACTTGTAGTTTTTGCTTCTGGTGCCCTAAGTCTCCTATACTTTCTTTAATCTGACCTGCATGACTCCCATTTTCTTGGTTTGTTAGGGGTAACTATATGCCTTGTGTGACTCTAAGGAGACTTAACCCTTGCCAACTAATCACCCACCAGCTGATGGCTCAGGCCCACCCAGTGGGATGAGGGAGAAAATCAGAAGAGCAAAACCTGGTGGGTCAAGGTAGTGGTGGGGAGGACAATAAATGATGCAAAGGCAATAACTCATCACCTTCCACAAGCGGTAGGATGCTCAGGCAGTCTCTGAGCAATGACTGCTTTGGAAAATACTAACTCCCAGTGGTTTTTTCCACACGTGATGTTATGTGGTGTGGAATATCCCTTTGATCAATTTGGGTCAGCTGTCCTTTCTGTGATGGCTCTTAATCTTTTGCCTAACGTTAACCTACTTGCTGGCAGGGAGGGGAAGAGTAGAGTGAGAAACAGAGAAAGCCTTGTTGCTATGCAAGCACTGTTCAGCAATAGCTAAAATATTGATGTGTTGTCAACACCGTTTTGGTCACAAATCCAAAACACAAAGAAAATTAACTCCATCCCAACCAAACCAAGTATATTCTTCTGTGATAGTAATCTCTGCAACAACTTAAACTGTTTTAATTACCTCCTATTTTATTTTATAGCCTACTAACTACTACTTTTGAAGTTCTCTTTGAATTTGTATCATGTAACAACATGTTAGTTCTTCCTCAGAGTATTGAAGTAGAAATATTAATTACATCTATATGATAGGTTAATTATCTTAATTATGGCTTCCTTGGGTATTATAGTTGCTTCAAATGTGGATATATCAGATAAAAACTTTACAATCCAAAGAACAGCAAAAATAACTTTGCTTTGGGAACAAAAAAGTTTGTGGTGGGTTTTTTTTTTTCCTCAAGGTCATTCTGACAATGCTAGATTACTTCAGTTTTAAGGCTTCTATATTTTTTCTTAAAGCAAACTTAAACCAGATTTTATTTTTTCAAGCTGTTCTATGGGGCAAAAGCATTGAGGGGGGAAAAAAAACCAACAAAAACCCAAACAGTATCTGAGCTACTCACTTCAACTTAATTCCAATTATTGTGCTTGTAATGCCTATAATTTTGAGATGCGGCTGCAGGATATTTTGTTCAACTTAAGTAACTATCCCTAGTCTTGAGTCTGACAAGAAGGCTGTGACACTGAGGAAGCCAGGAACCTTCAGATGTGGTTCATGATCAGTGTTGTTGTCCCTTCTTAAAAGGCTGGATGACCACTGTTCCTCCTTGGAATAGACATTCTTAGTTTTTGGGGACTCCTTGGTTCTCAGCTGCCTTTTTTCTATGGGAGAGTGTGTGGGCCCTGTTTTGTGACTCAGCTATTTTACAGTGCTACTGGGATTGTCTGTGAGAGGTACTGGTTTCAGTTCCTGTGTTACCAAGCAGATCGCATCACATCCGGATAGTCTGTTTTAGGCAGTGAATTAAAAACTCTTACATGGATGGAGTTAGATTGCGTACACGAATAGGGGCAGTATCAAGGCAACGCAGATGAAATGAAGTTTTGTTTTCCCAAAAGAAAGAGAGGAACAGTACAAGGTCATGAAGCCTAATGCTTAGGACATAATCTCTGCTTGATTGATAAGTAGCAAAAGGGATACCAGAGCCCTGGGAGTCTGCCACTGATGGGGAGATGCTATAGAATTGGGGAGCAGGTGGCCAGACCTCTTGTGATGGAAAGAGCAATTTCCTTGGGGGAGGGATTGTATAGGGTTTGCTGCAATCCAGAAACCCACCAGAGTGACCAGAATCAAACCTGCAAAAATGGAGAAGTCTCTTAGGAGACACCTGTCTGTAAATCTGTTCTATTTCTGTTACATTTTACATAGGCACTTTGCTTTTCCTGCTTAAAAAGTTAATTTAGGTTCTAGTAAAACTTGTCTTTTTGAGTTGAAGAATCTCTTAAATTTCTGCAGAGCTTGCTACTCAAGAGATGTCTAGACAGATGCAGCTAGGGAGGCCATCTCACCAGGTAAGACCTGTTACAGATGGCAGCAGACAGTGTGCAGGCAGGCTGCTTGGCAGCGCCAGGTAGCCTGGGGTGCATAGATGCTGGCTTCTTGAGAACCTGCTGGCAAGGAGTGGTGCATTGTGATGGCTTCCCCTTCTGCTATCGTATGGGAGAGTAGGACTTGGCTTTCTTCCGAATTAGAAGCTAGGCACTATTAGAGGATTAACAGACTAGGGGCTTTTGCTTGATTCTTGGATCGGAGGCTTTAGCCGGTAAACAGTACCTCCATGCCTGTCCTGGCTCCTGCTGTTTGTGTGTCCAGATGGCTAGCACTGCTCACAGAGCCAGGGTCAGCATTTTTGCTGTCTCCTCAAAACACCATCTGTGTGCAGTGAGACATGGTTTGTATGGATCTTAATCCAACTGCCTTTTGGTCAGTGGTACTGACTGTGGTATTGTCAGTGGTATTGACTCGCTCATGAGGGTTCCCTGGTGTCTAGAAGACCTGAGTTCAAACTCCATCCTTTTCCTCAGTAGGGGTGAAATATCATCTCCCTTTCATTAACATGTGGTGGCATTGAAATATTGAGGGTAAATACAGAGGAAGTGTTATTGCGGAAGACTTTTTCCCATAAAAAACCAGGCTGTGGTATTTTTTCCTTCCCATACCAAATAGGATGGGTATGATGCCAGTCTGGTACAGATCCAAAATCAGATTTGCTACTTCACTTCTAGTATTGCCATTTTTCTTTTGTACTACAAGTAGATATAGTCCCATGATCGGGTCATTTCAGGAGTAATGCTGCAGGAGATACTGTAAGGATATGCTTGTGCTTGTTCTTTCTCTTTTCCTCTACAGCTTTGTAATGCAGTCATCTAAGTGCAAGTTGGGTAGACCAGAACAGTTGTACCTTACAGTGATCCAGGTTTAACCAATGTGGTAACTTGTCTCTTAGTGGCCAATGCCAGTTGTGCAGGAGGTTATGTCCTTGGGAGATTCTTGTTTTTATGATGCATTTACTGATTGCTTTTCAACATGCTAAGTGAGGGCTTCTGCAGTGTTACCACAGCTGGAGACAAATTCCTTCCAGTTACAAGTAAGAGGGATGTCAGCCCAGAACTGGCCTGTTATTTAAAGCCGGATAGTCAACTGCTTTGTATTTTTCATAAATATTACAAAGCTGTTTGTCACATTCATATCCTGTAGTAAGGTAGTAATTGTATAATGTGTAAAAACTCACTATAAACGCATTACTTTTAATTTCACTAGATGCCTGTAGCGTTTGCATTGTCTGATAGTTTTCCAGGTGCTGGAACTTAAACCTGGTCTGTAGATGGTTAAGTCATGTCTCTTGCTAGTATGTGGAGACGAAGTAGTATTTAGTGTTTTAGATAAAGGCACTTTACAATTTCATGTTGTAAATGCCTATATTCAGTCACTTGTTTTCCAGTTTTGGATGTGATTTATTTCTGTGTCTGCTGTTAATACCAGTAATATGTTTGAGGTAAAACTCAGTCTAAACAGTTCAGTCACTTAAAGCCAGAGAGTGTGATTCTGTTACGCTGCAGCTCTGTAATCACCCTCTAGAAGGCTGAAAGGACTTAAAAGAGCAGGCAAGCTCTTTTCCCCTTTTTCACACAGCCAGTGTTACAGTGAGAATTCATATTGGCTCTGTTCATTTAGGGGTACGAGAGTTAAAAATGAGAATGATAGTAATCCTTTGGTCATCACTAGATCTTCTGAATGATGCTAGGAATGATATTATTAGGCTGTGTACATAGTTGGTGGTGTTTCCGTGCTGACCTTGTTCTGAGACTCTGACATCCAGGTGGGAATCCCAGCCCTATCCTAGACAAGGCAAGTCTGTGGCTGCAAATACTGCAATAGGTTGAAGCAGCCTCTTCAATGGTCTGGGGAAAGGCCAGATGCTGTACAGTCTTGTCTAGATCAGTGCAGTTTGTGACCTACTGGAGTTAGTATGATTTCCCCAACTCCTCTCCAGTGTGATATCTCTGCCTGTGTGTCAAGCTATCTTAAGGAGAAAAATTTGAGAGGAGGTACTTCCTTTTTTTCTTGAGAAAGAATGAGGCTTGTTCTGATTGCAGGTGCTTAGAAATGTTGGCAGAGTTGTCAGAAAATACAGACTGATTAAAACTATCACACTGCATGGTCCTCTGCTGCTTTGGAGGCATGTTTGGTTGCTTGCCACCTTGCTGGGTGGACTGCTGAGGTTTTCAGGCCTCTGGTTTTTCATCCTGTTCCTTCTTGAAGCTTAGCTAAGAACCTGACAGAAATTTTGATGCCTGTCCCACTTCTGCTCTTGTGTTTATTGCCATGTGTTGATGGTCTCTGATTTGCCAGCTACCTTATATGTGTGGAAGTAGCTTCTTGAGAACCAGCTGAAGTTTCAATATAGTAACTCTCCTTCCTAGATGTCCTCACAAGTCTCAGTCTTCCAGAGGGGAAGCCTCTGTTCTTCCCTTCCTCCTGCTCCCCTTTGAAGGAGTTCACTTTGAACATTTGGGTGAATACTACCCGACCTTAGCAAGTGGGAATGTAAGAATGAATAAAATCAAATTCTGTTCTGCTGACACTTACTTTGGGGAGCAGGTAGGAGATAATCTATTTCTCTATAATCTAAGAGAGGTTCCAGAATACTAACTTTCCCAGGCTGGCGTGAAGAACTTTCTTAACTTTTTGTTTTGAATGCATTTTCTGTCAATACTCCTTTAATAGTCTGAAAGTCTGTTGATCCTATGGACTTCCTGCTCTGACATGCTAGAAGGGGATATTTTAGTCAGATTATGTCTTGATCATACTGTTCTTTGAATCTTTACCTGAGCCTTCGTTATGTTGTGTGGGCATTTTATGAACCAGAGTTTATTTTTGTCATCTGCGTTTGGACATATCTCCAGCTTCTTGAAGGGTATCTTCTTAATAGACTCCCTTCCTCTGCTCTGTATTGTCTCTTTCTTCCCTTTTTGTCACAAGAGAATAAACTTGGTCCAGGCTTCCAGCATGGTAACCTTAAACAACCTTCATATTTTGTACAAATATTAACCAGTAGTTGTTGAGACCTGATGGGAGAGACTAAGAATAGGTCCAACGCACCCACGCTGCTGTCACTCACGGGACCGGATGTGTGGCAGACATCCTGCAGGTAGCATTAAATCAGTTAAACTGCATTCTGGAAGATGTCTGACCAGCTAAGCTCAGTAGAGGCTGCCAGAGCTGCCTAAGAGGCTGTTAAATTGAGTGGTTAACCTGCAATGGTGCTGTCTATGTGCTTCTCTTCTTGTTTGAGTTGAGCCACTGTGGTGTGTTTTAAGATGGTTTGGTTTAGGTACCACTAGCTACCTAGAAAAAGTTCTGCATGCTCATGGGTATGTGCTCTGTCTGTACAGTCACTGTCTTGTGTCTGGCAAATTCTTCATAGAGGTGGAGGGGGTTGCCTCTAGCACTGTCTTTTTGTTGTTTCTTTCCTGTTTGCTCCTTTGTCAGGAAGAATCAAAGGTTGATTTAGCCTTTTGGCCAGTTTTGCAGCATCCTTGCTCTGGAAAACTACTGCAAAAGATGGCCATGGACAGCCTTGGTTGCTTCATAAGGGTGTGGAAGGAATGACTGGTGATAGCCCACGTGCAAGAGGCAGGGGTGACTCTTGGATACAGGAAGAGCGTGGCTGGTGTGGCACTAGAGAATTAAGAACTGAAAAGAAATAAAATACCCTTTGTTATTATGTATGTATAGATATGATTTATATCATGTCATAGTAACATGCCGTTGCAAGCAGCAAACTGATTCTGGTTTTCCTTTCCATGTAGAAGTTGGTTGAAGTTTTAGGCAGTCAGAATCTAGGTCCTAGTGAAGTACCTTTCAACCAAAGCATATTTTGATCTTCCATTTCACTTTCAGCGGGCTTTTTCTTGACCCCTGTCTTAGACATATGTTCAGGCAGTAGCAGTTAGTCCTCTGCATCATGAACGTGCAACTGAATGTAGCTGATAATCAAGCTGTCATTTTAAAACCTGCAATCCACAGAGGAAAGAAGTGTGGTTGTCACCGGAAGAGAAGGTAGGGGAGAAGGTCAAGGAAGACTGGTTTTCAAGGCAGAAAGGTGGAGACCTTTATCTGGAATGTAAAACAGTGTAACATATGCTATTTCAGTCATGGGTTATGGTTAGAAAAAAACAGGCTGCTTTATTTAACGGTTAGGAATGTCTAATAAAGACCTAGTAGCTTAAATTATATAAATGAGTCTTCACTCCTCACACAATTAAGTTTTCCATGTTATTGGCAAACATTACACTTGGAGTAGAGTAACATGAGTTTACATTTCCTCAAACTGATTATATTTAGATTTTTGTCAGGCCTTGGTAGAGTGTGTGGGAGAATTCTGCCTGTTAGGTTTTTATCTTAAATCTTGTGGCTAGTGACAGACTGCCTCTTGCTGTTACAACAGCAGCTCCACCTCTTTCCAACATTAATTAGGAGATGTTACATACAATTTAAGTGAACTAGTCCTGAGGCTATTTGTGAGGATGACCACAAAGATACAGATCATGGAGGGGAGAGGGAGGGAAGAAAAGATTCATGGTTAACAGGTTTCTTAGGTTCTCTTCTAATTTTCTTTTTTAGTGTATTTTCCTTCAGAATAGGGGATGGGGTTTATAGTGAACCCCTGGTAATGCTTCAAAGGTGCCGCACCCCAGTGTTACAGGAAAGATCACTGGGGACGCCGGAAAAAGAGGTGACCTTTGGATTGCTGTTGTTCAACATGGTACAGCTCCGGTGAGTCATGTTGACTGCATGCTTGTTTCTATATCATCACAGCACAAAGCAAGATTATATTAGCTTAACGTGTTGTTATAAATCAGCTGGAAGTAAGTTCAGGTTACCCAGGAACTGGCAGTTGACTAGTTAATACAGTTTAGCAGAAAATTAGTAGCTAGCTAACGTGTGGTGACTTGCCTGTTAGCAGTCACCTTTCCTTAGCGTCAGCTCCTTACAGGACCACCTCACAATACTTGTCCCTTGCAATCCTAACTGCCAACATATGCGGTTAAAGATGTAGCTTTGAAAGGCAAGTTTGTGTATTCATACATAGGACTCTCAAAGGTGCTAGGCATAGATAGCCGTTTCTTTCAAAAATCCTTGGAGCTGTTTGTGTAGAGAGATAAAAACATGTACTTAAAGGCCTACCAGGTGAAAGCCTTTGGTTTTGGTGCAAATTTAAGCCTGAATGACTTTAGCAGTGTCCCCCCACAGGTTGCTCTCAATGTAAGGATCCTGGATTATTTAATGTATAAACAGCACTTTCCTACCTGATCATGTCTGGGAATTAATTTTCCTCCAGCAGTGCTGAGCTTTCAGGGAGAATACTACCAGTGTAATGGAGATGCCTGTCCCTGCACTGGAAAGAGCAGCATCTATTTGGGTTTGATTCAGCTGTCATATTGGCCTCTAATGCTCTCTGAGACACCTTGGGGTATCTGAGATGTCCTCTTGGGTCTGTCATGTAGGACTTGGGGCCCTCAACCTTCCTGAGCAGCACTTGGAGCATGTGCATAATACAGATGTCAGCACAGGCATAGAGCTGCCTGCTGTTGGCTCCTTTGTCTTGAAGAGGCAGAAGAGCCAGTCCAGCCGTGGGGGGAATTGATACCTGTGAGTGCCAACTACTACTAGTTTTATCATGAGTGTGTCAGTGTTTGAAGTATGGCTAATAGCAGGAGAGTTTCTCCCTCCCTCTGCAGCCAGAGATGTTTGGAAATTTCAGGTTTGTTTTTCAAATGGATTAGCACTCATTTTGGTCTTGCTGGTGGCAGAGACAACTTAAGATATCTTTGAAAAGTTGTAATTTTTTTATTGAAGACCTTTTTTCTCCAAAACCCACATCTTGCTGACTCCTGTGGGAATGTCGTGTATGGCTGAACATCTTGAATGCGTGTTCATGATTTAGGGTTGCCAGGCAAGTCCCAAGGGTTTGGCCTGGGGAAGTTCTTGAGTATTTGAACTAAAACACGGTTTACAGTGGATGAGCACTAGTCTGTGCAAAGTCAACTGCCAAACCCCTGTAGAGTCACCATTATTGCAAAGTGTTTGTTTTGTGGACTATGTCAGCGTGAGAGTCATGCTGACTTCCTGAATTCAAAATCATGCAAACTTCTAGACTTTTGCATTCTGCTAGTGCTAACACCTATGTTAGATGAGCTTTGGATCAAGCACAGGGACTGTTTGCATGCCTTCAAGTTGTAACAGTATCGGTTATCTTTACTAAGCATCATTCAGTGTGGAGGGGAAGAGTTTCTTGTATATATTAGCAACTAAGTCATACTGTCACAAATGCTCTTGGCTAGAACATGTGTCTTGCAACACTTCTTTTTACAAAGCCTATCTTCTGGGATGGGTGCAAGACCAATTTTTAATGAATATTATGCATTGACCCTGACAAATCCTTTATGTTCACCTTGAGACTCTAACTCAGTGTGTAAAAGCTTTTGAGAGAGGGCTTCACAGATGCTCTTGTGGATCAGCTGAGCTCACCTTGCAGTGAAATGGACTTGTTCTGTGTGCCATTGTAGGACATATTTCCCTTCCTCAGTGTGCCATGTTAGATTGGTATAGGGGAGTCTGTGATCCCTGGTGCAATTTCCTGCTATTAGGAGTACCTGTGAACACACACAAAGTGCTTGGTCTTGATTTGACCAGCAGCTATTTGGTTAGAAGGTGGGTACTATGCATCTAGTACTAATTCAAGGGAGTTTTCTGGAGCTATTTTTCACTTTCCAAGTTTGAGTTACTAATTCTGCAATGTTTGGTACACCTGCTGTTAAAGGTGCAGTATTGGGATTCGATCTCCTGTGATCAATTGTAAGCTGCCACTGTCCGTTCAGCTTTTTTACCAGCCAGATGGGAGAATTATAGGGGGAGTGCGTGTGAGTAATAATACCTCTTTTTTCCACATCTGTTACCACCCTGTCAATGCCCAAATGTGTGGCTGCTGACAGAGGGTACTACTTTACATTAGTAATTTTTGATGGAGGTAAAGGTATAGACATTTCTAATAAGTTATAGCTTTAGGCTCACCCTCTTCAAGCCATGCTATTTCTCTATCACCATATCCGGCAAAACTCCAGACTGACCCATCAGGGAGTTTCCACGCTCTGCCATACAATACATCAAATCCCAATATGTTAGTACTAGCAGCACCAACCAATATTTCAGTGAGGGTCAATTTCTCTTCACCCGGGAGCCACAGGGCAATTTTTGCTGTGGGGCATTCCTTTATGATCCCATCAATCCCTGTAAATTTTACCTTACAGCAACTAGGTTTTATATTTAGGCATTCTGCAGTTTCCTTGGTGATTACTGACATTTGAGCACCCATATCAATGAGGAAATCTGTAAAAATTCTCCTTGGTCCTACTGGAATAGCAATGACAGGTTCGTGATGCTTGTTAGAGAGCCATTGCATAGCTAGTACTTGCCAGGCAGGGTGGCTCACTGTCCTCCCTGGGGAGGCAAGTTTTTTGTTGGGGTGGCAGGGGTATCCGTTAAATCAATTAAGTCCTGCCGTGGGGCTCAGGGCATTGATCTAGCAGGAATAAATTTCTTTCCTGTCATCTGGCTACTCCCTGCTGAATTAATTCCTTGGCTTAGTGATTGTTCCAGAGCTCAGAGTACAGCAGTGGATGTGCCATATGGTATCTGTTGTGGCACTGCCATCGCCAGGGCTCTATGCCACAGATTGTTATGCTTCTTATCAAACTTAGGTGTGCATCTGGTTTAAGCTTAGTGCTATGCACCTGATGAACTCGCTGAGAGGGTGGCTGTGGCAGTTTCCTGGTGGTTGGTTCAATCCAACCCGTGCGGTATTTGTAACTCACTCACTCTTGTACAAACTCATTCCAGGTGGGAATCGGCTGATTCCTGTAATTAGGTCTGCCTATGTGGGGCGCATGGTAAGGTCCAGCATCAGCCTCCTGAGTGGCTGTAATCCTGTCTTGGACACTGGTGTGTATGTCTTTAGACTGTCCGGGAGGCCACATATAAGGGGAGTTAATTGTGTCGGATCAACAGGGGCTGGCACTGAGGATCTCCTTAACATATTTCTCTCATGCATTGCTTGTATGCAAGCTACCTTTTGTACAGATGCAACCAAGTTGGAGAATCCTGAGGTTTTGATAACAAGGGGTTCTCCTCTGTCTCACAGATCTATGCCACCAGCTCAATCAGCAGCCTGCATTGTTAAGAAATAATTATGATTGCCTGGTGTAGTAGTTAAAAAACACTCCAGGAACCCAGTAGCCTTCAGCTTCTTCCTCACTCAGTAAGATTTGATCTCCCTCCCCTCGCTCTCCCCCCCCTTCCCCCCAAGGGAAACTTGCCGCACATATTCTGTCTTGGACTCCTCCGAATGCCTGGAATACTTTTCCTGCAACTTGGCCAATTCAACAGGAGACCAGGGAATGGTGCGTATGGTAGTACAAACATCATCATCCCACTCATCCGTGGTTTTGGTTTTAATTAATGGCCATATAGGCATGGATTCTGGGGTAAGATTGGAATTTGCCACCAATTCATCGTTATCATTCCAGAGGTCTCCATCCCACATCTCGGGGTCTGCACAGCATATTAATTTGCAGACTTGTTTAGCCAAGACTGAGGACTGCATTTGATCTAGTAAGAAATTTAATAACCTTTCCTGCAGCTGTTTTTCTTGGCTTTCAAATGAGGCTACTAGCAATTTAAGTTCCCTAATTTCTGTATTTAAGCTTTGGTCATCCGACATGAGAGAATCTGCTCACGTTCCCAATTTCTCATTGTTTTCTTTTTCCAAAGTTAATGATGTTTCCAATTTCTCATTTTCCTCCCTTTCTAAAGTCAATGATGTTTTCAGTACTTCATTTTCTGACTTTAAAGAGGCATATTCTACATCTACAATTTGTTTGGAAGAAGGGAATGTTTTGATTTCTTTTTGCATACAAGATAAACAAGACCCCAACAACACACAAACAATTTCTTTGCCTTTACCTTCTTTGATCTTTTGCTCAATTCCACACAGTTCTATCCACTCCACCACTTTGTCCTCATCTTTCTAATATTTTTGGGCCCACTCTATTGTCGCTTGGGATGGTGTAGTTATATTTTTGCAGCAGTTTATCCATGGCAATCTTGCTGACCATGCCAATTTTCTGTCACATAGAAGGGTAAAGTCTGATGTGGGGCTGAGGGAGGCCCTCCTGTTGAGTCATGAGGTTCAGAAAGGACCCTCTTGCTTTCTAAACTCCTTCTCAGAGAGGAGCCTAGGTGTGGCTAGGTCCAGTGTTAGTCCCAGACTTGGTCAACGTTTCATGTTTAAAGGATTATATATATAGCCACGTATCAGAGTCAATGTTTGCCTGTCAGAGCCCCCAAAGGACTTGCACTGACTCAGTTTCACAAAGTTGAAACTAATAGAAAGTTTATTAAAGTGACAGATATAAAGAGTTCGGAATTGCCATTGATAAATGCACTCACTGCAATAGTGCTAATATATGACTATGATTATAATTATAATACTAGCAAAATACTATCCCAGGTATTTTCACTGAAAGGGTGAAATCGCAATTGCATACCAAGAAGGCATCCTTGTCTTGGGTGGAGGAGGAGGAGCGCAGCCTGTCAACTGCCTCTTCGGGGTCTTCAATTTCTTCTCTCCTCCCCCAGGAGCAACTTCCTCAATATCCTTTATACCCCAACCTTAGCTCTTCCCTCCTGGGGATGACGTTTAACATGATTTGGGTGGAGAGTCAAGTACTATAGTCATATATGTTTAACAGGTACTCCTTTTAGCTCATTAGCATATTTAGGGTGTCAACTTGAATATTCATTTCGCAGATAATGAAGCAAAAGGTCTCACTCCAGGCACCATGGCCTTCAAAATTATGTGTAGAAACCGTCTATCTGTTTATTCCGCATTCTCTAGCCAAAACGGGGCCATCCTGCTGCCCTAAGACTCCCTCATTTGGCTGCTTCTCATACCAACCTTGCGGATCTCCATCCACAATGTTTGTGTAAGAGATAAGTGGATATCTGTGTTTTTAACCTCTTTGGTGCAATTCTCACAGTGCCATCCTACAGGGAACCCAGCCTTTTGGAGAGGCAGCCTACAGATGAAGGGTGAAAAGTCACCCATTGTGCATGTTTTACTCTCCTTAAAAGCACTGTAGTTAGTCTGGCAAAGCTCAGAGTGCTTCTGTCTACAGCCCAGCAATGAAAACTGCTGGATAAGCTGAGGTGGGTTTACATGGAGTGATTTCTTCCTGCCCTGTGGCTTCAAGCTATCAGCTGTGTGCTGGAGGATAGTTTAGAGAATTAGAAACCATGCAGTCAGTTTTCTTTAAACATCATGTATCCATTTCTGTTCCCTTCCAAATATTGTTCTTTTCCTCTGCTCCCCCCACTTAAGTTCGGAGAGTTTGGGGAAAGGAGGACTAGTCAAGAGGGAGCTGACTACTGGAGGATGAGCTACCATCCAGGAGGACCAGTAACATACTTTCTTCCCTCTCATATCCTTAAACCAACCAAGGAGTGTTTTTCCCCTGTCATTGAAGACTCTTTGTCTTTCAGAATATGAGTAATACCATGCAAAAGAGCACTTAATCACAGAATGGTTTGGATTGGAAGGGACCTCAAAGATCATCTAGTTCCAACCCCCACTGCCACAGGCAGGGACACCCTCCACTAGACCACGTTGCCCAAAGCCCCATCCAACCTGGCCTTGAACACTTCCAGGGAGGGGTGTGACACTTAGTGTTGTAAACAGTGACACTGTCAAGGCAATGCCAAAGTATGGCTGTTTCCAGGAAAAATGCATGGCTTGCCTTAGCGTTCGTGGCTGTTATTCCACTGGGTGGATTGGTGTTTACAGCACTGCAGCTGTTTCTAATTCCAGCCAAGTCTCATAGTGGAATAACAGATTTTGATTGTCTAGCTCTTGTCCTCCATGTCCTTTTAAAACAGATTTTGAGCTCTGTCTTGTCTAGTTTTTACCCCCCTCTTGTAATCCATTGCTTTCATTCTCTTGACAACCCTCTTCATGTCTGCATAGTTCATCTGTGGCAGTAAAATTGTACATGATGCTCCAGAGGGAGTCTGTGCCACTGTGCATGGCATACTACTTCTGTCTCAGAGTAGCTCATCTGCAATACCGACTAGATTTGTATTTTCTTTTTTGATGGCTGAATCACAATTTTGGGTCCAAGCCATTTCTGGATTGCCTACAGCATTCCCTTTTTCAGTGGATGACCTTTCAGAATTTAAGAGTTGTTGTTTAGTCTACAAGCATTTGATCTTGCGCTTCACCCTATTGCATACTTGATATACTTCTGAATTAAGTCCTGATTTAATTCCAAATACCTAGGACCCACTTCAGTATTAGTGTACTCTCACATTAGTTTATGACTGCTTTCAGAGCTGACTTTTTTTCTCCTCTATCTTTACTTGTAGTAAGAATTTTGATGAGACCATACAGTTAGGTGTATCACCCCTTTAAGATCTGTTTTGCATTTGTGTGGCAAAGTTTTGGTAATGGGGGGGGGGGGGGGGCTACAGGGGTGGCTTCTGCAAGAAGTTGCTAGAAGCTTCCCCTATGTCCAATAGAGCCAATGCCAGCTGGCTCCAAGATAGACCCACCGCTGGCCAAGGCCAAGCCCATCAGTGACAGTGGTAGTGCCTTTGGGATAGCAGAGTTAAGAAGGGAAAAAAACCCCTAGCAGCAGCTTTGACAGCCAGAGAGAGAGCTGAGAAGATGTGAGAAACTCTGCAGACACAAAGGTCAGTGAAGAAGGAGGGGGAGGAGGTGCTCCAGGTGCCAGAGCAGACATTCCTCTGCAGCCCATGGAGATGATCACAGTGAGGCAGGCTGTCCCCCTGCAGCCCACGGAGGATGATGGGAAGCAGAGATTCCACCTGCAGCCCATGGAGGACCCCATGCTGGAGCAGGTGGAGACACCCAAAGGAGGCCGTGACCCTGTAGGAAGCCCACGCTGGAGCAGGCTCCTGGCAGGACCTGTGGATCCATGGAGGGAGGACCCCACGCCAGAGCAGGTTTGCTGGCAGGACTTGCAACCCTGTGGGGGACCCACGCTGGAGCAGTCTGTTCCTGAAGGTCTGCACCCCGTGGGAGGGACCCCACACTGGAGCAGGGGAAGAGTGTAAGGAGTCCTCCCCCTGAGGAGGAAGGAGCAGCAAAGACAACGTGTGATGAACTGACCACAATCCCCATTCCCTGTCCCCCTGTGCTGCTGGGAAGGAGGAGGTAGAGAATTTGGGAGTAAAGTTGAGCCAGGAAGAAGGGAGGGGTGAGAGGACAGTGTTTTAAGATTTGGTTTTATTTCTCATTGTTCTACTCTGTTTTCTGGATAATAAATCAGATTATTTTTTTCTAAGTTGACTCTTTTGCCCATGATGGTAATTAGTGAACCATCTTGACCCTGTCCTTATCTTGACTCATGAGCCTTCCATTGTATTTTCTCTCCCCTGTGCAGTTGAGGAGGGGAGTGATAGAGCGGCTTTGGTGGGTACCTGGCCTCCAGCCAAGGTCAGCCTACCACAAGATCTTTAGGATGCTGGCTTACAGTGAGGGCTGTGCCTCCAAAAGGGAGGGTGGGTTCAGTGTCTCTCACACTGTGCGTACTCTCTTTGCTCACTGTCCGTGGAGGACATGGGTTAATGACTGCACCAGCAACAGGCCCTTCAGCAGGTCCTTTACTATGCACTCAGTCCGGCTCTTTTTCCGTGTCAACCTGGAGCAGAGAAGCAAGGGATGACTGTCACAGAACTTCACAAACCAGGCCAACTAACAAACTAAAAATGGAATTTATTTTTACAAGATGGTAACAAAATTAAACTAAGTTTTAGTCTAACCAAAACTGCTTTGAGACTCCAATAGACATTAACAATCTGCAGGTTCAGGATGTCAGTCAGGATGTTAATACTACACTGCTGACTTAAGAGCTGCTAGGGTTTATGGTCAGTGAACCAAAATGCATGTAATCACTCACCCATGTAAGATGAGATCTCTCAATCTGTACAGAAGATGAACTGTCAGTGGTGTCCCAACCCACGGGGAGAGCCTCCGAGTGCAGACGCACTGCTCTGAGGGAGACCGACTCAAAATGGCTCTCTCACAGGGCCCCATTTATAACCAATCTGAATCTGACCTGTGGTCATACATGGTCACGTAGTCCTCCCATTGGCTGAAGACCTTTCAACTGAAACGACTGCTACTGTGTGGGCACAGTACGAACTGTGGTGAGAACATTTTTGTTGGATCTTTGTTAGGTTTTTGTGGGCTTTGTTGAGGTGGGTGCATCTGCAATGCAATCTACCCCATGACCACAGTCATGATTCCATTGGTTTTCTTGGAGTGGTGGTACAGTCACCTCTTGTATCCAAAGTTAAAAGGGAGCACAGTCTCAGTGAGTCTTAATGCACATTGTGGATCATCATTTCTCAATTGTTCTATGGCTATGCTGGGATATCATTTACATGAACAGGTTGTAAGGGAGTATATTTCACAGATCTTACTATTGCGCACTTAATACAACTTATCATAATACAAATTACAACTATCATAACTACAATCATTATCAAAGATTGAAGGAGGCTGCTTAGCCACCCAGAAGGAGACAATCCAAACATGTCAAAAACTTTCCCCAGCCAGTTTGTTCCTAGTCCAGCAACTATTGCTTCCGAATCTTTGGCTACTTTCTTCACCTTGTTGTTTTAGTCTCAAAGTGGTATTGATATGTTCGGGTTGTGGACGCAACAGTCGTCCATTGACAGGTTCAGAACTCCATATAGGCCTTTCTGCTTCAACAGCATCAAGTCTAATACAGCTTGGTTTTGAATGGTCATCTTACTGGTATGTTGTAACTGATCATTTAAGGGCTTCAGACTGTCAGACATGCTGTTCGCTGAAGCTGATAGTTGTAGGCCTAGATCCAAAATGGCTTGTTGGTTTTGTACTGGGGCAATTCCTACTCCAAATAATGGTTCCATCCACCACCCAATTCGTGTTAGGGCTTCTTGCTATCTCTAATGTACATCCCTTGGTCTATGATCCCACTGGGGCATGGGTGCCACAATGAATTGTGCCCATTTGGCTCAGAGCTGTTGTCTCTGCACCTCTTGCAAATGTCAGAGTACTATTTCACTAAGGTGTCCAACCTTACCTAGATGGTCTCGGAAATGATCTTGCTGACTTGTCCCTGCACAGGTGCAACACAGGAGCTGGCTTACCCCTGCCCAAACTTCTCCCCTTGTAGTTGTTGTGGGCTGGAGTGTGCTGGCCCAGCTCCCTGAGCACATGCTGCCTGGCAGTGTTTGTGCGTAGCAGACATGATTTGGAAGAGATGGAGGCTCCTTCCACTTAAGTCCGGGAGCCTCATCTCTCCACAAGTAAGGGAGGTACCCAGCCTGTAGTATGCAGACGCAGCCTGAGAAACTCAGCTGTCACCAGCACTATTTGATTCCGTCTCCCCACCCAAATGCTTTGTAAGCCTGGCTCCCTGCACCAGCCCTCTCTTTTTTTAGCAACCCAGACCAGGGTCTGGCCCACCCAGTCTTAGCAAGCCGGAAGGGTGGAACATCCTGAGAACCATGTCTGTCTGCAGGGAGATCACCCATATGCTCAGCACAAAGATGTTGCCCTGTTGTTATTGCAGCCTCGCTGTAGCTAAGCATTCCATATGTATGTGTCCTTCTGTTTTAGTGTAAATATGTGAAAAAAGAGGACCCTGGTGCCAATAATATTTAAAAGAAAGAAAAAAATATCCTTAAAATGCTGTCTTCCAGCTAGTAAAAATCTTGAAGCACTGTGACTCAATGTTTCAGTGGAAGGTTGCTGGTTATAGGAGGATTGTCTCCAACCACCATGTGCACAATCTATCTTATAGTATTGAGTGTTACAGGGTACCCTAAGCATGGTCTGTACCTTGCTCTGTTTCCTGTAGGGGATAAAGCCCCAGGCTTACTAGAGAAGTCATCTGTGGTTGCTGCTAGTCTTTGCTCCTGGGACACTTTGGGTGCAGGAGGGAATTTGGATCAGTCTGCAAGAATAAGCCCTCACTGACTACTGGAGCTTGGAGGTGCAGGCAGTTGTGTACAGCCAGGGACAACACTGTGCTCTTGCAGGTGATGGTCTAGTGCACCTCTGCACAGCATGGACAGGAGTGATGAAATGGAACAGGTCATGGGTGGTGTCCCTTGCATGCTGGTTGCTATTGCATGGTGTCTTTGCATGGTATTCCCCAAGTCTGGTATCTCTGTAGTATGACTGTGACGTGCCCCTCTATGCGGCAGGAAGATTTCTGGATCCATGAGACTGCAAGGTCTGCTGGGCTAGTATTGAAGAGCTGTTCCTTCTTGCTGTCCAGCAGCTCAAACATCGGTATTCCTTTATTTGTTGCTATAGTCTCAAATTTTCCTGACTCCCTTCTGGAGTCTAAATGTGGGCATGAGAATGACACAATTTTTTTTCCCATTTTTTCCCCCTCTACTTAGCTGAGTTTAGATCCTTGTCATTCGTGGCAGCCTCAGCCTTCATGGACAAATGCTCCGAGGTCTACTTTGCAGTATTTCCAATTCTCATCTTACTGTTCCTTACCACCACATTCCCTTTCCCGATTTAGAAACCAGAGCTGT
This sequence comes from Balearica regulorum gibbericeps, assembly GCF_011004875.1. Lineage (NCBI taxonomy): Eukaryota > Metazoa > Chordata > Aves > Gruiformes > Gruidae > Balearica > Balearica regulorum. The sequence goes on along the minus strand of NC_046187.1, from coordinate 23,123,894 downwards.
GCTCTAGATCATGTCCACTTCCATTTCCTTGAGTCTCCTTCTCCAAACAGATGAATGAGAACCTGGAAATATTTTGTCCTGTCATTGACATGTTGTTAGTTTCATCCTTCACAGTAGGAGTAAGTTAATTATATTTCTCTTAATCTTAATACTAGGTTTGTAGAACAATTGTGCTAAACAGAAAACACAAATAATAAAATTGCTTTACTCTTTGGACTTGTCTTTTATCCCCTGGAGATGATTATAAATCCAAAAACAAATTATAAGGAGAGATATTTTTGTCTTAATCTCTCGGTTCCTTCTCCCCTTTTTTACTTTGCCTTTAACAAGACTTGTAGCTTAGTCTCCAAGCACATGCATCATTGCCTGTACCTGTATAGCCATCCCTGAAGTAATGGAAAGAAATCTTCAGCTAGTGGGTATTGGCACAGCTCAGTATCAGGTAACCCAGTGGAGATGATTTGAGTCAGGTGTAGACCTGTGCCTGCATATCAGTTTCTATTTTTGCATTAACTTCTACATGGGCAATTCATTACAACAGCAGATGATTGTTCTTGCTTCTCTGTGTTTCAAGAACTGCCCAAGGGAGAGGTTAAATACAATGGTTATAGCATGTACTGTAGGCATGTATATGTCTCAATATCATTTAAGAGAACGAGAGCTGTCATGGCAAACATGATGGGGAGGAGCCACAAGGGCTGTTGAAGCAATTCTGATGACACGTTAGTATAGCAAGATCTTGTTAATGGCTTAATGTTTAAGACAATTCTTCAGCATTCTGCAAGTCAGGACAGTTCTGGATAATGTACATTTCTCAATTAGGGAAGAGATTGACAAGGCAGCAGGAGGCTCCAACCAGAAAATTACTTCACAGTAGTTTAATAAGGAGGAGTTTTCTTAGGATTATCCTAAGTGAGAGACTGAGTAAATGCTGCTTGACTCAGAGCCCTAGGTGAAACTATACAGTTTGCTCTTAAGGACACAAAAAGCAAAAGAAATTTGAAAAAAAAGAGTGAAGTGTCATAGGCATAAAAAATTACTTCTGTATACACTGACTTTGGATCTCTTCCCCCATCTGCTTGCAATATGCCTGAGTTCAAGTAAGTTAGTAGCACAGCAGTAAAAGACAGCTGAAGGCTTAAGTTTGCTTGTGCAGTAAGCTCTGCTTTAAGCAATTTCCAGCTTCTACACTAGCTATTTAGACTGGTTGCTGCTCAGTAGAATCCTGGATATTCTGTAGCTTGTGCTGGTACAGTTGAAGCAGAGCAACCTAAACCTGTCAGCGTTTTGTTACTGACAAATCAAAGCAGTGTGCTAAAAGGAGGTAGTTAGCAGGTGCCTTTCCAAAGGCTGAAATGGCACTTACCTTTGTTTGCTTATGGCTTTCTTACTGTATCCTTTATGCAAGGAATGAGACTGAAGTCACAGGATGTTGGGATTATTTGGGTGACACTAAAGGTACCAGAACATTTGTGGACCAGGTGGGATAGTGAGTTCTTTGTGGGGAAACTCCACTCTCTGTTCATGCCACGTAGGAAACTTCGATGCTTAAGATGAAGCTGTAAACCTTCTCTGTGAGTTGGCTACATGTCTGCCCCTTCATGAATTTCTTTCTTTCTTGTTAATAACAGAACCAGGGTTCTTTTCGATCTTGTGTAATACATGAGGTGCTGTTGCTTTTGTGACACCTCTGTAGGCGCTCTCAGATCAGAGGAACACCATTCAGCTTACCTGGGGGGCCACAGCCCCTTTCTGGAGTCTGATGTGTCATCAGATACAGATGCCATACAGATAGGGTGATCTGTAGCCAGGAATGCATGCTGCTGCAAAACACAAGCTTCCTCTGTAACCTGAGCTGAATGCACAGTTGAGTGCTGAGAAACATGGTGCCTATAGTTTCTTGGCAGTTGGACTAGAAGATCCTTGTAGGACCTTTTGAACTGAACTATTCTGAGAGGGCTGCCATGGTTCCTTAACTGTCCAAGAGCAAAGACACCAATACGTCCTTCCTGTGGCTACTGATCTAGCTAGGCAGGTCAGACCACATTTTGCTCAGGAGATAGATGGGGAAAACATTGATCCCAAGCTGGCAGTTGTTCTATTAATGATAGGATTAATAAGAATTAATAATACTTCATTATTAATATGAAGGAATGCCTGGCAGCTAAATGAACTAGAGACTTGTGGAGTAGTCAGTGGAGGACACCTAGGGAAGATGAGAACACAGCAGTCAGATAATGGTGCTTCCTGAGAGTTTTGTTTTGTTTTTTTTTAAAAAAAAAAGGTCTCATGATTTGAGTCAGGAAATTCTTAGATCACAAAGGTGAAATCATCATATTTAAGAGCTCTATGTGGAATTTTCTTCCAGAAAAGTAATTATTCCCTTTAAACACGCAAAATATTTGACATTTTACATACCTTGCAGCAAGGAATCACATGCCTTACCTGTATATTATATGACAGTATCTTCTTGTGCTTGTTTTAAACCTGCCACTCTAGTTTGAAGTCCCCTAGTTATTTTATGAGAAGAAACAGTGAATAGTGTTTTCCTGTTCACTTTCACTACTCCACACATTACTCTCCAGACCCCTATCACTTCCTCCATACCTTTTTCAGGTTGCAGAATCCTGGTCTATTTAGGCATCCTGTGCACAGAAGCTGCTTTGTTCCTTTGATCAGCTGTGCTGCTTCTTTCAGGACCTTTTACGGTTCCTCTGTATCTGCTTTGAGGTGGGCAAATGGACCAGAATTTAATGCAGTATTCAGGATACAGGCATGATGTGGATTAATGTTGTGATACCAGTTTGTTCCCTTTTTGCTTTTCTGTTCTCTTCACAAGGAGTTTCTAGCATTCCTCTTGTTTTTTGACTGCTCCTGAGTTGATATTCTCATAGGAGACTCTGCCTCAATCTTACTCCTGAAAAGAATAACCAACTCAACATCTGACACTTAGTAGGTAAGGTTAGGGCTGTTTTTTCTGTATGTGCGTCACTTTATACTTTTTCATTCTGAAGTTCATCTGTTGTCTTATTACATAGTATCTCAATATTATGAGATGTTTCTTCAGCATCTTGTAGTTTTCCTCTTTACTGTCATGAGTAGGCAGTTATCATTGGATGATTGTCATCTCAATATTTCATATTTCCAGACCATTTATGAATATAGCAGCGATTCCTGTGAGATAGTGACCTGGCTTCACAAAAAGCATTATCATTTATTTTGTGTTCCCTCTCTTAAGTGGTGTTCCATCTCAAGCCTTCATATCCCATGGCAGCTCAGATCTTTTAAGAGGCTTTTGTGAGAGATCTTATTTAATTTCTTTTGGAAATCCAAGCAGACATTTTCAATCAGATCTGCCTCATGCACAAGCTGTTGGCCTGCTCAGGAACTGAGGTAGGTTTGCAAGGCAGCACTTTGCTTTACAAAAGCTATGATGATTCTACCCCATAGAGCATATTTATAGAAATACCTGCTACTCTTTTTACTCAACTGCTTGTGCTAATATGGCCATTTTTTATATCATACTACACTGTCAAATGCTTCTAATGCTTGCTTTGGAATGCTTTTTTGGAAAGATTTCTCTCGGTCTTCTGGCAGTAAAGTAGTGTTGGGTGAGAGGCTGCATACCATCATGAATAATGCAGTTTTTCCATCCTTCGCTCTGGTTGAGTGCTACCTGATCTTAGTCACTTTGTTGTTGGCTTTTCCCCCAGTGTCTTATACTAGCACTTTGCTCCTGAGAAATATCACCTAGATGGTTCTGATATGCTTCTGCCTAACTTTGGTGGAGTTTTTTGTTGCAGTTTGTGCCTGAGTTTATCGCCCTTTCATTTTTTTCAGCTTTTCTGAAGTATACTTTCTTGCTCCCAGTGGTTTTGTTTGTTTGGGTTTTTAAAATACCATTACGTTTAGCTTTAGGCTTCCTCGAGGCTTTTTTTTCTTTGACAGGCAGGATGCACTTGCTCTGAGACTAACATGATGTCTTGAAATAATCTCTCTGTCTCCAGAAAACATGCGTTTCTTTAAGGTTACCCTTTTAGGTTCATTGATTTTTCTACTTTTGTGTGGTTCCTGTCTTTGAGCCTGGCAGTCATTGATCTTCTGGCTTTGGAGGGTCTTTAGAAATGCTTAATCTGATGCAGATATAGTTCAGGTACATGGCAGAAATGGGATAAAACAATTGTATGTACTGGTCAGGACTGAATCAAGAGTTACTTTCCACTTTATGGGTTTCCTATCTGCCTGTTCCTGCAACAGTTGTTCACAGCATCTCGAAATCTACTATTATCTGAGTGCTCAATGTAAAGATTTCACATTTCACTTCGGAGTAATCAAAATAACTGGACAGGGTAGTTCCTTGAGATTTCCACATTCCATTGCCTTCCTGCCACCATGTTTCCTTTATACCCACTGTGTCCGTGTCTTTGTTTAAGGTAAGCATTCTGGGTTTGTGCCATCATTATCTTCTTAGAGAATTCTGTGAAACATGGAAAGCATTGTTTTGGCTTTCTGTCACTGTATCCTGTTCATATCAGACTTCTTTACTGCTTTTGTTTACTCTTTGACATTTGCCAACTTCTATCCTATTCTTTACTTGAGGTTGCAGTGTCTATTCAGAACAGTGCATCCTGTGTGCACCAGTCTGCTTTCTACTACTTGTCAGTTTGAAATTTCTGTATGTGAAGTGAAGATCCCATTTCCCTCTCAGTTCAGGTGGAAATCTGGTCATCCTTTGCTAGGCTTAATCTACTCTAGAAGCTTCCCCAGTCCCTTATGAGCCTGAGCCTCTCTACTTTAGTTGTGCATCGAGACTTTGCCTGTCACCAGCTGTGTTATGATGGAGGTCCTGGTGTTTGGCATCCTATGTTCTGCCTCCAAAATCTCTCATTTCTTTTATTTGGTACCAAGGTGGACCACAAATCTTGCCTCCTTCCCAGTATTTCCCAACTTGTCCCAGCTTTTTTTGAAGTTTGTCAGTGTAGCACCAGCGGGCAACATCAGTACACTGTCTCTGGGATCAGGTGCCAAACCTGTTAGGTACCTGGTAACTGAACCACCGATGGCTATTGCCTGTTCCTTTTTCTCAGCTGGGATTTCTGCCCCAGGGAAATACTGTCAGTACAAGAAGATACACAGATACCTTGTGCAGATCGAGGACCATTGATCAGTATTATTACATCCTTAATCAGTTTGGTGCCTTCCTGCCATGAAACTAGAGCTGGAAGAGCTTTTCAGTCCCCTAAAAAGCCTCCTCAGTTTAACCTCTTTTCTAAAGCAGCAATAGGTTTTTTTACCTGCAGGTGAGACTGTTCAGAGATTTCCATGAAACCTGTGTCATGCATTCTTCCACCTATGCCATGATCAAGTCACAAGAAAGGGCTCTATCTCCGAGGATCACAAGCTGCCTAGAATGATTACATCTTCGCACCACCTACACCCAGGTCAGGTAATCATATGACACTCAATATTTCACCCTTGGAAACTGTCACCCTCTAGCTAGGCTTCTGACTGAATTTCTCTTGCATATCTGGACTGACTCAATAGAAGTGCTCCTCTATGGGATGGCAATACATCTTCCAGTTAAAGTATTGAGAAGCAATTACATTATGTGCATCATTAGCAACTCTATTAATTGTATTTCATAACAAATTATGCTGAGACAGTGACTGAATCCAAATTATGAGAAGCTGAGGCTTATCTTTAGCCTGTGTTTCATTCAAAAGAAGCCTGCCTTCCCAGAAAGGCAGTCTTCCTGTTACTTGGCTGTGGACTTGATATAAGGCGGAAGGAAGAGCTTCAGCCATGTCAGATGTATTCACATCAGTGTGTTACTAAGGTGGTGATCCCTGAGCTATAGAGGGGTCAAATGAAGGTCATTAAGGTGGAGGAAAAGAGTCCCTAGATGTAGAAACTTTACTGCAGCAAAGCAAGTATATGTGCCATGCACCTCTCTTGTTGTGATGTTATCTTCTGCCTTCTGAAACAAATCTGTGTGTAAGGCTATGTGGGCATATGTATCTTACAGTAAGTTTGATGGAACTGAGAAAACTTAAAATTAACAAAAGGGTTCCCCAAAAAAGATTGAGAAATGCTATTTTAGGTTAGAGTTTGTGCTTGTGTTAACTGACTTGCCAGTTAAGTTGCTGTAACTAGCATTAGTAGAAATGCTTATCTAGACAACCTGCAAATATTTATATCACAAGTGTTTATGACCCAGGAGAATTTTTCCAGGACAGAAATGTGTGTGTGGCTAGGTGGCCACAATTAAAATTAATATCTAAGGAGTTAAAGAAGAATGACAAACTTGCATGTAGCTGTTGTTGTGAGGGCAAGTTCTTGTCTGGCTAAATGACCAATTTCAGGGAAGTTCAAGGGGGTTAAGGGGCACATGCCACTGAATCTACATCAGTTTATGTCAGCTTTGTGTCTGGCCTGGGACTGAACATTGTTTCTTTAGAACATGCAAAATTTCTAAGTTGGTCCTGCCCATAATTTCTGATTTGTTTTTAATTATACCAAAGAAGGAAATAAACTCTGCATCCTTGCAAAATTTTCATGGCTCTTCTGATTTGGGGTGTTGCAGGGTGTAGTTAATGCTCTGAAAAGGCTTCAGGATTCCTGGATGAAAGGTGTGATGAAAGAAGTGTATTGTTATTGTTTTAGGGGAGGAATCATGCTACTGGGTAGGCCTCTGTCACTGAGACTTGCTGGACTTGTTTGTTCTGACTTGCCTATGACTCCTTTCTTTCCTAATTCAGGAGATAAAGCCTCAAGTCTATGCTGAGATGCTGCATAGTGCATTGTGGCGTTCGGTACAGTGCATCTCCCAGACAGAAGAGCTTCTTGCTGACCTCTTAGTGGTACCCAGAGGTGAGTGCCTCAGCCTTCTGACTTGCTCCTTGGTAGTCTGGGCAGCATGGCTATATCATGTGTAGATTTATAAGGCAGTTTCAGCTTTGACCGAGGGTGTGGGGAGAATGACACTAGCTCTGAGCTTACTTCTGATTTGAGCTGCCTTCCATGCATCAGTAATCCTTCTGATATTTCACCCTTTCTTTTCACACAAAATGCATTTGTTTTCTGAGAATTGCCCAGTTCCTCTACGACATGGTATGGTGACAAACCAAGGTGGCCTTTAGCCACCAAAGTTTGCGGCAGGGGAGCAGGTGAGAGTCATCTCACTGCGTCCCAACTCTGATCTGCCGTTTGTGCTAGCGCGGTTAGAATGTATTGCAGTCACAGCTGCTGAGCAATAAACGTGTGGTACAAGAGGGTGAGCAGAGTAAAGTAGGTAAAAGTAGCTTCTTGTGCTCTTGTTTATTTTCATGGGCTTTGTATGCAGCCAGTGAAGTGTTAATCTGTGCAGAATCAGCTTGGAAACACACCAAATTTGGCATCAGACTGTCTCACCCACCCTGCCTTGGAATGAAAATCAAACTGAAAATCCACAAAGACTATAACTGCTTGTTTGATGTCTCATTTCTGGAGTAGATTTCAACCAAAGCGGAGTGAAGGGAAACAGAGCTATTTTCAAAGGCTGAAAAGCACAGATCTACTTCTATAGGCTGGGACTGCCAAACTAACAGAATAAGATACTTGGCTATGACCAATGCAGCTGGAAGTTGAAATCTGAGAGGTAAAGATGATACAGAAGTTGCAGAACCTTATCCTAAACTGATTGGAATCAGTGGCCATGTACTTAATATTTCCTTTACACTGGGATGGCATCTCACATTTTTATGCAGATTGTAAAGTCCTTAGGTAGTGAGTAGTCCTCTGAGTTCTACTAAAGCTTATTTCAGAACATGGGAGTCTTTCTCAAGATGACTGTGACAGTCAACTGTAGAAAGATGTGTTAATGATCAAGGATATTTCAGTTGTTGGTATTACAGTTATGTCCCACAGACTGTTGCAGTAGTATGGGAGGCTAGCTCTGTCCCAACAATTAAAGAGCTTATAACCTCCAAAATGCTGTATGCAAAACGAATGAGAGAGTAAGGAACAACAAACCTTTTGTGCTGATTGCAAAGGCGATCACATAATCTGGGAAGCCTGTATGAGCAGTATTTTGGCATCATGGATGTCGTTACTGGTAAGCTCTGAGTTAACACATCCCAAAGACTCAATGCTGGTCTTTAATCTTGATGCCAATGACAAGAACAGTATTTGGAGTTGTTGTCTTTGCCCAGCTGAAGCGTGCTCCTGGGAAGCAGCAAGATCTTGGTAGAATTGAATGGTTAAGGGGAGGAGCTCAATTAGTAAGTGGCAAATACATTAGTGATGCTTTATCTGACTGCAGAGGGGTGGCATGCAGCACCTACTGTTTTTGTGGGATGTTCGAGGGTGTGGGGAGATCAAGCTGATTCAGTGTGACGCATAGAAGAACACACACATTTTGTATCCCTCAGCAGATCCCTTCAATATTTGGAAGTCTTCCATTGTATCAGAATTGTTTCGGGAGATATCAAACATTGAGTGATTGAGGCTGGTAGGTAACTGACATCATCCAAACAAGGGTCTTGCAGTACTTTGGCAGGCACTATCTGCTTCTGTTCCAATGCCCGCAGTAGTAGAGGTTGTCATCCCATTCTCTTAGAAGTGTCTGTCCTGAGTATGCCACACGAGTGGAAGAGAAACGTTAGGTTGGTGTGATTGCTTGTGGCAAAAGTGGGAGTGGAATTAGCATGTCTTTCTTCATGGCCCTGTGCTTTTGCTACAGGACTTCTGGACTAAGCCACGTGTATTTCAGTTGCTGCCATTCCCAACCACCCTGCCAGGGTAGATAGTGCCAGGGACCTAGTCTGGATTTTCAAATTGCACTCACCAGGCCAGAAGATTTGTCTGTTCAGTTGTCTTGTTAAAGGTTCCATTTCTAGGAAGAGTGATTGTAGGGATGTGCCCGAATCCATCTTCAAATGGAAAAACTGGTCATGGCTATAAATGGGGAGAGACCCTCATCAGCAGATGTGTCACCAAAGCTCGGCCACTGGCTCTTCTGAGAGTATTGGAATATCAGTGAACAGGGGTGTAATAATGAAAAATACAATAATAAATTTATTATAGGAAGATAGAAGCAGATCAGATAGCAGAGGATGCATGTTTTCTTCTATGCAGAGCATGGCAAAATGCCTTCAGTAAACAGCTCGTGCCAGAAAACATGGTTTAGATTCATCTAAACACACCTAGGTCAGGGTGCTATGAGGGCTTAACTTAAGAAGTCAGAAAATGTCAAGGGCAGATCTGTAAAACAGAACAGGGTAGCTGTTCCCTGCTTATCGAGCAGCTCAGTGACTAGGGCCTTTTCTTAGATGATAAAGTTACACTTCCTTTTGTGGTCTGAACAGACATTTTCTGCTCAGTTTTCTGGTATTGTTCTTAATGAGGCTTTTGATAACGGACAGTAGCTCAACTGGAAGAGATGGATAAGCTCAATATAGTGAATCAAATCCTGTCAGGCAGAGGTGGGAGCTGAACTTTCACCACTTGCATTGTGAATGAACACAGAAACCTTCTAGGGAGTTTGGTACAGCATGAGTGAGGAAAACCAGCTTGTCACCCGTGTATTGTGCTTGTGTTTTGCTTTTGGGTAAATATTCCAAATTAGAAGGTAAAGAATTCATTTTGGGTTGATCAGAAATCCAACCTGAAATCCCATCTGTTTTCTCCTTGGTTTCACAAGGAAGACCAGAAAATCTTAGTTCCATAAAATTTCAGTACAACTCTTCTTCCTAATGTACCAATAACTATTAATGTAGCTTTATTTCTTGCTGTATTTCACTTATTAAAATATCCTGTATCAAGGCTCAATTTAATATATCTCTCTCTAAACACAACTTTACTGTGTTTAAAATAACTTAATTCTATACAAACTTAGCTATTTCCAAAATAGTTCACCCAGATTAATTTTTTGCAGTATGGAATTCCTTTTTAGTGATCAAAACACATTCTTTGGCTCAGAGCCAAGGTGTGTAAACTAGGAGACTTGATAGTTTACATTTCCAGACCCAAATAAACTGCGATATGAAATTGTCAGATGCTGCTGTCTCCATGGATTGTCTTGGGCTCCTTGGGAATGAAGCATATTTTAAATGAAAACAGGGATTGCTGGAGGAGGTCTATTGTTCATGCATAGTATTGCCAATATAAGAAGTTGTGTGCCTAACTAAAAGATCTTGGGTTTGAAACTTCTCGCTAATTCACTGCAGACTGAAAGCTGCCAGACACAGACCATGAGGAGGTGGTTCTCAGAGCAGAGAGGACTTGGCATTCAAGGTCTACTGGTGGAGTCTGGCTTCTGATCTCTTGTTAAGGTTTGCTCTTGAGGAATTAAAGTTATCCTCATCCATGCTGGAGGATGAATGCATTGGTGTTACCTGAATTCCCCTGTCTGAGTGCCCGAGAGTTAATTCACATCTTACTGGAGTTTGGGCAGTAAAAAAATGGAAGTATGTGGTATAAAGAAGCAAGAAATGTGAGGCTGTACAAAACACCCGGCTCTGGAAGGCATCTACGCAGATGGCTGTGGTATTTGGGGTCTTTTGAGAGCACCTGTCTATTAAGCAGTGCCTCTTTGCCACAAGAAGAAAGAAAGGATGCATCTATGGTTGAAGGTGATGAGATCATCTCTGCCTCTGCATTCATCAGCAACACAGAGGATCAGTGTTTCTCTGGCCAGCGAGGGTTGCTGGGTGGAGCAGAGTTTTCTTGGTTACTAGACTGTGGAGAAGACCATGCAGAAGTCTGATTCCTAAACAGCGGAATCCACCTGCCACTGAACTATTTAACTGCGGAGAAGGATATCCCAGGCACAGGAATCCCTCATCAGGTGGTTATTCTGGTAAAGCATGACAACTGTGCCCTCCATGGCATAATAGCAAAAAGGCTAGAGGGGCAAAGAAGCTAGTTGGAGGTTTAATGTATGTAATTAATGACTGAATGCATTGAGTGGCCATATCCTGAACAAGAGCTGTCTTTCACTAAACATCCTAGTAGGTCTCAGCAGAGCCAGGCTTAAAATCAGATCTAGTTGAGAGTATGTTTTGTTTTGTGAATACAGACTCTAGCATGACAATGTCAAAGGCTAGAACTCCTGAGCACTGCTGGAAAGAAATGCTGCTTTAATACAAGCCATGCACATCTAGTGTTGCTCGCACTCGAGCTGTTCTTCAAAGAGTAAAGGATAGCTGATTTTGGGCCAAACAAGACCATCTGTTCCCTGCATTCATGCTGATTCCTTAAATGAGTGGCAAAAGATATTAGGAGTTTCCTAAAAAGCTAAAAACAAGAGAGTTTTTCTTTCCCAACCCTTCTGCACAACTGGTGACTAGCATGTCCGCTGATAAAATAGACCAAAAAAAAAAGGGGGCTGCTCAGCTGGGTCCTGCACTCAGGCATCACAGTTGAAGGATTCATACAGGCAATTGTACACCATGGGAGGTGATGAGACTTGGTGCTTCCATTGCATAAGAGATTTTTCTTATTCTGGTACTAAGATAATAGCAAGATGGAAGTCGAGAGCATCCTGCTAAAGAGAGGAAACTGTTTGGGGTTTGAAGACGTATTTCTCCTTTAATTTGTATATCCTGTATGTAGGATATACAAAGGTATAAATTTGTATGAATGTAGAAATATACGGAAGTGCTTCCTTTAAACTGCTTTCTTAAAAAAATTTAAAGTGAAATCAGTATCAAAAGTGGAGGAAGTTTTTATTCCTCGTCTCCTGTGTTTCCGTTTTCCCCAGCACTGCAGCAGCTCCCAAGGTACCTGTTTCCCCTTACAAGTCTGTGTGACCTGTGGAGAGCAAGCAATTCTGAAATGTTGGAGAAGGGGGTCTATGCCACCAGTGTTTGTTGATGTAGCTGGTATTTGCACGAAAAGGAAATAGAGACAGATTGAAATGGAGGACAGTGCTGCCTGTCAGAGCACAAGTCCCGCAGGCAATGAGACACTCATTTCTCAAGTGTGAGTCTTAAGCTTTTGTAGCTGAGGCATAAGGCCGTGTCTTGAGGAAATCTGTCGGTATACAGTTCAAGAAAGCCAGCGGTTATGAAACGAGTACTGTTGCTTCAATATCTGCAGAGTCAGCCATATGCTGTCAGGGCTGTGCCACGTGTTCTCTGTGTCAAGAGCAATGGAGGGATGTTGCTCTGATTGCCGTTCAGGTGGAAGCACACTGGGGTGGGGACAGCTGAAGCACAGGGAACCAGTTTGATTGAGAGTGACAGCAGGGGCTCAAGCTGGAGAGCAAAAGCTCTCCAGTGAGGAGAGCAAGGTCTGGTGCTAAAGCAGAATCTTTAAAACATAAGAGGTAGCTAGCTAAGGAGGGGCAGAGGCATTTTGCCATAGTGGGCTGTTCTGGTTAGCCAAAGGGCTTCCCCTGAAGGGCAGTAATTGGCTGCCCATGAGGTATGCTGCAATTCCAGCAGCTGGGACTGTGAAAGACTGTGAGCTATGAGATGAGGATGGGAATGCTCTGTGGGAGGTTGCAGCAGGTTAAAGAAACTGAGGCAGGACAGTCCCACTGGTCTTTAGTTTTTATCCAAACCTCTGCAATTGTTAAACCATCAGGAGTGATGGATAGCGTATACAGTGAAGGTCTAGATGACGAGAAGTCAAGGCCTCCCTGGAACCACTTGAGGTCTAGTGTGTGTATATTATGTGCTTACTGCAACTTGCAGTTTCCAAAGAAAGCAATCTTGGCCAGCCTGGGCTTTCAGACTCCTGTCAACTGCCCTACAGTTTGTTTTGCAGAGTCTTGCCATCAGGGAATTGAGCCAGTCTAGAGCGGAGACAGCTAGATTTGGGGAAAACTTGGACTGTGCATTGCCAGAACATAACTTTGCCACAATAAAGCAGGCACAACAGAAGGAGAGGTACTAGGCTTCTCTGTAGCATGTGACTCTGAAGCAGAAGACTTGATCTTGGTCACCTGTCCTGTGTATTTTGGTAACACTAAGCTGCTGCTTGTGACCACCTGTAGTTGTGGTGCTGGCTGAAGCTACCCTGTTTTACTTTTTCTTTCCAGTATGCCACCTGCTTGAGAGGGTAAAAACTTGTCTGCTTCCCTTCTTAAGCAATGGACTGGGATATCTGCCAACACTCTCATGAGCCAAAACCAAGCTTTTATGTGAAGAGATTAAACCAAGTTGCTTCCAACCGCCCTGTCACTTGCTGAGCACACCTTCACTGTGTGCAGACCTCTCAACTGCTTCCTCTGTGACTCTATCCTCTTTTTTGGGGTTTTTTTTGGGTGGGTCTGTTTGTTTGTTTGTTTGCCTTGCTTACCATCTCTTTCTTGTAGCTTTGCTCAGCTTTCTTGCCCTCAGGGCAGAGTATATAACCCCAATCTGCTTTCCCACCACTTCACTGTCTTTTGCTGTCTTGGATTTGTGCATCATACCCTTGCCTTCACTGTTCGTCTGCCTCCTCAGCTCATTTCCTAAGATGGAGCCTCTGCTGTTATACTGCTCTGCTTTCACTGATTTTTTCTTTGCCACCTTGTAGTCAGAAAACCTGCAAAGACTTACTCTGCCTGCCTGCCTTTCTGCCCCTTCCTGCCCCTATTTTCTTGGATGTTGCTGAGAAATGCCCGTGCCATAGGCCTGAAAAGGGGAAAATAGCATTTAGTATGTCTGGTCCACAGCAATGCAAACATGGATCAGTGGGTGTAAAACAGCATGGTGACTAGCCAGCTGAGTCCCTCCTGCTGCCATTTGTCACTCCAGGCACCCTTGAGAGATTATCCCACGTGTTTTTCTGATACCCTGTACTAATGCTGACCATGATGCAGACTCAGTGTGTATGTAGCATGACAAAAATTACTACATAGTGTGCTGTGGAATTACCGGGGATCTGAAATAATTGTGCTTAAGGCTTTGCATCATCCTACAACAAAGCTACTGAGGACATGTGCAAAAATGTAGTTTCCCTAATGTTCTCTTGCTTAATGCCACACAGGACATAAGTGGTGGAGAAAGGCTTATGTGCCTTTGTCCATGCGTGAGTCAAGTTCCCAACCCTTTTACAGGTCTGCTGTTGGCTTTCAGGGAGTCATTAAGTCTGGGTCTTGTTGCCATACCATGTTTACACAAGAGTAGCTGTTTCTCTCCTCTCTGACGGACTGGCAGGAGACAGGATGTGGTGTCTTACAGTATATGTGTGGGTTTGGCGCAATAAAACCCAAACCCTGTAGGCGATCAATAAATGTTACTACTTATACCAACTAAAAATAACTCAAAGCGGTATCATAGAATCATAGAATATCCTGAGTTGGAAGGGACCCATAAGGATCATCAAGTCCAACTTCTGGCTCCACACAGGACCAGCCAAATCAGAGCATATGACTGAGACCATTGACCAGACGATTCTTGAACTCAGTCAAGCTCAGTGCTGTGACCACTTCCCTGGGGAGCCTGTTCCAGTGCCTGACCGCCCTCTCAGTGAAGAACCTTTTCCTGATATCCAACCCAAACCTCCCCTGTCGCAGCTTCATGCTGTTCCGTCAGGTTCTATCACTGGTCACCAGAGGGAGGAGATCAGCGCCTGCCCCTTTGCTCCCCCTTGTGAGGAAGCTGTAGGCTGCGATGAGGTCTCCCCTCAGTCTCCTCTTCTCTAGGCTGAACAAACCAAGGGACTTCAGCCTCTCCTCATACGTCTTCCCCTCTTCACCATCTTTGTTGCCCTCCTTTGGACATTCTCCTGTAGTTTTATGTCCTTTTTGTACTGTGGTGCCCAAAACTGCACACAGTACTTGAGGTGAGGCCGCACCAGCACAGTGTAGAGTGGGACAATCACTTCCCTAGACCGGCTAGCAATGCCGTGCTTGATACACCCCAGGATATGGTTGGCCTTCCTGGGAGCCTGGGCACACTGTTGACTCATGTTCAACTTGCTGTTAGTATGTTATATGGCATCTCTGGTAGCCTAGAGTGTCTTTGGTGCAGAAGTTATTTTGGCAATGGTGAATTATTACATTCATGTTCAGTTTAAGCACCTGCGTGGGCAGTCAGCTGCACTTGACGTGCGTAATGTTTCTTGATGGGAAATTCTCCATAGTAGCAATGCCTGCACAACTCTAGGCTTTTCTCAGGGGTGCATGTGAGGCAACGGAGGCAAGTTAGAACACAGGAAATTCTGACTAAATATAAAGAAAAAGCTTTTGCCATGAGGGTGGTCAGAAGCTCAACCAGAGCTTCAGAGAGACTGGGAGATCTCTGTCCTTGACTGGACAAAGCGTGGAGCAACCTGTCATAGTGGGACCTGGTTTGATGGGACCTGGTTTGAGCAGCAGGTCAGACCCACAGGGTCCAGAGGTTCTTCCCAACCTACCTCATCTGTAAGGTTTGTCAGCTGAGCTAAGTTGTGCCAGATATGATTTGGCTCAGCATGCACTATTATCTTTGTAATAGAGTTTAATTTCCCCATGTTGTTTTCTTCAAGGCAGATAGCGATCCAGATGGACAGAGCAACCAAGCGTATAGAGCCATGGAAGATAGCAGTCATCGTTGTGTCAGTGATAGTAGGCTTAGCCCTCATCATTGGCTTGATTACGTTTCTTTTGTGCCATGGTAAGTGCACCACTCTTTTTGTTTTCACAAGTCTTCAGGAATCTGTTGTGTTTCACTTGCTGCCTGATGATTTAGTATACAATTTCTCTCTGGTATAGAATCTGCTTAAGAAAACTTACCAGACCCTATTCAAGATCTGAATTGATTAGAAAACCTGCAGGAATACTTAAAATATCATTTACTTGAAGCAGAGATTGAAGATTTGTTCCTCTTTTTGTTCTTGTCTTGCCCCGGTGCATCTGCTGGTATGCATTGTTAACCAAAGGCTAGCAGTCTTCTGTGTAAACCAGGGGTGTGTCTAGTACTCAGGCTATGTATAGTAAGCTTGGTCTTGAACAGGGATTCTGCAGAAACTGAACCTGGCACCTCTAGCTGAGGATATGCCTCAAAAAGATAGAGGGCAGAGGTTTAGGCTTTTTGGAGCCCAGGAGTCAGTCCTGGTTGCCAAGGGCCCAGTTTCAGTAGCAGATGAATGAAGCCAAGTCATTCCGTTCCCAGTCTTTGAGATGCCAGTGTGAGGGATTTTGAAATGATTTCCTGCTGGGACGGAACTAATCGTGTTGCTGTCTCAACTCACCGAGAGTCAACGAGGCCGTGGCTTGCATTAGGACACTAGACAGAGCAGTGGAAGGGCTACAGCTTAGCTTTGTTTGTAGCCAACTCTGCATTATGTGGCCCCTCTGCCATTCACCCTAGAGCCAGATTTTTAAACTGAACCTGACTGCTGAATGGATGTAAACAGCTCTGGGCCACCTGCCTCTCAGAGGGGCACGGACATGCCAGAGAGCAGCTAGGGAGGAGTGAATGTGTCTGCTGAGCTCACCTCATGTTGATGAGAAGATGGTCCCCAGAGAAATGTTGTAGTGAGTGTAATTTAGAACTACTTGGGATGGTCCTCAAAGTAGAAATGAGCCCCTAGCTGATCCATGGAGCAACAAGATGTCTAGAGCCCCCTTTTCCCAAAGTGCTGCTAAAGCTCTAATTCCACAGCTGACAGGGTCACAGCCAGAGCCTGAGCGCCTTGTGCCGTGCTCTGTGAGGTGCTGTGCATGTCTGAATCATACTGAAGGAGATCAGCCATCTTTTATAGAATGGTTTGGGTTGGAAGAGACCTTTAAGATCATCTAGTTCCAACCCCCCTGCCATGGGCAGGGACACCCTCCACTAGATGACATTGCCCAAAGCCCCATCCAACCTGGCCTTGAACACTTCTAGGGATGGGGCATCCACAGCTTCTCGTGCAACCTGTTCCAGTGCCTCACCACCCTCACAGTAAAGAATTTTTTCTTTATAGCTAATCTAAATCTACCCTCTTTTAGTTTAAACCCATTACCCCTTGTCCTGTCACTACACTCCCTGATAAACAGTCCCTCACCATCTTTCCTGTAGTCCCCCTTCAGGTACTGGAAGGCTGCAATTAGATCTCCCTGGAGCCTTCTCTTCTCCAGGCTGGAGAGGTCTTCCAGCCCTCTGATCATCTTTGTGGTCCTCCACTGGACTCATTCCAACATGTTCATGTCTGTCTTGTACTGGGGACCCCAGAGCTGGACACAATACTCCAGGTGGGGTCTCAAGAGAGCGGAGTAGAACTTTTCTTTTCTTCTCCTCTGTAGATCAGGACCGATACTACAATGCATCTTTCCTAATCACCAATGTCAAGTATGACCCTCAGTATGAAAGGCAAACCACAGAAGAGTTCAGGCACCTGAGCCAAGAGATTGAAACCATGGTAAGCTAAGGTGTTTCTCTGTTTCTGCCTGACCTATGGTAAAGAGTCCTGTGTTTGTGTGATTGGAAATAAAGAGTCAGAAGTGATTGTGCCTCATTCTGATGCGGCTGGTCTTACCTTTCAAACCTGAGTTAAAGATGCATTGCCGACTGCTCACAAGCAGATGGTAAACACAGGTGCTGTATGTTCCAGCAGCCCTGTGGTGGAACAGGCACCCACAGAGCAGAAGGGACAGTGAAATCAGCCAACTCAGCTGAATTTATTTTGGTTCTGCATCCTCTGATGGAAATTTAACAGTAGCTTTGGTATAGAGGTGGAGATCTGAAGGCATTTCCTTGTGTTTTGGAGGCTCATGAGACAGTTACATCTTGACATCATGTACATACTATAGGTATATTTTAACACACTCTTTTCCTTTAACAGATATCTGAAGTATTCAAGGGGTCCTTTCTAAGTAAAAGGTACATCAGGTCCCATGTTGTCAGTCTAAGGTAAGTAATGTGATGTGAATGTCGGGAATAAGCAGGGATGTGATAAATATGCTTTCTTCCTACCCCTTGACCATATGGCCTAGTTGTTGTTTATGCTTGGATTACACCAGCAGGATGACTAAGACTTGGCTGGTTCTCGCTCTCCTTCAGTGCTGACAACGCTGAGGGCTCAGGTACCTTCAGAGGTCAACAAGGAAGAGAAATTTGGCCTTATGCTTCTGCAGATTGATTACCTGAATGCCAGTTGTTTGTGACTGTGATGCAGTAACTGAATTACTAGGTGATCCTGGTCTTCAATACTAGTTAAGGGCTTGAGATATGCAAAGTCAGCTCTTTATTCCACTTAATCCTTCCTGTGGAAGCTCAGGCTGGTGTTTACCCCTCTGCATGGTGTACAGCAGGAGGTGACTATTCTCCTCCCTCTCTGAAAAGGTCTGAAGGAATGAATGATTCCACTGTGAGACACCTGGATACAGAGTTGAGGGAAGGAGGCAAGTGGGACGTACAGGTATAAAGGTCCAGTGCGAGAGCTTTTAAGTCTTTCATGTCTCTGCAGTAATTATGTATCACTCTCATAGAGAGTCATAAGAGCCATTGCTTTCCTCTCCTTCACATTACTTTTGTTTGGAGTAATATTTCTATAAGGTTCAATTCTGCTGTGTAATATTTTCCCTAGATAGCGAAGAATGCCAAAGTTCACACAAATGTCCTTCTTCACAGCACTTCTGGGCTTTCTTGCCTTTACCTTTCTCTAGATGGAATGAGTCATTTCCTTAAACTGTTCTACATTGTTTGCTGCTGCTGGTTTCTTCCACAAGCCTCTCACATCAACTGAAATTACAGAACTTGGGAGCTAGATTTCAAGCAACATCCTCTACATCTTTTAGGTTGACCGAAACAGTGTATCTCTTACAACCTTGTTTTCACTACAGATACCTAGTTGTGCAGCTTGACACTGGACCAGCTTGGCTGCATCTCTGCTGTCTTTGCCTCTAGGCTTCGCTTGGTTTTCCTTTAGACTGTTAGTCTAAACTATTGGGCCAATTTTTTTTATACTGACAGTAAATGATCATGCCTTGCTCTGATAACTCATACTATTAAGATTTTTGTCTCTAGATACAACGGAGCTAACTGGACAATAAATGGACTTAAATGGAAAGAAATGCCAGAAGACGTTTTTAACTTCTATGGCTCTAACTGGAGCTTTTGAATGGCTGTTAGGAATGGCGTTTTGGGTATCTGTTGAAGGGTTTTAACTTGCTGTATTGTTCCTACTGCCATCTGTGTCCTACTAAGAGTTGCGTGGAGGCCAAAGGGAGTGATCCCTCTTCTCCTCCTCCTCAGCTGTACTGCTTATAACAGTTTCCAGAAAATTCCCTCTTATCATTGTTATAATGAGACCCAAGCCTTTTTCTGCTTACTGACATGTCCTCATCTGCCTTCACTTGTGCGCAGCTATGCTATTTGTTCTGTACATCTGCGCAGACCAGACCTGTTCTCATCTAAAGAAGACAGCGCAAAGCAAAACAAAGAGGATTAGTGGGCAAAGAGAGAATGACACCACTTTGCTTTTGTTGGTTTGCAGCCCGGATCCTGGTGGAGTGCTTGCATCTGTTGTTCTGGTATTTAAATTTGCCTCAGCTGACAGTAAGGCAACGAGCTGGGGTCACGTCAACCGTGTGTTACACAGAAGGCTGAAAACAAGCTCTACATTCTTAAACGTTGACCAGTCAACCCTTAGCCTCACAGGCAAGTGCCTTAGGTTTGTGTTTTTAGCCTGGAATATGTTCCTCAAACCTTGCTGTTCTTAGTGTAATGAGTTTCACTTTAGCATGCAAATATGGGCTAGCCTTACTTTCTTCTTTTGCCTTCTCTAAATTATGTGTTATAGCTGACAGCCAGGGAACTTGGAAGAAGTAGCATGAAAAGAACTAAAGCATACTGTCACTGATTCACGAGTGTGAACTCTCTCCTGTGCATCTCTGTGTGACCTAGCTCTGTTGAATGAGATAGTTGAACCCCAATCAATCAAAAAAAGGCCCAACTTTGTGACCATGAGTTCCCAGATTACTTTAAGGCACACAGTGAATTGGAAAAGAACCTGTATCACTAGGTACTGAAATGCAGAGTTCTCAAGCTATTAAAAAAATGCAAGGCTGAGATGGTTCCCTTCTTCACCCCCTGCTATTTCCTTTGCTTATTTGACAGATAGCAAGTGTTCATAAAAAAAGCCCTGACATTCCCTGGGCAGTAATCCTCTCCCATGAATCTGTTACTGGTTACCATCAGAATCTGGCAAAGGGGTTTTTGTAGGAAAGAAATCAGTAACGTTACAGTTTAGCTCCACTCAATCCCAGCACTGAGGGTTTGTGAAGACTGTTTTGACCACCTTGCCATACTGAACCTGAACAAATGCATGTAGGCGTTTATATCGTGCAGATGCCAGCACATGTAGATGTTACTTGGACCTGTTGGCAGTCATCTGCTGCTTTTGTTAGCTTTGAGCTAAGGCAAGAAAGATGCATCCTTTGGCCTTATACTTTCGGTAAGGAACAGAGACTTAACTGAACTTCTCCAACAGAGCAAATTACTCCTTTTACCGTACTGTCACTCCATGCAGCAATGCAAGCCATTTACTTTGTGTTTGCTGGGTATAGGGAGGGAGTCTGTGCTAGATCATGTAGCAGTATGAGATATACTCACTGTGCCGTTTGCTTTTCATTTCAGAGTTGAATAAAGAAAAGGGAGATAACCTTTTAAACAACTGTAAGTACAAATGCTTTACAGAAAAGGTCCAGGGACATGGTGCTATAGGTTCTGTGTTTACAAGATTCTTATGCTTTTGAGATGCAAGTTGAAAACACAACTTTAGCTAAAGATACTAGAGCAGTAGACAGTGCATGAGCCAGGGAAGACTTCAGCTCATTTTCTTGCAGTCAGGCTGGCTCTGTGGTGTTTGCAGAATCAGGTATTCTGGCTTGATGGTGGAAAGCATTTGCTTTAATGTTGGTTACGGGAAGTAGGGGCATGTAGGTGAGCTGCTGTTAGTGAGCTTTGCACAAGGATTGCAGTTGCTGTGGGCCAAGATTATTGCTGGAATCCTTCCAAAAAACATTTTCCCTTCTGCCTCCTGCTCCCTGCAGAAAGGGTTCGCAATAGATGTCTGTCAGATTTGAGCTAAACCTTGCAATATACAGGGAAAGGCCAGAGGATGGGAGAGGGAAAAGAGCTGTCTACAGTCAGAGCAGGGTGTCAGTCCCTCTCCTGTTCTGTGCTCCCCCATAAGGTCTTAAAGCTCCTCCAGAAACAGGGAGACAGCATAAGTGCCCTCCAAGGGGACTACATCAGTCCTCTGCATGGTCTCAGAGCCTTTGCATGTTAGCTTTCCATCTTTAAATGGACTCTGAGAATTAACTGGTTTGGATCTAACTTTTTTTCAGCTGAGTAATACATGACTGTGCTGTTGGCACAGTGGCTAAAAGTAAACTGTTGGAGGAAGAGGACACTATTTTTTTGTTGCTGCTGTCAAGGCTGACCTGGAGGTGACCTAACAAAATGCTTGCTTTCTTTGCTTAGTTTGTGGGTGGGTTTTTTGTTTGGCTTTGTAGTTGTTTGCAAACTAGTCTTCAGCAATTCTGTGACACTTAAAGCTATACTGACTATGCTGGTCTTGTCTTCGCTATACAGGGGTGATGTTACAAATAATGGGAAGATTGCCTCTACTGAGTTTACAAGTGATGTGCAGTGTCTGTCTTGTGCATATTTTGGTGATGATGTGTGTATTAAAGCTTAGAGCTGCCCTGGTGTGGTTGTTTTTGTGGACGTTCCTCAGTATTTCCATACTCTTTTTTCATATGCTACCAAGAGAGGCTTAGTCTTTAGATGAAAGTTACGTGTCATTATTATGAAAGCTATATGAATGTAAATACTTAGGTTAATTATCAGTGCATATCTTTGTGCCTAATAATCTGTGTCTGAGTGTGTACCTGTATGCACAGATACACTAATGGCTACATCTGTTACCTTTCCCCCTGTACAGCTCTGGTCAAATATCAAACAAAGCAAGATTTGTAGAGGCAATATTTTTTTTAACTAGGTAAACAGTTGCAACTGTGGAAAATAAACAATGTCTCAGATATACAGCCTTCAGTACCCATGGGAGTACGTATGGGCTTGTGTGTCTGAAAACTGGCTTAATAAAAAATAGTCACTCTTCTACCGAGCTTCTTTGTTTACCCCACGTCTATCCTGAGATGCCTGTGACCATGACACTTGGTTTCCCCGCTATTGGAGGCACTGCTTTAGGTGAAGGCTGTCTCTTGACATCTCTGCCCTGTTACGTCTGTGCCTGCAGCTGTGAGGGCCTTTCCCAAAGCAACACCCTGATTTCCCTCAATCAGCTAAAGCAGAGCTGCCTTTTCTTTGACAGGCTGTGGAATACGAAGACAGACATTCTCCTTCACAGGAGTGGAGAGAATAATTGGTGGGCAGCGTGCGCAGGATGGGGAATGGCCGTGGCAGGCTAGTATTCAGCTTGATGGGACGCATCGCTGTGGTGCATCAGTGATCAGTAATACATGGCTAGTGACTGCAGCCCACTGCTTTAGAGGGTAAGTTATCAGCACCTTTCTGATCCTACAGATCCTTAGGATTCTTGGGTGCTCTGACCTTTCGTGGCCCACTAACGTCTGCATCTGATGAAAGATAATGAAGTTGGGGTCTTCTCTGTCCCTTAGGAAAACATGACCACATTGCATTCTGATGCTTAAATGGAGAGCTAAGCTTCTTTGGGGATCTTGTTTTGTGTGGCTGTGACATAACCTCAAATATCTTACAGAGGAAAAGATCCTCGGAGGTGGACTGCCAGCTTTGGAATTCTGTTGAGACCTCCAAAACAGAAAAAATTCATCCGAAGAATTATCATTCATGAAAAATACAGTGACTTTGTCCTTGATCATCAATATGATGTGGCTGTTGTGGAACTCGCCTCTGCTATTGAGTTCACGAGTGATGTGCACAGTGTGTGTCTTCCTGAAGCATCTACCATTTTCCCAGAGAATGCTTCTTGTTTTGTCACAGGTTGGGGGGCTTTGGAGAATGATGGTGAGTGTCTCTTGCCTTCCTGTGCCCTGTCACACATGTATCTGAGAAGACTATTGTTAGTTTTATGGGGTTTTTTTGTTTATTTTGGGTTCCTTAGACTTGGTGTTTCATAGGTGCATGTGCTAATGATAACACTTGTGGACTTAGTTTGCTGCTTTTTTTCGGGCTTGGTCAGTGGATTGGAATATGGGAGAAAGACCCTACAGGTTAGCCTTACAGGAGTAAGAGTAGCTTTTTTTTATCATTGCTGCATGCATTGTGCTGGTTGAATACATTCTGTTCTCTGTCCTCACTGGCCCAGTCCCTCTGGGTTTAGCTGACATGAGTTCTTTTGTCATTCAGCTGTCATAGATGTATCATGACAGTTTTCATCATTTATTATCTTTTCAGTCATAAATCAGGCTTCATCCAATGACTTGAGTGAGCTTCATTCAAATTAATCTGTTAGTGACATTAGAGATGATGGAACTATAAATCTGCTTATGAGAGCCATTGAACTATATAGGTTGTGTTTCGTGGTAGACATTGGGGTGTGTAGTGATTGTCCAAAGCTACATTGCAGTTAACCAAATGAGTCTTTCTAATGATATCCAAGACATATCTTGAATTCAGTACTGAAACATGTATAAAAATCCCTTTGTCCATTATGCTCAAGAGCATCTGATGAGAATGAAAGATGGACAAAAGTTATGTTTGGGAACAAGTGAAGGACTTTAGCAGGGGAAAAACCTCTTTCTTCTTCCTGAGACATTGTCTGGGTAGCTCCCTTCATTGCCTGTCATAGCAGAAAAGCTGTAGGAAAATCTGGCGACTCCTAATTCTTGAGTGTTTTAGGTTGCATACGCTGTCTGCAAATTCTAATGCCACTTCTCCTTCTAGGTTATAGTGTTAATCAGCTTCGGCAAGCAGAAGTGAAAATTATAAGTACTGCGACTTGTAATAGAAGACAAGTGTACGGTGGAGCGATAACACCTGGAATGTTGTGTGCTGGATACTTGGAGGGGAAGGTGGATGCCTGCCAGGTAAGTCTCTTCAGAGGTAATAGTAAAAAGGAAGCAGTTGGGGTGGGTGGTGGTGTTTTCTAGAAATAAAATATACTTTGGGGAATCTTGATTAAGTTTATGGGGTTCAATATCTTGACAGATGTAAATGAAGAGCTTTATGGCTCACCAGCACTTAGGTGCTTGGGATTTATATACAATGCACATGCAAGAGAATACAGATGTGAGGGTGTGAAGTGGGAGAGACTAAATTAGGCATAGGCTGTCAGCCTCTGTCTTGTCCGTAAACCATGCGGAGGTTGAATTATAGCTGTGGTCTAGAGTCAAGTATCTGTCAGTTGTAACAGAACAATTTGAGGCTTGTTGCATCAATGAGGTGAACAGTGTTTTCTTTGTTCCTGCCTGTTGACATTTTTCTCCTTAGGGTGACTCTGGTGGGCCACTGGTGCATGCGAACTCCAGAGGAATCTGGTATCTTGTGGGAATCGTGAGCTGGGGAGATGAATGTGGCAAGCCAAATAAACCAGGAGTGTACGTGCGAGTGACTTACTATCGAAACTGGATCAACTCCAAAACAGGCATCTGAAACCTGCAGCAGGTTAAGTTTTGTGGGCTGTCTACGGCTATTCCTCTGACACATTCTGCTCTGTGGTTATCCTCTAAACAGCTGCTGGCGTAGCTTGTGGTCATGTATCAAGTGCCAGCAAGCTCAGAGTAGTCTAGGACTCGAAATTGGTTTGGCCTACAACCAAACAGGAATGGACTTGATCCATGTGACAGCTGTTTGTTCAGGAAGTACTCTGTCAAAGGGACAACTGCCTTGGTCTATATGCAATATTCTGACTCTTTTTTCTTTGTGGCCAAATGTCTTGGCCCCTACTTTTATACTCAGGCAAAGCGTTTGAGCCCAAACAATCATTTACCAGCATCAAAGACAAGTTATAACCAAAATGTGGCCCACCCATTTGCTGTGTGCTCCCAAGGCCCCATCTATCTGCAGACCAGCTACAATCCAGCCTCTGACTCCAAGGCTGCTGCACATCTGAATTCTTCTTGAGCTTTTTCCTGCATTGTTCCAGGAAGCGTACTCTAATGAAGAACAGAAGATGGCTTAGGGAAGTCCTGGTTCCTAATATCATGTCGGGCTGTTACTTGGATGAATAGAGAATTTTTCCTTGCTGTGTTGTCCTGAAAAAGCAATCAGTGGAAATCACAAGCTTCTGTCAACCTCCTTTGAACAAGTGTTTGTACTGCCACTCATCGCTTCATATGAACAGCCCCTGCCTTGAGAGTGATTGCTGGACTTAAGACCAAAAACCACTTTACGGTCATACCAGTCTATTGTCATATCAGAGTATTTGAATTAATTTCCATTTTTAACTTTCCAGATTGTATTGTTCTGAATAAAAGTCTCTTGGCTTTTTGTGCAGGGTGGAGGATTGTAACAATCTCAGTACGACCATTGTCAAAAAAACCCGTCTCAAACTGCTTATTCTTGTGAATGCTCTTCTCGGGTCTTTATAATTTGTGTATCTTCAGCTGCATCCTAAAAAAAAAAAAAGTTTTTGTGGTAAGGTGGAAATACCTGTCTCATTCAGAGCAGGGCAGAACTTCTGACTGACCCAGTAATCTTATGTAAAGATCTCTCTCCTGTCAGGAAGTAAGAATTGCCTGTGTTTCATTGCCAGATCATAGCTAACTCATTAGATCT